>NW_027286952.1:1065000-1440000 GCF_022747635.1 Hetaerina americana | reverse complement strand
TACAAGTTGATATTATACCAACCACTTGTGGCTGAAGATTCTCACTTCCACCTGCATTTGTGATGCATAAGACAGCAAAAGACCATGTCTCATCTGCCCTGAGAATAGCTTTTGGCCTTCGCTTCAAGTTTACTCTGTTATGACACCTTCCAACAAGTTATAGTCTCAACCTCAACACTTTTACTTTCATCATGCTCAGCCGCAAGTTTATTTTAAATAAATTTTTCAAGTGCATATTTCAAACCTATTTAAACACCTATTGGAAGCAGTGAAGTCTTTGATTCCTAACATTGTGGCAACGAGCAGTGATTTTTCTCTTAAGATGATGCCATTCACGGGGATATTTGATGATCAAGCTCTCAAAAACCACACTTTTAGTAATTCTTTATAAATTCAATGGAATTATTTTTACTTGGACTTCTTGACATTTTTTCTTTTTAGGCAAATGTCCTCATTAGTTCATGTTTCAGAATTGAATCATGATGTTTCACTATTTTATTCAGCGTAGAGGCCAGCAATCTCAAGACATTTCCTAGAGTGTTAGATTCCGTCATAAGAACCAACTTGTTCTACCATTTTCATTTTGCTCACAATTAAAAATATTATATTTCACTTCATCTTCCCATTTTCACGCCGGTTTGAAGCGCGAATAATGGAGGAAAACATAGCACATAAGAGTCTGAGCTACTTTGCCATTTGACTGGTGCAAACAGTTATCCAACTTCTAAATTGTTTGAAGAAAATATAACTACCATGCAATAAGGCAAGATACAATACTTATAATTATTTCGGAGCCCATTACTGTTGAATCTGTTGCGTTGAGGCAGCACAAGAGATACCACTTGTCGGTCACCAGTCCTTGCATCTTTCACGCATCATCATGGTTGGGTATGAGCATACATTTTCATTCCTCATTTTCACTCATGTGCCACATGAGACCCCTCTGGTGTACTTTCAATTATCAAATTAAGCAGCTAGCTACCAGTCGGACAACGCATCCACTTTATTGTACAAATCTTTTCCTGGCAGACTGAGATTGTAAGGTCAAGTAGTTCACATTTCCATTACTGGTGATGCAAATGATTAGAGATGCCAATATTAGGAAAACTGAAGATGAAATCGTTTTAACAGAGGATTCAAAGTACATTCGAAAAATAGGAACTTTCATAGGACCTGATTGAACTGTTGTAAATTGCGGGAAAACGTAAATTCAGACAGGAAATATATGGGGTTTAACGGTAGTTCTGTAGTTTTGGCAGTCAAGTTGATTTCATCGATTCAGTTGTGTACCAATCTGTAGCCTGAGTCGTTCAAGTTCTGGTATAAAGGAGTATATTTATTCTGTTAGCTATCCACCCAGTTAAATCTTCGAGAACGGAACCAACCCAACCAAGATACACATATAATTAGCTACGTTATTCCGTAATTACCAACAATGTAAGTGAGGGTGACAGGCAAAGAACTAAAACCTGACTGATGGCCGGCAATCTAAAAATAACTTTTTTTTGACAATCTATGCTCGCATTACAAGGTAAAGATAACGAGAATTCAATATAACAATTGATTTTGCATTGATCATTGAGAAATTAAAGTATAATTTTCATGACTTTGTTGCCATTAGCCGAGCCCTATGGTTGGGGTCTAGGAAATAGCAACTGCCGAAGCAGCTAAGATTTGAGTGGCAGAGAGCCAGTCAATATTCCTAGAGATGGTCTTCTTATCCCTGAGTTACATTATCAATGCAATCCAACACGACCTGCATAATTCAAAAATTACTCCAATTACCATGATTGAGGAAGAGAAATGTGATGAAAGGCTCGTTGTATAGTTCATCCATTACAGCAGAAAATTTAAGTTCCCATAGATATATCCTTCACTTTTTAATATAAAAAAACATTTTAATATGCCTGATAATTTCATTTTATTGATTGCTTTTTATAGCAAGTAATCAGCAAATAAAACCCAACGGTGGCTTTTGTCAGGCTGATATTTCTAACTAAATGTGAAATACCTCTCATTATTATAACTCTGCAATCACAGCACGTCACATTACGAGGTCTATCCAATAAATATGTGAACTGGTGCCATGTGGTGGCCATGACGCCCACTACTAGCGGTGCCAGTAGCCTGAGAGCCGTCTGCACATGGCGGATCATTGAGCTGAGCGCATGATGCCGGTTATGTTATTTTCTGTTTTTCCTTGTTTTCACTGTCTGTTGAAAATGGAAATTTGCAAAATCACGGGGGCAACGAATCAACATCAAGTTTTTTGGTGAAGTGCGGTAGAAGTTATCAAGAAATTGCTGAATGTTGACAGCCGTTTACGGTGACGATGCTCGGAGGAAAACATCCGATTTCAAGTGGATTAAATAAAAAAAATAAAGAAAAAGCCGATCGAAAATCAAAGTCGTGCTCCTGGTTTTCTATGATGTCGAAGGTGTTGTTCATCATTGAATTTCTTCCTGAAGGACAAACAGTAAATGCTGAGGTCTTACTTACAGTTCTCAAGCATATGACAGGTCCCGTGCGTCATGTGCGACCAAATTTGACCCAAGGCAACGGCTGGATCCTTCGCACCATGACAATGCACCTGCACATTCGGCATTTGATCGTTTGCAAATTTCTGGCAAAAAATTCAATCACCATCCTTATTCGCCAGATCTCGCCCCCTTCGACTTTTCCCTATTCCCCCTAAATGCAAAAATTTGATGAGGATACATCATTGGGAAGATGTGGAAGACACCACAAAGCAAGGAACAACGAGAAAACTAAAAGGCCTAACTGCCGAGGACTTCCAAAGGTGCTTTATAAACAGTGTATGAAAAGAAGAAGATGGAATTTGTGCATAGCCATACGAATGGAGAGTACTTTGAAGAAGGGGACAAATTCGATGTAGACTAAATTTTGCAAAATAAAGTATGTAAATGGCCTCAGTTCGCATATTTATTGGACAGACCTTATACATGGGTTCAATCACACCCTCACATTCAACTCATTACATTCTCAAACCCACTTCCCATTCATTCTGCCTGGGAAGTTGGTCGATAGGACCCTCTGCGTCAGCATTTTTCAGTAGTAAATCCGGTACACACAAACACCTAAGAAAACACCGATAAAATAATTTTCAATTTCTTTCCGGGCTCTCAGTTTATTTTGGCCATCCAAATACTCATGAAAGGGCCATTCCTATCAGGTTCCTCGTGTCTAATGTGTCCCCCACCCTTTCCCTCTGCCTCACTCAGAGAACTTCAAGAGTCTGGGGAATTTTCTAAGTTCATCCCTCAGTATGGTATTATAAATTCATGACAATCTGCAAACACACAATCCAACCTGGTGTTTTAAGCCCCAAAGTGCCGGATGGTGTAATTCAACATTCCTAATCTTTTCACAAGTGTTACAAGGTCAGATGCTCTCACTCAAGTGGAGATCTCCAGTAGCAGTTTAAAGCATAAGCCCATCATTAGTGAATTGTGCTCAAAAATGGAAATACATGCGCAAAAAGAGGTTTTTATTCCATGGTTAATACTACCATCAACCCGACAGACTCGCAGTGGGTTCCCCTTTGTCCCCACTACAGGCAGACACGTATTGTTTCATTTATTTATCATAATAAACACCATGAATTGTTCTCCTTAAAATACTCCCTCACTCAATGCACTCGTCACTGGTGCCAGGATGTGGACAATGTTTTCTGTGCCCGGGAAGAGACGAGGAACTTAACACTTTTCACCAAACAGGAGTGGTTTTTTTATACTTTTTATACTCAATTGACAGAAATATCCAAAGCATACGTGAGTTAGACATGAAGGCAATCTAAAATTCTTGGACTGATTCATCAAAGTGTCCCATAAAAAGTTCAATTTTTCCATTTTTAGGGAACAATGCCACTCAGGCAAAGTGATATAGACTCACTCAAGACACACCACGCCTGACAGACAATTAATACGATTCCACTCCATTATGTGCCCAGCCCATGCAATATGCCATTGTCCAATGTAAACAAACAAAAGACAGTAGCCAACATTCGACACTTAATTAATAGCTGCGCTTTAGACGAGGAAGAAAAAGGCACGAGTAGCTGTGAAGGAGACATTAAGCACTAAAACCAAGGAAGGTGATGGACCAAAGTGGCAAATAATCCATTCCCTGGGAAAATATTGCACAGGATACAATGCCTCCTCCTCAAGGAAAGCTACAGATGCAGAAAATTCGAAATCAGACCCAAAGAACATAAGGGGCCTGCTTCAAAATATTTCTCAATATGCAAAATGCAGATTGTTGCACAGACGTCGTAGTCTTCCAGCCCAGGATCCCAAGTGCAGAGAACAGGCCTGAGGTTGGATGCACCGTCAGAACCAGACGGGCATTCTAAGGAGATCCTTCCATTGAGCAATGAACTGGACATCAGCACTGCTCCTGTGCTTCCAACTACCCCTCTCCACTCCCCCTCACCTCACCTCCTCCACACCCAAACCATCTTCCCACTCATGCACACATACACTCGGGAATACAACGCATAGTCACCTGATGCTATGGCAAGAGCTTGGTCATGGACGGGGAAATGAAAAGTGATTCATAGAATTGGAATGTTTTCATTGAATTAAAGTTTTGCCTATTCGAAGTTATACAATGTATAGATTAGAAAGATAGAAAAAATTCAAAGAAAGGCAGCAAGATATGCACTCAGAAGGTACAAAAGAACAGATAGTGTCACAGAAATGTTGGACATACTGACATGGGAGAGTTTGAAAAATAGAAGAAAAGGAATTGGTTAGGCGCGATGCATAGAATTGTTAAAAAGGACGAAGCGTGGGAAGATTTATGGGAAGAGATATAATAGAAATAAGAACACAAAAAACAAGTACAAAAAATACTCTCTTTTTTAAAGAGAACTGTTGTTGATTGGAACCAGCTGCCTGGAGGTTTGTTTGAGCCCTTTCCATCCAATTTTAGAAGTTTAAAGAATAAGTGTTAAGCAGCAAACCACTGGATGATCAACTTTATTGATCAGTGATTATTATACTGCTGCACCTATTATATTGTTTGCAAGTGATGTGTATTGCGTGAGAAGTTGCATTGCAAAAGTGAATGATACGTGATTTTGAATGGTATATGAAGTTGAAGAGTGCGCCATTATGGACGGAGAGCAGCGATGGGCGGTGCTTTGCACGTATGGTGTGAACCTAGCTCACGTGTGACAGTAGAGGTACGGTTGGTAATCTTTAAGTGTCATTGCATATAATAGTATTTGTCTCAGATATGTACTTCTTGTGTAAGCATGTATGTGCATTGTCAGAGAGTGACCGTTGACCAGACTTGACCATTGCCACCAGGACAATTGCCTCATTGCAATGATATAAATTCTAAAATAAAATAAATAAAGTATGTTTGTCCCACCTGGGGAATATTTCCCTGACCATGAAGTTAGAGGATGAATAGAGACAGCATGGCCATGGACATAATAATAAGACTTAGGGGGAGTTGAAAGGCAGGAGTTCCAAAATTCAAAGTTCCATCATTATTTTTACGACACAAGGTCGAGCTAACTTCATAGATGGAGTGAACATTGATGCTGCAGAGCCATCCCTCACTGCAAGAATCAGAGAGAAAGATTTTTGTGCTCAAGTGGACGAGGGAAAGGAGTGGTGCCAAAGTTGTGAGGCCCACGCAAGTTGTAAATAATCAGAGGCTTCTTGAGAGACTACATGATTTGCTTGTTCCTTCTTTGCTGAAAACGCATTCATGTCAACCTTCTCAGGCCGAGGGTCTCAATGAGGGCCTGGGACTCAACTAGCAGCTGTCTCTCTCCTTGTGGCGAATTCTCAATAGTTTCTCATAGAAACAAGCAGGGCTACTCGAGGAGATACTCCCCAACACCAAAATTGCACGGAAAAACTAACATGATAATCATGAGCAAATGACTAGAGATATTTCTGAATAAAGTCCACATTTCAAATTCTCAGGTCCTATTTGGGTATTTTTTTTTTGTTAGGATGGTTGGAATGGCATCCCCAATAAAACACAAAGAGCATCCAGGCTTTGAAATCTCAAATATTGGAAATTTCCCTGCAGAATCAATTTTTTCCAGCTCTTTCACACATGCTGCTACCAATCGCATAACTAGTAGAAGTCTAAACTAAAGTTTTGAAAGGACAAATATGTTTTTACGGTATAATATTGTGTTTAATTGTATGATTGATGTGGATGGACTAAAGTTTTGTTAATACTTAAGTCCATTCCTCTGAGGAAATGAGAACATCTGCATTTGAAATATCAGGGTCTCCACAGGTATTTCATTCAGGATTCAGGATGAATTTTCATAAAAAGGTTTGCCTTAGTTCTCTGACAGCAGGGTTGAATACTGCCCGACTGAAAAATATTTTGCACAAAGGAAATACTCCCAAAATATGCTATCTGTGTACACACACACCAAAATCACATAATAATCAATTTCCTTGGCTCATCCTCTTGAGATTGTGTGATTGTACATCATACATATCATTTGCATCCATGCTGTCATTACGTTACCAACTGGCAAATATTATGTAGGTTACCAACACTTCTCTATATAAATATAATTACCAATAATTCTTGTTAACTAGCATAAATAATAACAGTGAAGCATATTGAACCAATCCATCAATTAATTCCCCAGCCCAACAAAATGAGATGCACGAAGCATAACTTACACATGAGCGGAGGAGGTCGCAGCTGTGGTGCCATGGGTGGCACCATCATCAGTCCCTGCTGAGGTGGAGGCACCATTGAGCCGGCAGGAGGTGGGGGCATGGGCGCCATGCGCTGGGGGGGAGGCACCAAAGGGGGCTGGGGGACGGCGGCGGGGGTGGGGGGTGGTGTGGGGGGAGGGTTGGGCGGAGGGGGTGCGCCACCCAGCAGGGGCTTGGGGGCCATCATGGAAGGAGGGGGGCCGCCAGGTACGCCGCTCGCCTTGGGTAGAGCTGTCTTGGGAGGTGGCTGCGAGGGGGGCGCCATGAGTGGTGCTATGGCACCGTGGTGGTGGTGATGGTGCTTCCCCACCTGCTGAGGCCCTCCATACAAGCGTGTGTTTGGCTTGGGCCCAATCTTCTCCTTCTCCTCGTCCGGCAACAGCCCCTTCACCTTGTGGATCTGGTGGATTTGCTCCTCCAGGGTTATGTTGGCTCTGGCGGCACGCGTCGCTGCCTCCACACTCGATGTGTGCCCATCCCACGTCACCTGAAACAACCACGGCATCATAAGCCCTGAGGACCACGCTTCTCCAGGAAAGGGCTCATCGCTCTGCAATACCTTGACCAGGCACGAGTGGCAGATTTTCGTCCTCATTCAGTCTCACCGCCATTACGCATTTACATTTTGACTATGACTTTTGGGATGCGCGTGAGATAATTTTCATTGACTACCTTGAAAAAGGAAAAACGGCGAGTATTATGCAAACCTATTGCAACGTTTGAGCGAAGGAATCAAGCAAAAGCGGCCGCATTTGGCTCTAGAAGAAAGTGTTGTTTCATCGAGACAATGCAGCACCAGCTCACAAATCCACTATTGCGCAATCGCCAAAATTCATAAATTAAAGTTTCAATTGCCACCTCATGCCTCACCCTATTCTCCAGATTAAGACCCCTCAGATTATTTTCTGTTCGCAAACTTGGAAAAATGGCTGTGTTCAATGATTTTCCAACCGTGAAGAAGTGGGTCGGCAGTTAACGGCTATTTCAAGGAGTAAGACAGTTATTATAATAAAAAGGAAGAATCGAACTTAATGAACATCTCTGGGAAAAGTGTTTAATAGAGCTGAGAGGAGATTTTTGTACAAAATTTTTGCGCTTTCTTAGTTAGGCCGGGTACTTCTGGAATTACCCTCGTATTCTCCAAACTGTACACTATGTCTGCAGGGCCAAAGAAACACATTATTATCATTATATACATTATTTTTTGAAGGAAAGTGTTTATACTGTTACAAAGCAAGATGCATTGCAGTGTGGATGAGTTCTTAGATGACAAACTCACAAGCATGAATCTCCCACTGTCAACATCTCCAATATTGTCTGTTATCTTCTTTGATCTGTGCATTATTATCCCATTTTGTGCATTCTCTCCTTTCCGTGTCCATGTGAATGGTCCAATAATGACGAGTTCCACAGGGTGTGGCGCTTAAATCTGGACAAACATGCATTTCCTTGAATGAGGTTTCCTCGCTGGGTTAGCGAAACCTTCCCAGACTTCTCCGAGGCATTACACTTACCCACAATATTGTAGACAGCTAATCTGGGGTACCCGAAGAAGAATCAAACTATTTTGCTGGGCGATCACCCGGCGTTAACACTATCGATTAATAGCGGCTCTTTGATTGTACTCAGCACTTGTACGATTGAGCATCTTGGCCATTTTGAGGTTATGACTGTTCACTAGATGCCTATAGCTTTCAAGAATGGCAATTGGAGCCTCCAGTAGAACTACAATATGGCGGGAAATTCAAATTGAAATCTGTGCAGATTTAATCACCGCACGGTGTACGTCTTTTGACCACTTAGAATAATGAAGCACCATGGTTATACATCCCATAAGTCTGGAACACAGCACTAAAAGCAGTAATAATTCTGAAAATTCATAATTCAAAATTGAAACAGCAAAATTCAAATTACTGACAAAAATCTTCAATATTCATATGAAAAATCATGCAATCTAAATTTAGAGTTTTGCATTTTCATACATTTACATACAATACATACATTTTTACATGAAGCGTAAAATTAAGTCACTTCCTCCAAAATGCATTATCAAAGAAAGTTGAGAGATTTGCACACAATAAAAAATTGCGATCTCATTGATGAGAAATACCTTTTCATCCTTCCTCTTGTCCTCTTCCCCAATCTTCTTTCCAATGGCCGTTTCCTCATCTCCAATACCAAAGATATCTGTTCGTCTCTCGGCCAACTGCTTTAAGCTAGCCTCAATTGCTGAGCCTAGTCGTAATGAATAAGATTTAGAGTCAGAGGCAAATGTAAACCACCATACACTGATTACAATCTGGAATATTTTATCAATGAGGAATGTACTTTTCTATTAAATTAAAGGGTCATAAAGAGCAGGCAGGCCTCTCCTATGTGCCATTCTCATTTTCCCAGGCAAGTGGAAGTATATACAGCAAATTACTCCTCAGCTGATGGAGGAGGAATGAAAACAGCAATAATTTTAATGGCATTTGATAACCTCAAGGGATGGTTTAAGATAGACTTGAAAGAACTACCAAAGCCTTACAATAGGTTTTCTTTACATATGGAAGTCACAATTTAGGTAAAAAAGTGGCAAGTGCTTTGAGCAGTTACAAGTCAATTCCAAAAATTTTACTCATTTGAATCCTCATTCTAAAAATTAAGATCTTTGGCCCATGATTACTACATGCCATTGATTCCTTTGAAAAAATTACTCAATCCCAATTTATAAAAGTATTACCAGGATAGTAGTCTGGTAGTACTGCTGGCAGAAACCATTTCACAAAATTATCAATAAATTGACACAAGATCCAATTTAGGACTTTTCTTAACTTTCTGGCAGGAATGCCCCTAAAATTAGTGGCTGGCAGATTAGCCTTCAAACATTATTAAAATACACAATATCTTTACAATGTAATTACAATAGCTGTACGAAAAAAAGATGAGACTGGTCTTTCTACAAATGGCAAACTCATTATTTATTGACATGCAGTTAAGTTTATGTGATAAAATCACGGAAGAAAAAACCAAAACAATGAGTTTTTTCGAATTATGAGAATTTTCCGGAAATAAAATGGAAATCCTTACCCTGCCATTCAAAAGAACAAAAAACAATACACAAAAAATAATTATTTTGAAGTTTGCCAAAATTACCGACATAACCTAAAAATTCTTTGAAAAACTCAAATATTTTTCCTGAGCTTAATTTCGATCCAAAACATCTGAAAAAAATCATGATGTTTTTGGGCATGAAAATGTATGTTCATGAATTTTTTCAGAGTTTTTAAATCAAAGGATCGCTCAGGAAATTTTTTTTTTTGAAAAAACACATTTTTTTGGGATAGGAGACCCCTGGGGCCACCACCTCGAGGGCTAAAAATTGGGCCAAAGGGGTTTCTAAATTTTCACTTTCGAGTGCCCAATCCTAAATAAGAATCCAGCCAAGGGCAGATTTTACCATCTTATCCCACTATAGCCTTTGTACCAGATTGAAGGAACAAATATTTATAATATGGTTTATTTCATAACACTCTTGTGAGATATTTAATTTTCAATCTGAAAATAACTTTGTTTTTCCCATTCCTGAATTTCAAGAGGCTTGTTCAATAATGATGGTCAAATATTTTTTATTCCCATAATTGATTGTGCAAAAATTTAATTTTGTGGCAGCACATTGTATTCTGTATGTTCACACATTTGTGAAATGCATAATGTATATATGGTGCAAGTTTCACTGATTTGGCCCTGGTATTGCATCAGTGGCATGCATTGCAGGTTGAAACAACATGCTCAGTCCAGATGTGCCACTTCCACTCCTGATGAGGACAGACATATGATAGCGATGGCAGAGAACCACCCCACTACCCCAGAACTAACCCAAAGGTCAGTTTGGTAGGCGATGGTACAGTTCACCCAGTATTAAGCCCAATACGGCGTGTGAAATTCACACATCAGGGGAGGGGGGCCAGTTTCATTTCCTTTGCCGGTTATGGTTTCCCAGGAAGATCTGGTACCCGAAAATTCACACAGCTCAGGTGGAGCCGAGGAGTGCCCAGAGAGGCTTGCCTAGGAATTGAACCCAGGCCCTCCAGTCAGTGGTCCAAAGCTATGCCCCCTGGACTACCACAGCCCTTTCAATCTTGAACATAAAATTTATTTATTTTGGCATGGATTGTATTTGGCGTTACTTTAAACTGGAAAAATTGTGTTGCTTGAAAAAAAAGATTCTGAACAAATTATGCTCGTCATCAAGGTTCAGCTGTATCATCATTTTATTCTTCCTGGATGGAAAGAATACATTGTAGGGTCCTTTCCAGTGTAAACAAGAAATGATTACGCATATTTGGATTTGTATAATATAGCTCAAATATTATTCTAAACTTGACTAGAAGATATCTCTTGAAGAACACATACTTTGCTTCCATTAGTTATAGATTTGTTCCTGGGAATTCCTGTGCTTTACAAATTGAATTCCTTGATTTTTGCATTGAAATGAGAAACAACAGGGAAATGCAAGATAGTTTTTGATGACGCCAATAAGAGCATAGCATCCATTTAGCAGCATGATATATTATCAAAATTGTTATTCTCAGTATCATTGAGTGTACACAATTCAATCTAAGAATTACAACATCAAATTCAGTAATGTATTTATGTGTCTTAAAGCAGTTGTATTCTCAACAAAGAATTAGAATTATATAAAATGAGAGAGGTCTCAGGTTCCTGTTAGGCAATGTGCAATAGACTATTATCATAAAACGACTTTGCTAAATGAAAATAATTGATTGATTAAGCAATGCAGTAGCCATGTTGGTTGGCAGCATATGAAGAATTTGCATGGCATGGAGAAGATGCCCGTCAGTCAGCATTGAGGACTGCCATCATCATTTGGCAGAACCACAGGGAAGAGTGGACTCTCCTTTAGTAGTGGCATTACTTAGGCCTGGCCTTTTCTCACGTTCGAGCAAAACTTGAATGCCCCACCTTCACTTGCTCCATCCATCAATGCCAAATGCTAACTGCACATGTCTGCAACTTACAAGGCCTGCTGCAGATGCATTACTCTCAGTCAAATCAATGAAACTTGTACCACATACGTCCACCATCACACAACATGCACTTTGCGCCAAAAACATGACAAATCAATTTTTCCACAATAACCTTTGGGAATGAAAATGTTAGGACAACTTTTCATTGAATTCCACAAAATAAACCTTCAACACATACATTTCTTCAATGGCATCAACTAAAATGTTAAGTCCATGTCTCTTTGTATTTTGGAACTATAAACACATCCTTGATAAAATGAAGTAAACAGAATCAATATGGCTTTCTTCATTCAAAGTATCATAAGCAAAGATGTAAATTTAGAGAGAAAATAAATTTCAGAGGAAGTGAAATATTTGTTGAGGCTGATTTAGCAATATGGACAATTATCTAATAAATATTCATAAACTTATTTTAATTAGCATTTCAAGCCGTCAAACACAACAAATTCACACCACACTGTTGCATGCCAAAGGGTAAAAGGTATACATATATCTATATATATAATAGCATTAAGATTACCTTGTGCAAAAACAGTTTCTTGATTAAGTTTGTCCTGTATCTGCCGATCGCGTTGCTCAACCCACCTTGGGTCAAGCAACCCAATTCGCATGTGCTCCTGGACCTTGCTGGCTGGAATCTTCTCCCCGGTGATTGGGGAAATGAGATACTCATCAGGGCCTGGCACACGTTGAACCTTGGTGGCTGTGAAGAGCACAATGAAACAAGGTCAATAATGCCTCCACTACTATTCACTCTCTCACATTTCAAAAGAAGTTTTCCCAAAATATTCAGGGATCAAGTTCCACAAATGCATTCATATTTTCCCCAGAGCACAGGAGGCTGGGCAATTTGGAGGACACTACAGTGGAAGCTTCACACAATGAGAGCCATGCATGGTCCACACCTAAATAATCATTACATCAGGTCATACATCATAATTGTCAAGGAAGATTATCATTTGCTAATTTCTAGCCCTAAATCAAACTGGTTTGGTCTTCCTCTTGACAGCATCCTCTGTGCTGCCACTGCTGAATTCCCTTTCCCTTTGCGAGGCTTCCGGTAGGTGAGGAAGCCTCGCCTCCCCCACTGCCGGGCACAGCACACGGCTGAGTCCAGTGCTCACTCTCAAAATCCAAGCCATTATCGGTTCATGGAATAATAATTGTTTGGGTTTTTCATTGCCTTTCTCAACAGAGTTTGCAGAGTGACACCATCACCGAATGGTCATCCCACTGGGGTCAAATGAATTTGCAGCCACCACACTGAGAGGACTTACACTCGCCTGGCACCTATCTGGCATCATTTATAGTAATCTATCCAACAGCACAAATGGGCCTTGGCCGAAGAGTTTTGACAGAAAGTATAGTACCAGCTTTGACAACTCTTGAGGAAGAAATTAAGTGCTTTCTATTAAGTACCAGAGAGAAGTGCAACTTCCATAGAAATGACACAGTCAAAGAGCTGCAGGAGATACTGCATTAGTGAATTCAATGGAGTCATCTGCTAAATATACATTAAAATGCAACAACTTGAAATTGTAGAACTCATTCCAGCCGAGGAGAATGATTTTTACACTTTCAAAACGTTGGATTTAAATGAAACATCATGAAAAATGCAAACAGCTGATCACATAGCAATTTTTATCAGTCGACAGCTGATTTAAAGGGGGTATATATGAGGGAAGACAAAACTACCCACTCATTTATGCCCAGTATCAAAGTCTTCCACCAGGTAACACCTGAGACAGTGTCTTATATCGACAGGTGATTAACTGCCTTGACAACATTCATCCATTCATGCTTCATTGAAATATAATGGAATTCAAGTCCCACAAACGGCTGTTATCATTTAATGCACCAACACATCTGAAAATTACAAAAGCAAACCATCAAAATTTGCCTGATAGTTATCAGAAATAAGCTTTTATTAATAGAAGATTATTCCATAACTAAATGGGATCATTTTAGACTTTGGAAAGCTATTGCTCATTTGGGATCATTAGAAGTCAATGCTGACCAATGGTGCATAATTTAAGTCAGTTCCCAGGCAATCCCCGAGCCTCAAGAGTCCGAATCAGTAAGGGTTTTATGGTAATTTGCAGTTTAAATCACAACCGTGAGATAATTGACATTATACTGAATCAGGTTTCCCAGGGCATCAATATATAATACAGATTTACATTTCATTTAGTATGAATCAACGAGAAAGAAGAGTTAAAAATCATTGACTAAATTGGATGTCACTATGAGTTCAATTGTCCAGGGCACAGAAATAGCAATTGTTGAAGCAGCTCAAATTATCTGAGGGATGTCCAGAGAGTTAATTACATTTTGTAATAAAATATGAGCCTGGGGACAGGACTGAGTTTTACTAAGTAATATTGAAAGGCACATTCTTACACTATTTTCCTACATAGTCCTCGTTCAAATTGAGGCCCAATTATCATAACTATAAACAAACTTTTCAATTCCATCTCTGAATAAATCTGCTGCCTGTCACAAGGCTAGGCCGACCACTGTGGTGTCCCCAACGTGAGCATTGGTGCTGTGGCCATTTTTAAACTGAGGATGCACCACTGCCTCACTCCGCCTTCACTCATTCATTATTCCGTCTCCGTACACAATTCACACAAAGTAGCCTATGAATTTCAATTGGCTTGTGGTTTTTTGCCAGTAAATACCTAATCACAGTTCACACTTCACAACTTGCAGGATTTTTTATGGCAGCACACATTTTAATAGTTCGCTGTGAGCTAAGTATAGAAAATCCACAGTCTTCACACACTATCACCACGGCAGGGTGCGGGGACCGAGTGTAGGGATGTTTAGACACCAAGATGGTGGCTCTACCCCAAAACCGACCGCCACCCAAGGCACAAATAGAAGTTACTTTCTGATCAGCCCTCATAACTAAAATGTATGTAGCACTTATTGACACAACAGCAATACAATTACCGCCCTATTGGGCCGTGGGTGAATAGCAGTGCTTAAAATACAAGATAAAAACACTAATACCATAGGACGCCTCGGTAGCTCAAGTGGTTGAAGCACTCGACCGGATACTGAGGGATCTGGGTTCGAATCCCAGTCAAGGCGAATGATTTTTACACTCTGAAATTGTTGCATTGAAATGCACATTAGCGGATGGCTCCGTTAAAAGTTACTGTTGCAGCATCTCCCGCAGTTTCTTTGGAATTTAATATAAACACTATTCAGGTAGGCAATGGGAAACTACCTCAATTATCATTCCCAAGAACATAGTGATGGACAAAATAAGGAATATGAGTACTGGCAACAATGGGACTCAACCCAACAATTGGCCGTGTGTTGTGCTCCCACCATCGTTTTGCATGCCATGGAAATAAGGTCAGTGAAGCAGAATGATAGACTTGGGGGCTTGTGAAATGTGGGTGTGGAGAAGGATGGAGAGGAAAGGAAAACAAATGAGGAAGTGCTGGGTATGGTGAAAGGGGATGAGAGGGGATTGTCGGGAGTAATCGTAAGGAGACATAAGGAGAGAAGGGGCAAGAATAGGATAAGGATGTTGGATGGAATGAAGGGAGGAAGGAAATAGGCAGAGACAAAGAGGGACTTGTTGGGGAGTAAGATTTTGGGTTATGGTTTGTTTGCTAGGAGAAACTAAGTATTTATTTGGTGGTTGTGTCCATCCAAGACCTATCTTAACCCGTATATTACCAAATAATAATGATTAGAAAGGACCCACAGAGAATATAATTCCAATTGGAGCATTGATGATATTTTAGCCATCAAAAAAAAAGTGAGAGAGGATGAGTGAAAATGAAATATAGAAAGAGGAGAAAAGGCGCATGCTGAGTGCATACCTTGATGGTGCTTGGGGTCATATCCCCTCTTGACCACCACCTTGTCCGGCATGGGTGGGAGGGGAGGGGGCTGAGGCACCTCTTTGGGTGGCAGGGGCGGGTTGCTGCCTGCCGCCGTGGGCGCCTGCCCTCGCACCCCCTCGTCCCCATCTTCGTCGTCGCTTGACTCCTCCTCCATGTCCTGCACCTGTGTGTTGTCCTTGGCCTCCTTGGCCAGCTGGTCCTCCTCCTCCTCCTCCTCCTCCCTCCGCCCCCTCGCTGCCCCCCGTCCGCCCTCCGCCCCACCCTCCTCCTCGTCGCTCCCCAGCTGCATCTCCACCTCCTCCCAGTCTTCAATGCGCTCCTGACGAGAGACCACACCAGTTAGCGCACCCCTCATGCAAACAACGGCTGACAACTAGGTAAATCCTCGCAGGCAATTTCACCACCACCACTCAGGGATTGGTTCTCATAACCACATATAATAATCACATATAAACCTTATAAGATGTGGAACTCATGAACAGTGGAACCTTGCTTAGTGAGCATCTCACACAATGAGTAATTTGCATAATGAGCAAAAATATTGTTCCCGAATATGACTTGCTTAGCAAGCGTTTTTTTTCGCATGACGATGAGAGGGGATAGCCCGGAATGACTGCATGCCTGCTGCTTCAGTTTGTGTTCAGCACTCATTCTGCTAGCACCTTTTGGTCACTAGTGATCTCTATTTTTTATTTATTTTATTTATTTATTTATCGACTTAATTGGACGAGGTTGAGACTAATAGTCCCTTCTTCCACCTAACCCTACATTGCAGACATTACATTGAAGACAATCACATACAACCAAGCCCTAGGTGGAGGGAAATCCACCTAGGCGGGAATCGAACCCGCGACCTTTGGGTTGGTAGGCGAGGACGTTACCCCACCGCCACCGAGGCCGCAAACTGAAGTTCAGACATATTATTAGTGATTTTTTGTGCATAGTTTTCAAAATGACCCCAAAGAAATGTCCATTCGTGAGAGAGCAATGTTCCAGTGGACATGGTTCTTCCAGATTTGAAAAGGGTTTCTGACAAAACACCTAATAGTAATGTTGCAGGGGCATGTGCCTCACTGGATCATCCTGCTTGCATGGGCATGAGGTCCAGGTTACCCTCCCTTTTCGTACCAATGTTTGGCTCAGGATGATTTCCCAGAGCCACACATCACCCTTCCATGACACTTCGTTCCCTTCGTACCCTTCAGGACCACTGACCACTTGAATCAAATCAAACGAGTTACTCCTTGGGCCTAGAGGGTGCCACCCATTCCACCAAAAGAATGGTACGTTTTCCACTGGCACCACATTACTCCATGCCAACCAGTGGCGTGATCAGCCAGACTAGAGTCCCGATCCCACATCAGGCAGAATCTTCTGCTCGTAACACCGCAGCAACCTTCAGGTTGACCGTCAAGACTGGGATCCACAAGCTCCCCTTCCATAGGCTAGCCATGTCCATGTCTCAGTGTGAAATGACTCGTTCATCCTGTGTGATGACCTGCATGACGGCAGCCACGTATTGCACCACCCGATGTCAGTACATGCACGTGAAACAACCTAGGTTTCTGATTAGTTCGACTCAAGAATTGTCCGTACGACAGTAAACTCCTCCCTAAACTAGAATGCTAAGATAAAGATGAAAGTATACTGGGCTGCATTAAAAGTATTTTTGGATGGTCGCATACGATGGGTAGTCAAAGATGAAGTTAGCTCATATACAATAGAAGCCACTTCAGGTGTTCCCCAGGGAAATGTTATTGGACCTCTTTTATTTTTTCTTTACCTCACCAACATTAACTCTGTGGTTAATAGTCAGATATATTTATTTGTCAATGATGCACTGGTGGTCTACAGAGATATACGTAATCAAGAGGATATAGCAGCTTTAGCGGATGACCTAAATGGAATACAACACTGCCGCGACATATGACAATTAGAATTAAATTTTTAAAAAAGCATTGAGATGAATTTTTGTAAAAAGATCATTTCCCTCCCAAATGCCTACTGCATCAGGATTATTGAAATAAAAAGTGAAGACTCGACTAAATACATAGGAGTTACTCTCACTCACCATCTTCCCGGGGTGAAACATATTTGGAGCCTATGTGGACAAGCTAGCAAACAATTAAGATTTTTTAGATGAATGTTGGGGAAATAAGAGGAATTGGCTTGACGTTAGCTGGTTGGATCTCATTTAGAATATGCTGATAGCACGTACATGGGATCCTCATGAAGATGGATTGATTGTCGAATTAGATTACATGCAGCATAGAGGAGCTAGATTTGTGAAATGGTTTCATGATAAACTGGACAGCATACCAAAATTATTAGAGGAGCTAGGTTATCTAGGAATCACTCTTGCAGCTAAGGTTAAATTAAAGATTAAATCTCTTGCACAAATTGGAAGGAAGTCTCTTTAGCAATGATGTTCAAAATCTCAATATTAGCCCCTTCGTACTACAGTATGAGAATCACATAAATAAAATTAGCGAGATTGAGTGGAGAACAGGTAGATTTAAGATGTCATTTTTCCCATGAATGATAAGTGATCAAAAAGAAGAGATGAAGTGGTCGGACTGCACAATGGGGGAATAGTATTTAGAGTCAAGAGAACTCTGGCATTTAATCAGCCCCTGCCACACACCTTAGTGGTGGCTTGCAGGGTACTATATAAATAAAATATAAATAAATAGGTAAGTTTTCCAACAAGCAACATCTTAAGTCTTTCGTAATATATTCAGAATTTTTGTAGCCTCATTAAAAACATGATTACATTTTAAATGGCAATTAAAAAATAATTAACATCAATTAAAAAGATCAACGTTCAATATTCTACATCGATATCATCAATGATTATGGTATAAATAATAAAAACGGTAATTCAAAATATTTAGGAGTAAATTTTTCAGCTGACTGAAAATGATGATTGAAATAAATGGTATTTTCCTCGTCTACAACTAAGAAGCAAAAGGTGCAATTTACTCATAAAAATAATATAAACTTTCACAATATGAGTTCAAGCTGTCGTACCTGCATCAGCACTCTGGCTCCAACTTCATCAGGAGTCGTGGGTGGCGGGAAATTCCCATTCTCAAAAGGCTGGTAGTCTACCTTCTCCACAACTACAAAATTGTGCCAGTCAATCTGAGCATAAGCCACTGCAAAAGGAAACATGGCGAATTATATGCAGTCCTACACAGCAGGTGTCTCCACAATAACTAAGATATAGTGGACTTTTTAACACAGTCATGCCTTGTTCAGTGAAACAGATGTGTTCCAAAATCTTTGGGCTCAGCAAATTTCCATAGAGGTTGAGAATTCAACATCAGAAGACCATTTCTTGCATCGCACAAACTATAAATCAGTCAAAATTATAAAAACTAAACATATTCCATTTAAAAATTTTTTTTTACAACAATTTATTATTTTCATTACCTTCAAAGGCAAAAAAACAGCTAAAAGTCATTCGGAACTAACCTGGATCGTTTTATACTAGCACAGGATCTAGACTGCAGTGCTAAACGGTGTTGTTCTAACTGGGGATTGTCATTAAATCTTAATAAATATTCAGTGGTAAATTTCTTTAAAAGATCAACGGGATTTGTTCACAAATTAGCTGGAGTTGACCTAGAAGTAGTTGATACAGTAAAATACCTAGGTGTTACATTCACTAAAGACATATTAATGTTAGGATTATTTTAGGATTTATTAGATGCATTGTCAGCAGAAGTGACTCCATGGTCAAGGAACGTCATTGCTCTTGTAAGGCCTCATTTAGAATATGCATGTAGCATATGGGATCCAAGTGAAAAAGGCCTCATTCTGGAAAGTGAGAAGGTTATATGCCGGGCAACCCGTTTTGTTAAAAATTCTTACGATAAAATGCAAAGTGTCACCAATATGCTCATAGATTTGGGGTGAGAATCATTGGCTGAGAGACGATTCAATGCAAGGTTGAATTTACTAAATAAATTCAAATCCGCATGTTTCAGCACCGAGGTCTCGCAAATTATTCGTACTCCTACATACATTGGTCGCTTGGATCATGCATATGTATAAAATTTGGGAAATAGATGCCAGAACTAGCCGACTCAACGACTCCTTCTTCCCACGGACAATACGGGATAGCAACTGCAGGGTTATAGATAGCAAAAATTCCACTTGCCACCCATATCAGCGTCTAGGGAATAATTACTTGTACTCAAATACTGCATTCACTTTCGCTAATCCCGCGTGTTTTGCTGTCAAAATATTTCCTGCATGACCACATTAGAATGCCATTAAATATTGTAGTGCTCTTAACAGTATTGCTTGATCTCCTCCGTCCGTATTTAAATCTCCCCTTCCAGCCCGCGTCCCTCTTTGCAGGGGGACCCTCCCGCTACCTGCAGCGTAGGGTCACATTCCCCACTTTTGTCCTTGGGGAGGAAAGCATTTTACGTTGCATTCATGCGGTAGAGGAACTTTGCCTTCTTACTTTTCATATTATGGCTTGCGCGTTGTAGGATAGATTTCATGCTGCATCCTGGGGTGCAATTTATTGTTGGTTTATGACGCATGTGTTTGCGTGAGTGTGGGATTGTATGGGTGCATGAGGGTCTGAAGGTATTTGGAAAAATGCTAATGTGATTTTGATGATAGTGAAAATGGAGAACAGCTAATAGGTAAAAATTCAAATGGGTATCAAGTATTCAGTTTGGGGCTGTTTGGACCGAGCCCACTCAACTGAGAATCTTCCTGGAGTAGCTCCACCGCTCATCACTGGAACCACATTTCCAGATTGGAGGAATTACGTTCCTCCACTTCCATTCCAATTTCATCCCACTGTTGCCCTCTGATGTACTGACGCACTGCACAGGGCTGTGAGCTTCTTAAACAAAGCTATACAGAAACTTTCTTTGGCCCCAACACCTTTATGGAGTTCCATAAGAATTCACAGTTGCAAAACTTCCAATGGCCTCAATTATTTCTTGAACTTTGATTCATCCATCACCCAAAACCATATCGTGGATTTTATCAATCATTTCACAGGGAGTTACTTCCACTGTACATCCCGAATTATGCTCTCATCTTTTGGGGAATGCACGGACATATTCAAACTCATTTATTCAATTGTAAACAGTGGCAAACACCGGAGGTGTGCCATGAACTTCATGCAATGTTTTTGGTGCTAGGTTTTTTTTAAATAGAAGCATTCAATCACCGTACAAAACTCGTCTTTTTCCGATTTTTCTAAATAAACTAGTATGTTGCTTCAATCAATTATGAAAATGAAACCATGATGTGGGTATAGACGAATATTAAAACAAAAAGACAGAAGTCTAGTGAGATAAGGAGGCTGACTACAAGCAAACTTTTTCGAATACTATGAGCACCATCTCTTGAAATTTTCTAAGAACTCGTGGACGGGCCCACGTGTAATACTTCATATCACCATGGCGGCTATTGGGGAAGAGCAAAGTCAGGAGTTGATTGGATTGGAAACGGAAGAGAATTTCTGGTGCAATATATGTTGCAAGTGCAAAACATGGCCGACACAAAACATTGTTGCCCAAATGCAAAAAAATGCTGCGCTACGCAATATATGCCTGGATGAAGGTTAGTTCTTTGTTATGAATGCAGGAAATATTTGAACTCCACTTCTTGGGGTCAATACATTCCTCACTCAACACATCCACAGAAAAACAATATTAATATTGAATATGCTTTTCACTTTTTTGTAATTTATTCAGATTATTAAATACAATGGTGCTTTTTACTAAATGGCAGGATAGCCCAGCAAAGTAAATCAGCAGTTTTGCTACAGAATAGAGCTTGCAGAGGCATTTCAAGCTGAGAAACTGAAAACACAAGCCTCTCACTTAACAAAAGAACGTGCACTCGCTGTTTTCAAAAGAATCCTAGGAACTTTCAACCCAGGGCACTGTGTTCGTGGCATTTCATTACAAATTCACATCCACCAACCTCTTTCCTTCTCGGCCTCCTCCTCTTCTCTCCGACGCTGGGCTTCCTGGTGCTTGATCCACTCCGCACGGTACTTCACTTGATCCAACACCACGTTCATGTTTGAATGCTCCTCGGTCAACTTGGACATTAAGTCCTTCGGAGGGATCAGAACCTGTAAAAACAATATTCAACACACTCATTTGAAATCAGAGAGAGACGCCCACACAAACAGAGCACTTATCACTGCACGACCACTACACAATAAATCATACTGATTAATTTAAAACCATGATTTCCATGAGAAGTGGAAATTGGGAAGGGAATGAAATCACAGAGTAACACTCAACTTTGGATTAACTCTTCAAAATGAACAATGATGGGGGTTCTCATGTATTTCAATTGAGAAACAGACTAATCAGCATGTTTTGCATATCATTTTGAAACAAAAACCTCCAAACACCGAACGTGAAAAAAGGATTTCTTTTATCTCTGAGAGCTACTTTCTATTTATTGCCCCAACATGCACCCAATACTTTAAAGAAATACGCAAGCTCTAGCAGACGTGGATGTGTCAGGCATGTCGTCGTGCAGTGAAGAGGGGGGGAGGGGGCTGAAGGGAAGGGGGAAAGGGGGGGAATGCATGGGGAGCACCACCAAGAGAGTGTGCTTCGAATGGCGACACAGTCCGAAGATGTAACACACGATGAAGAGATATCTGCCGAAGACCAAGTTGCCAGATTTAAAAAAGTCAACTTCTCACTCCAAATGATGGAAAATAGATTACAAATAGGGAATAGCTTTGCCTTTACAGTGCCCGGAAAAGATTTCATGCCGATGCACCTATCCTCCCTCGCACACACAATTTAAAAAAATTGTCCCATGGACAAAACGCATGCACGGCAAGAGAGTCCTCACTGCCGTGCAAGAGCGCCACCTAAAGATTAATCTCCCGCAGCAGTGCTGGATGTTAGCTGAATGCTCAATTGCACTCCCGATGCCTCCGCCAACACAGACCTCCCTCTCAGAATTGAACATTTGAATTCAGAAAGGTATTGTGCTCCATCACTCGGCTGAAAAGAAGAGTCCCCAGGGCAATGCACTCAACTACACCAGTCTGCCTCAACCCCACAATCCTCACCCCAAATGTCACCCACCAGCCCAAAATAATCAGCTCATACTCTATACACACCATTCCCTTTCCAAGAAAAGTCTCATTTCAAAGTTCTTTCATGAAACTTACTAGCTTAAACTCTTTCCCCTTTTCATTACTCAAGCCCTGCAACTACTTCACACATTCATAGATTATTTCATGCATGTCCTCCCTAAGGAAGATGCCAGAACTGCCTTCTACAACAGACACACACCCACGAGACACTCAGCGAACCAACAAAGACAAAACAGGCATCATGGCATTCAGTGGAGCATACCAACTCCACTGCTATGCCATGCACATCAGGCAAACTGGTAGGACATTCAATGTCGAAACCAAAGAACACTCAGCCTGCTTCACTAACAACAAATGCCCAAGATGCTGCACTTGGAGGGACAAGGTGTAAGATTCGATGCGTTCAAAGAACAAGGGATTGGCAACTGTGCACCTGCTAAGGAGACCCTGCCCCCTGGTGGATGAAATGGTTATTGTCGCCCTCCCCTCCAATGTTTCCCACCCATCTACTACAACCACATGGTACGCCCCTCCCACTCCTTCACACCCTCCCCCCTTCTTCCTGACAGGGTATACATGTGTATAATACCTTGCCTCATGGTGTACCGGATTATATCACACACTGATAAAACTGTGGTCTTCAATAAACATTAATTGTGGAAATTGCTGGTTATTTCAAGCCCCCAACACCCCACTCTACATTCATTCAATCGCTCAAATTCTGCATACATTGCACCCACCCCTTCCCCTATGCATCCCCCATCTCCATTCCACCTCTCCTCTCCCACAATGCCCTGCTTTCAAGCCCTCAATCATCATTTTCTCTACTGCACCATGACAATCCTTTCCTTTCATTCTGGTTCATGCTTCCACTTCCTCACGCATCTTTCTCATTCTGAATCCATGGGCATTTCCTACATATGCTCGGTTGAATCTATCATAAAGTTTAAATAAGTGTTCGTCATGATTAAACCCAATCTCCTGCCGAAATCCACTGCTTCCCCCTCACCATTATTCCTGATTCCTCAACTGCATTGTGCCGCAAACAGCTCCCGAATCGCTGCTCCATGAAACGTGGATCTGCGAGGCAACCCTCAACCAGGAGTCCAGATTAGCAGCAATCCACGCACCATAACGACCAAGAGACAACTGACGCGGGTTGCACTGCTTCCCCAAGACCTCCCACCACTCTTCCTCCCACTCCAGCCATCCACACAGCAAGATGGGGGAAAAATCATACCACTTATTGGGTCAGACCCTGTAACTGATTGATAACACTATCCCCTTTTTCCTCCCTATGACTGCTGGTTGGCATGTAGACCTGGGTAGTGACCATGTCCGTTATCTCAGCTGTTACTTCTACTAATAATATTAATTACTAATGTGCTCCATGTCTTCTATCCTATTCCTATATTTTTCTTCAAAACTACCGCCATCCCTCACTGACTCTCTTCCCCTCCACCATATTTCCTTCAATAATTATCACTCCAATGATCCCCACAATTCATCCATCCACATTTTATAATTTACCTACCTCAAATCATAATAACATTCCCAATTTAACTTTTTCACTTGTTTGGTCTTCTTCTGTGCATTCTTTCCTGTTGCTCCTGTTGCTTTTGCCCCGCAAGAATCTCATGTGATGACTACTGTAGAAGCCTGGCCTCCCCCACTCTCCTGGCTTTACATACACCCCAGTGGACATAGTCCCAAAGTTGCCGCCCTGACTGCCAGTTGCCAGGACCCCAACCACTTTCATTATTTAGTCCATCATGAAAGTCTTGGGTTGAACAACTGGCCTTCCTCAATAGTACTTCTAACATGACACCATTTCTCACACGGTCCACCCCATTGTGGTCAGATGCCTTGGCTGCCACCTCACTGAGCTACAGACACTGCACTACCTTTCGGCTGTCCCCTACTTTCAACCTAACTGCCACGGGGGACCTCAAAAGGAGCAATTATTGCTGCTCCAGTCACGCCTGCTCTAAGGGTGATCTGAATGCAAAAGCCCTTCCACCACACCAAGATTGTAGTCCATGGGGAATGGGAAAGTATATTAGGGAATTGAAGAAATAAAGCTGGGGGAGATAAGGCAACATCCCCGCAGAACTACTAAAGGGTTTAGGAAAACCTGGAAGGAGGGGTTTTTATGGGCTCATTCAGAGCATGCATGAGGAAGGAGTTTGGCAAAATAAACCATAGCATCAGAGTTAGCCTCCATTCCAAAAAAGGAAAACAAAGCTGTACATGAGGACTATAAAGCAAAAGTTGGTGAGGGTGAAAGAAAGAGAAAAAACAACTTTGCACTTCCACACACTTATTTAATGTAACACGACCATGGTTTCGATGCTGCGCATCATCTTCCACCTGAAGAGAATTCCACAAAGTTAAGCCTGAAACTGTTAGCTTTAAGCAAAAGTTGGATTTTGCACACAGAAAAAGTAGTTCTCCGGTTCAACAAGAGGATGGAGAGAAGGGCAAATGATGTGTTGGAGGATTTTTTGGGTTCAGGAAGTGGAGAAGCATGCGTGATACCATTGCAATAATGAGATCATTAATTGAGAGGAATGTAGAATACAATCAAGATGTACTTGCCTTTTTCGTAGATTTCAAACAAGCTTTTCATAGAATGAATTGGGAAAAATTAATCGATGTGTTGCAGAAATTAGAAATAGATTGGAGGGACAGGAGGCTAATCCGCAGCCTGTTCATGTCTCATACTGCTATCAGGTGCGAGTGTTGGATGGAGAATATGGATGGGCAGTTTTGGAAGGAGTGTCCATTATCACACGTGCTTCTCATCAAATACAAGGAGGAAATGTGAAAAGATGCATAGGAATAACAGGGGATAGAATTCATAAAATCATTTAGATTTGTGGTCGAGTACACTTTCATGAGAGTTTGGAAAGACAGGGCAAAAAATGGGCATGCTACACAGTAAGCTGAAGGGACTTTCAGGACAAAAAAAGGCAATTCAATTTTCTGCATGGAGATGTAACGGATGACATATTAATGGAAGAGATACAAGCTCAGACAAGTTAGAAAGATTAAATTGAGGAACAATATCATAAAGATAATAGCCCAGGAAATGTGTGGAATATGATGTTGACGATGATAGCTCAGTGCCAGGAGCACTTACCTGCAAGATAGAAAAGGCACTTAAGGAAATGAAATTGAAGGCTGTAAGAATACATATCATTTCTGTAGTGCTCAAGAATTTGGGAAAAGTTTTTACGACCTATTTTTAACATTCACGAGGGAGGAATTTGGCCAGAAGACTATTTAGATCTGCTTAAGATCCATTGGGCAGGTTTCTAATGGTGTTATCAAGAAGAGAGTATACCTGAGATTATCTTGTGGCCTGATTATTGGCACAATGTAAGGAAAAAAGGAGATAACTAGACAAGTTAAACAAGCATATCAAAAGTGTGTTAATGAGCCAGGTATAAAGTATATGAGGAGTTAAGTGTAAAGGGCTTAGCAGTAGGTCAACCCTACCATTGCCTATTAATCCAACATTTAGGCTGATAACTGCGTTTATGGTTTTTACATTAAAATACATTGCAGAAAAACTCACTCACCTTGGTGTACTGCTCCAAAAGTTTTGTAAAATATTGAAAGAGGGAATGCTGAGGCCTCAAAAAATCAAACTGATAGTTTCTCTGCTCTCTATTCATCAGATTTGTCAAAAACTGGCGGCCATTCCTTGCTACAAACTGGGCTGTCAGTTTCACAATATCTCTGTAAAAAATACATATAAATCAGTAATCACATAAGGAAATCATTCATACAAATAAATGCAGTAAATTCAATCCCAACTTGAAAGTCATGGCAACCACACATGTAAGTGGAAGACATTCAACTCATCCATGTTTTCACTAGACAGCTTCAAGTTTATAAGTTAATTGTGCAATGATCTTTTCCAGCACATCTCAATTGTCACAGAGGGCTCAGCATGACAACAGGAGTATTTTTTGAGGAAGAGAAGGGAAATGGCATTTATTAGGGGAAATACATGTCCTCCATAGACATAAGTTGAGTATTCAAAGGGAGATGAGAAGGGAAGGAATACAGGGTGATCTGAAAAGTTAAATCGTGCATAATGACTTGTGAAAATGCAAACCATTCCATCCAGCAGTGCACCTTGGGCAGTCATTTTAATCAGTTGCAAAATCAAGTAACACACAGCAGTGATGAAATTTTTCATAAAAGACGGTTTAATGTCAACCGAATTTCATTTGAGGATTTTTTAAGTGTAAGACGACTCTTCTCCATCAACTTCCACCATGAAGAAATGGGCAGCCAAGTTTAAACATTAAATCCATTACTAGCATAAAAAGTAACTTTTTGCATAACAAGTGATGGGAAGAAGGGAAGTATACAGGAATGAATACACTTGTCTGCTACTTCAGTTGGTGTTTTTAGCACTCGTTTCGTCAGCATCTTGTGGCTGCCAGTGATGACACATTTTTCCAAACTTGTTTCCAGACACATTATTGGTTATTTTTTTCCAAAGTTAACAATATTTTGTTCATAGTTTGAAAAATATCTCTGAAGAGATTGCCACAAAAATAAAGTCATTAGAGAATAAAAATAACAGCAGAAATGAAAAAAATCATTGAAAAGTGAGAACAAGGTTTGAGCTTGGCTGATGCACACCAACAATCAGTCAAAATCAGCAATTTGAACAATCCTCAAGTTCCAGGAAAAGAGCACAGAGATAAGTGATTAAACGACAAGAGTGACAAGAATATCTAAACGTGGGTACATATTATGAACAAAGCTGAAAGGTTGCTTCTCATATGGACAAACGAAAAGCAAAAGCAAGATGAGGTTATTAACAAGACTATCATTTGTGAGATGGCAAAAGTGATTTCCACTGGCCATGTTAAGACCTGCGTTAGGCCTGCAAGCGCTCGTTCAGGTTGGATCGTGTTTTTAGAGGACCCCTGTCGAGTGACTTGAAGCAAGCGCAAAATGCAGCCAACGATTGAACAAAGGAACAATTGAATGCCAGTACCCCATCAAATTTTGTGTTGGACTGGGGAAATTGGGTGCGGAGATGTTGGGCAACATTCGCCTCGTGTTCAAGGATGAAAGCACGACAGGCTCTAGTTTTTAAGTGGCACAAGCTCTTCAAAGATGGTCGACAGAGCAGTGTGGAGGACAAGCTGGACGGCCACGGTTGTCCAGAATTGAAGTCCTCCTGAGCCAGATATGGTAGCTCTTCATGCGGTACTCATTTCTGCCTTCTCCACAAAGATTAATCTATTTACATGTCAGACTCCTGACTTGGGCAACATTTGCACATAATAGTCAATTGTGTATGCATTCAATCAATATTTAGGTTAAATGCATAAACATTTTGTGGCCATCGAGCCTTCCCTTTGGATGATGTACTTGTTTAATTTGTTGTTTCGATCTTGCCATAGGTCTTTAATCATGCAGATGATTTGGCATTGCATTTAAAATGCCTAGGTATCGCTTGAGTCAATCTATCACCACCTAACTTGCTGAAATATTGCGGAATATCACAGCTATACCTTTCTTGTTTACACATTACTTTAATTCATCTTCAATTTTTCCAACTTGTTTATATACGTAGTAATTTCCAACTGATAAGTCATACTACATAAAGCTTACTAATGGGGATATTTTTACAAGCAATGCATGTTCTTTAATCATATTCATTTGAGTCTTCAGCTCATCTCACATCTTCATCATGTTTGGAGAGAATGCACATTTTATTTATTTTAGGAAAGTCTTGCATTCCTAGTTGTTTCCCATTACAGTACATCAGATTCAACTGAAGCAAAAGAATCCACATGACATTAAGCCATACCTAATTCTTCAATTAACTCATCTGATAGCACAATACATGCAGCAACCTGCAAGAAAGCTAATCAAAACCAATTCTCTCTGAACTTCAATGCTCGGTATTTCCCCACGAGAAACTCTTTTATACACTATGATGAAAATCCATGAGCGAGTGTTGCCCTTGGTTCTATATTACATAAGGTAGTCACCTACATAAATGTCAATGCATCAGTAATCAAATGGGCTTTGATAGGTGCCTACGGTGATTGCCCCATGAGATCACAATTCACAAGATTGCTCTCTTTCATCATCAAAAAGATACCATTTCACTGTTTTCTTGAATGTACTTGCTATTGAATTAAAATACTTGATGGTTACAAAGAATGTTTAAGCAGTAGATTTCGCACTACACAATCGTGTACCCAAGAATAATAACCTAAGAAATGACATATCGAAACAGTAAATCACTCACAAATTCTTCATTGCCTCATTCAATTCGGTAAAAGGAATTGTCTATTCATAATAGCATAAACATGACAGGGTAATAATTAGAATATCTCTTGATAATCAATGGTATTCAACAAGGAATGTCAGAAGAACAGATTTGGCAAATCAAGATTGTGCGCACACAAACAAATACTGATCAAATCACATACAGGGACACATTGTTTGACGAATACTTCATTACTTAATTTAAAATGGTTATTTACATCCCGCATTCATTAATATGCTCTCTCGTGGATTTATTCTAAACATTAACCTTTTGTTTCAGGCATACTTCTCCGATTTTGCTCAAAGGACAAATGCAAATGAAAGCGAAGCATAAATAATAAAATGTTAAAGAGCTCAGTGTTGAAATAAACTAAATAAATGCCACATATAACACAGGTATTGCTAAACTAAATTAATAATTACATTGCATTGATAAATAGTTCTATCAAGACACTTTTCTGAAGAACCAATATTGTTAGCTTCACCGCACATGCTTTTACTCAACCATTCTGGTTATTTTCAATTCAAAATAATAAGTGTTTAGCACACTCTTACACTCAAATTTAATGATTTAAATATGCCAGGTGAAGATCACCAATATAAACAAACTGTATTGAGCATTCATAGCCAGGTGGAGTATCAAAGGCGATAGTATTATCAAAGGCGGGGGGTAGATGGGGTGTACCCAGGCCAGAGTGTGATTCTGGCCCCTCAGTGGAGTATCACCCCAACTGAAAGTCATTTGTAATCGCTTTGGGCAGGGAGAATCACTTCTGGCGGTATAGTCACTCCCACTCTGCCTTCCGTAACTGCTTCGGATGAGGAGACTTAATTTGGACGGTATTATATCACAGGCAGATAAACCCAACATTAGAGCCCAGGCCCTAGAGGCCTCTAACAAGCGGACTGTTAGAGGCCTCTAGGTTTATTTAGCCATACGATAGTGTCATTCAGGCCATTTTAATACAAATATTGGAATTTTCCAACTTCAATCATGCCCCACCATTAGCAGTAATGCTTCAAAACTATCTTGCTTAAATATATGAAACTCCAGGACAAGAAAATGGATATTATATGATACATCAGGGATTCGTTAGAAGTTATTTTTAGATGCAAAGAAATCCCTGTCAGCCTTGGTGGAACCAAAGATTTGATTTTCTGTAATAAGGTTAATATTATAACTTGGTTTATTACACCATGGTTTCAATTCATTGGTGAAAACTTTCACGTACAAAGCATGATGTTATATAATTTCAAAACTTGATGAAGAGAAGTTTTAGTTTGAGGAAATATAGAGTAAGTAAAACCGGCATAAAGGAATTAGAGTCAATCTTTCTTCTTCTACCACCACCCCATTGGTGGTGGAGGAACAGAGTTGATCAGAAATTGGTAAAATATAATGCAAGCTGCAATGGTATGTAGCATATGCTGAGCAGGGTTTAGAGGCACAGGGGTGCATAGTTTACAGAATGACAACACTGTATAATACGTTGTTCAGCTGGGTCCACTACAAACCTACCTTGGGTAGACTACTTTCTTTTGATGAATTTTTATTTAAATCCATATTTTCCTTACAGTTTCCCTGGCGAGAGAACAGACGAGAATTTGGCGGTGAAAAAGTCGAGAATAATTTGGGAATAGAAGTTATATTAAAAGCCATACTATGAAGGGGTTTTCAGGGGATAGGGGGAAGAAGGGAATATGAAGAAGTCTCAATCCAGCCCCATTGAAGTTGTATAATAAACAAATAAATAAAGAAAATAAAAATTGGAAAAGAATTGGAGGAATAGATGGAGAATTTAAAAATTGGAGAGCACTCTTGGGTTTTTCAAACACTCAAACTTCATAATTTATCATTGGTTTCAAAAGCGTGGAGCTCCAGTGTCCGACATTCACGCATGACTCCGCAAAGGGGGCGAGCAGTGTGCGTGTGTCGCCCAGCCCGACACAGGGACAAACTCAGCCAGCTGGCATACTCACAGATCGAGGGCTGATATAGATGGCGGGTCAGCTACAAATTCAAATTCTGAAGGTGGGTCCTTGGGGACAAATGGCTGCTCAACTTGCTTCAATATCTCCTGCTGCTTCAGTTGTGCTGCAGCAGTCACAGTTTTCTGAGGAGGGACAGAAGGCAAACCCCCGCCGAGGGTAGGCTCCTGCCCTATAGAGAAGAACAATGTTGCAATTTACGGAATCTTACCTTCCAAAATGTTACCCATTAACTCACAGAATTTTACCTTTTCCTTCCTTGAATTCCTTGACTTTATGCTGATAATAAGCATGGTATGGGTCTCCCGCATTTAGAAAGTTGAATTTTGGGTTCCCTAATTCATTCTGACGAATGCGTGCCTCAAATTCAGGTCCATTTCGGGCAACAAAACTTGCTGTTTTATCAACTATATCTGAGATATGGATAAGGAAATAATAACTGACCCATCTACAACAACATAAATGGTGACACATACATAAACGGGGTGACCACTTACATATAATAAGGATGACCCATTCCGAACTTTTCCAGAACACTCAATTCTTTTCCCCAAATTTTATCGAGTCTGATCCACATGGACCGTCCCTCAGTGCTCCACAAGCCTCGAAGTTGGTACTCCCCCCCCCCCCCCATGCACACAATTGCCTCAAGCCAACTGATCTCGGAACAGAATCAGATGGTTTCATTTTAGCTTTTAGGTTTCCAAGGATAAAAATTCAATGTTTTGTACCACCAATTCATATCCCCAATGTAATCCAACAGACACTGCAACACGTAATTGGGAAAGTATTACAGCATTTCTCTTGTAACATAGGCATTCCAAGGTAGATGATGAATTAATGACAATCGTTTTGAAAGTTAGATGGCCTACCTAAATATATTTCCTATTTAAAGTAGAGAGATTGCATTGGTTGAAGTTTTGGAGTCTAATGTTGGTTTATTTTTTATTTTTTAAGGATCTAAGTGAATTTTAATTAAGCCATGACACCCCTTTGCAATTTTTTTATCGCAAAGGGGTGTCACATTTATACACTGTACGTAATAATAGTTACCACATAAATCTGTTTATTTATGACCAACCTTTTCTAGATCTGGGGGCAGTAGTAGTATTTTTAGGGGAGGCGACCTACAGCTAAGGTCATTTGCACCATTAGGGATGGATGGGAAGGATGAAGGGAGGAGAGAAACCCGATGTTGGCATTAGTCTACTCTTAACAAATGGTGCCGAGGGGTCAGCAGTTTAAAGTGCAATCCAACAGATGGCGTACTCACTCAAACCGCTCTCCACAAAGCACCTCAAGATGGGAGAAGGAAACAAAGGGGGCAGGGGAATCATAAATTTCAGCTTTACAAAAATTGTAACTCTTATTCTTCTGGAAAGAGGCAATGAGAAATATGGATTCCACATCAAAAACTGCCTTGCACCAATGGCTAAAGGCAAGAGTTACACCATTAACTGATCAAGTTGAACAGTCCAGGACCAACAGGCAAACGGGAAAGCCATGGAATTGGTCAACTACTGTGATATGGAGGGCAACAGGAAACAACCAAATTAATTTTCCTTGAAGATGTAGCCTCACATAGGACATAATGATAACCCCAGAGGATAGCAGAGACAGACAACAGAATAAAATAAAGAATACCTCCAGCAGCAGATGAACAACTCATGACAAAGGTCACAAAATCTAAATGCAAACTTAAAGCAAACATACCTACGGCCGTGAAACAATGGCTAAAAACAATGGAATAAGTTATTCAGTGTAGCCATTAAATATGGCGGTCCGTTTTCTGAAGCTAATTTCTTTTTGAAAGTGATTTGCTCACGGGAGCATTCAGAGGACAGTGTTGTAGTGACGCTTCCAGTTGTGTCAACTGGAAGCGTCACTGTTTCCCCAAGTGATCGAGAGTGTGTGATTTCAGTTTTCCTCTAACCTGCCACCTTGTTTTTACCCACCCCCATACACAAACCTAGTGCCTATCAAGTTTACAGCTATTCCGTTTTCAAAAATCCTTATGCTCAAAGATATCATCTTCATCAAAAAACCACATTGAGGCAAAAAGAAAATACATGAATCTAAGTAATAAAACTGAGGAAACCCTGAATAAATAAATAGAATCAAATCACAAAAGAGTGCATGAAGGCTATGGAAGAGTGGAGAGGAGCCTGCCACTACTATTATGATAATGCAATATGCAACAAAACTCTGAATAGAAATATACTTTCTTCCACTGAGGAGGCTTGTTCATTTATTTTCTTTGTATTAATTATTTTGAGGAAGTATTTCCCAAAAGGGAAAAGGATAAAGAAGTAAACACTGATCTTATCACTGAACGATTAATAGTGGCGTTAAATAGTTATTATTTAAGTTTTACGCTACATATGAAGAAATATAGTTACAGCAATTGATTAAAATTTAAAACGGAGTGGTTAGCAGATTCTGCTTAATTTTCCATCGATGGTCTAAAATAATTTCCTTGGCATGCTGAGATGAGAGCAGGATTGCAAAATAACTGCTGGTTCACAGCTTGAAACGATTAATTATGTCAATAATCTTTAAATCCTGCTGCAACTGCTTCGCCATTTACTTACGCTAATGGCAAGCGCTTTTAATGTATGTTTTATACAATATAGGTATACTCTTAACGCCACCACTTCCGGTACACATTTCCACACCAGATCAAAAGGGCAGGTTACAATTTTGATCATCGGAGAAAGCAGAAAATTTAATTCTTAGCGTCAATTTAACAGAGGACTTTCCTAAAGGGGTGAATAACTATACATCCTTAATACGCCAAAACTAAAATTCAAATTATTCACCCATCAAAAATTTCTCTTGCTGCATCACCAACTACTCACAGGTGTTCTGAAATTTGTTAAAAATTTGGCGAATGAGGAAACACCTAAAGTAGAGCAAAATATTACTGAATCATCCGACTATATAATGCTAGCAACATGAGTTTTCTTAAAGTACTGAATACTAATTTGCTTCATCAAGGCTGTATTATTTAGCATTGGCCCACTGCCGAAGTTGGTACAGTAATTAATACGATGTGGCGCCTCTGAAGTGTAATGAGTAACAAATACCTCAGGTCTATTCATTTTATCATACGGGCGCGAGTTCTCACAAGCTGCTATTGGTAAACAATATACATGTGAAATTTGTATCGAAGAGTAAGTCAAGTACATTTTAACCTCAGCACCTTTTAGCCATAAACAATGACAATCGTTCAGTACAAAACGACCATAGAAGCATAAATATATTGAATAGTAGCATCCCATGAACATGCACGCATTACGTAAACATTACATTAAGCACATTATCTAAAGGATACTCCTCACTTCGGGTGGTGGGTAAATAATCCCCACCATGGGCTGAGACGATGGGACTCCATTCTCTTGATTATCTGAAGGAGGCTGGGATACATCCACTGATGGCATGGTATCCTATAGCGTAGACCAAAATTGGTTAAAAATGAACAAAAGGGTTGGACGGATTCACTTCCCAATGCACTGGAAAGGTAAACTTTACGAACAGATAACACAAACACTCTACCTTTCACCTTATTAGGTGTATGACACCTTTTGTTAGAGGGTTTCACGACAACCTCAACGCACTTAACCACCGCAAACTCTCAGAACGTACAATACAATAAATACACGCCGTTCCCTGTGCTCCAAGCTTCTTTGTAATAAGACCACGTTGCCAAATTGACCGCAAGTGACAATCGACGCACATTCTGGAGGTCATTTTGAAGCTCTGTCCAAACCGTTAATGCGTTCATGTTTTGAGTTAGCCTCCTGAATGTAAGAAAGGCGACTAATGAAAGGGCAACTCGAGTTTGGGAAAATTACGCAGTAGTACTGCCAGCTATGTAGCTAAGAAAAAGGCACTAACAGATAGTGTACGGATGTAAATATTTTGATATTTGAGATAGCTTCTGAAAACATTTGTGTGTAGTTGCAGAACCGCGTGATTCTGAGTTCTCTCTACGATTCATTTGGTTTTATTTTATTTCTTTTATTAATTGAGTAACTTAGTTGATTGCTGGCACTAGTTTCGTATTCTTTTTCTTCTTATCGGGTTATATTTACTCTTTTTATGTATTCCGTTTTTTTTTATTTTGCTTGAATTTACTAGATCAGATAGTATATCATAGCAATGATTTTAGACTATTTTATCTTGGTGTATACGAGAGGTGGACAACCTGCGGCTCTTTGAAGGATTCTCCGTGGCTCTCGATAAATGTACCCGAGTTACATTTTCTTTTCTGTGTCATTATATTTTTAAAAATTATTATCGGTCCGTACGTGTGTCAAGATGTCCTTTGAATCACTGACAACAAATATGAAATACTAAGTGAAAAGTTGTAACAAATTTCATTCCCGTCCAAGCTGAGAATGATGCACTAATGAACATGAAGAGTGGCGTGATGGAGCGACTGCGATTGACCGACCGATTTGGAATTTGTGAACTTTCATTGCAACGGACACTTGCCATTGTGCTTTGGAGGAAACAATATCTATCACTCTCGCTACAGATATAATTTGCAAACTGGAATTCTTGGTAAGTTAACTATAATTTGTTTCGTAGTATGTAAAACGTGTTATTGTTACATTAACACAGAACTTGTATTTTCTAAATTTCTTTATTTGTTTCCAGTTTTTTTTAATATATCGACAGAGAACGAAAGTAAATAAAGAAAATACGAGCAAGAAAATAGAAGTTTTAAAAAAAGTGGGAGGAGAATTTCTTTTTTATTGGCAATAACGGAAAAGCATTGTGTTATTTGTAATTCTACGGTCAAAAATTATAAAGCTAGCAATTAACGTCAAAATTAGGAAACCAATCATCCACAGTTTTCCAATCAGTATCCACCAAATCCCAAATTAAGATCAGATAAACATGCTTCTATAAAATCAAATTTTAATAATCACCTGTCAATTTTGACGACCTTTAGCAATCAAGCTAAAAATGTGGCTGAAGCCAGTTTTGTTATTGCCTGGAATATTGCTCGTGCAACACGCCCGTATGGAGAGGGAGAGTTTATGAAAAAAAAACTTGGAAGATGTGCTTCAAGTTTTAGATCCAAATAATGCAGCATTGCACAAAGTTGTTTCCCAAATTCCCATCTCGAGACGCACAACCGAACGACGCATGACAGCAATTAATACATCTCTTGAGTATAATTTTTTAAATGATTTGAAGAACTGTATTGCGTATGCCCTTGACGAATCGACAGATATCACAGATATTCCGCGATTGGCAGTTTTCATACGTTTTGTTTCACCTGATTTCGTTGGTAAAGAAGAATTATGAGATTTAGTAGCACTAAATGAGTCAACCCACGGTGTCGACATTAATAATGCATTAGATTCCATAATGAAAACTTTTGATGTGCCTCTTAATAAAATTGTAAGCGTTGCAACTGATGGAGATCCGGCAATGCTGGGTAAAAAAAATATTGGTCTTATTGGGCTTTTAAGATATGATTCTCAAATTCCACAATTCATACCGATTCACTGCATTATTCACCGACAACATCTCGTTACAAAATGTTTAAAATATCCTGATGTTATGAAAACAGTGTTACACATTGTAAATTGCATTCGCACCGATGCAAAAAACCATCGACAATTCAAATATTTCCCTGAAGAATTACAGGACGAAGAACTTCTAAATGGCATTAATTTCTTTTGCATTGCTGATTGTTATTTAGCTACAACGTATTAAATGGATTTGTTTGATCCGATAAATGCATTTCTAAAAGAAAATGGAATAACCTTTTCAGAATTAGACGATGGCGAGTGGTTGCAAGACTTAATGTTTTTGACTGATGTCATGGAACATTTGCAAACACTGAAATGACAATTGCAAGAAAAAGATAAAATAATATCTGACTTCTCACAGTGTATATTTAGTTTTCAAAAGGTCATCAAAAGTAAAACATTTTGTCATTTTCCTCGAATTAACAAATTCATTCCAATATTAAACAACAAAACTCAACGAGTACAGAAAAGGTACATAAAAAAGCTAAAAGGAATACTGACGGAATTCCTAGAAAGATTTCAAGACTTGAAATATTTTAAATCGTCTCACGATTTTTTTCTGAATCCATTTGAAATTAACAAAATTCAAGGTGATTTTTCCATTTCCAATAAAATTATGACCCAAAAAGCATCAGGAGAATTATAATCAATAGAGATGCAAGAAGATGAAGCTCTACAATTAAAATAAGTCGACTCCAATTACTGAATTTTTTACCAGAATCGAAGTATCTTGAGTTAAAAAGGCTGCTTGTCGAATCATTTCAATATTTGTAACAACTTACTTATGTGAGTAATTTTATTCCACTTTAAAATTCGTGAAACCCAAAACACGGATCAGTATTAACTAACCATCTGAGAGAATTACTGAGAAGTGCTGTCACCAATTATTCACCAAATTTTAAAATTAAATTATTTTATAAATTTATTTTTAAATTTAAATATAAATTCAATTAGCATGATTTGTGCTTGAATGTATACAATTTTTGATTTAAGTTTGTAATTAAATATGTATTTAATTGCGGAAAACTGTAAATTTTGAAAAATGGCTCGGACTACCAAGGACTTTGGCCTCTGTGCTATTACTATTACTCTCATACTCTGTACTATTACTCCAGTGAAGTCTTTCTTTCATCAATTCTTGTCGGTAATTGTTTTAAAAAATGATCGTGCCGCAGTAGTCCTGCCACCTGTGTGGCTAAAAATAAGGAATAAACAAATAACGTCCAAATGTATTTTAATATTTGAAATTGCTTCTACAAGCATAAGTGTGTAGTAGCAAAACCGCATGATAGTTTTTTTGCATAATTCTGAGTTCTCCTCAGAATTCATTCGGCAATATTTTATTTAAGTTTTCCCGTTCTTTTCTTTCAATTTATTAATTTGGGCGATTTTTAGTAGTACGTAGTTTCGTATTCATTTTCTCTTCTATATTACTTGAGATTATCCATGCCTCATATCTTGCTTTAATTATCAGGTCGAATAGTACCACATTTCGATAAATTTAAACTTTTTACCTTATTGCATGGTATTTTACTCAAAGGTAATTTGTCGGTCATTACTCCTTGTCAGTAATTGCAAATTAACAGGAACGGTACCTACAGCCGTATACATAAAGTATTATAGAAAAGAGCAACCCCAGCCGTATTCTTAATGTTGAGGGAATATTCGGGGTAAAAAATATAATACTAAACGAAAACTGATCGTGGTTTAGGACGGAACAAACGATGAAACCGACATACGATAACAAAACACACATCAGCTTAGGTGTGTGTGTCAGATAGCAATGACCCTCCTGCGTCGCAAGCAATCGAAACACGCTGGGCTTACGAGAGATTTCTCCCCACGCCAATCGAACGCAATAAATAAATACAAATAAACTAAGTACTCCCTAGCTTGGAGATACCGATTAGTTTCAAATGAGTGCCGTTTAACACTTTACCATGCCTTCTTTAAATGTCATTTGAATTATGGTGTTGAGTTAGGGGGTCATTCGCCACATGTTAAACAAATTTTGTTACTACAAAAGAGAGCTATTCACTCTCTTGCTAATATACCACCACAGGATTCTTGCAAACCTTTTTTTATAAGGTATGGAATCGAAATGGAAATATGGTAATGGAATTTATAACATAGGTAAGGTATTGTATTTAGTTTATATATTTTTAAGGCTCTGATTCATGTGAAAGTTTATCTAGAAAGTTACCAATTAAGATCTATCTACAGGTAACATCCATAACTACTCCACAAGAGGTAAATCAAATCCAAATACTACTTATTGTAGATTGTCATCAACTTACAACATATTTCATAATGTGAATGTATCACTGCATAACTATCTGCCTACTCAGTTGAAATCAGACTCTATCCAGATTTTCAAGAATAGGGTATATGTCTGGTTACTTGCTCACCCATATTACTCATTGGACAAATTCTTTTTTGACAACCTCCATCACATTTAAGAAATTGTTTACATAACAAATAATATTTATATTGACATTGAATATGGTTGTACCATTTTTCAAAATGAATAAAGTATTATCATTGATCCTTTCTGGTGGAGAGGAAAGTGTCATCAGCATTTCAGGTCCCTCTACCTTTAGGAAGAAGAGACTTCGGATCATTTAAAAAATAATAAAAGTGGGCCTAAAATATCTCCTTACACAAGATCCCATGATCAGATATTGGCACATTGGATCGACGAATGCTATTTATCAGCCTTAAGTTTGGTATTCATTTGGACTATTTGATTACGATTTGTTAAGTAAAACCCTATCCTGACTAAGGCTTTGCCATTTATTCCAAATTGACATAGTTTAGAATACAGAATGTTATGCCTGTGAGTTGAGTGCCTTTGAGAAATTGAAGAAGGTAACAATTATATTTTTCTGTTTGGATATACCCTTAATGATTTCATTAATAATGTGGGAGGCAGCATACATGGTAGAATTCCCTTTAGTGAAGCCATGCTGGGATGAATGTGGTAGGTTAAATTGTATAAATAGTTCACTATTCGAATCTAAAATATTTTAAGAAAACAGAGTAATGCTATACGTCTGCTTCAGATTAGGATTGCTTCTTATGGACTGGAATTATCACATTTTCAGTATGTTGTGAAAATGACTATTGCAAATCAATAGGTCAAAAGATATATGCCAGGGAACTTCCATCAAACCGATGTTCATCATTTGTTGAAGCACAGCCACGTTTAAACTCATTTACTCAATTGCAAATGGACACAATTACAGTAGCAGATGTGCCATGAAATATTATCTATTTCAGTGTTGAGTCTTTTAAATATAGTAACAGTTTAATCACCGCAAGAAAATCCGTTTTTTATAATTCTAAAGAAACAAAAGGTTGAAAGGTTGTCACCTCAACTTACTATGATAATGAAACCATGAGATGGATATAGCTGAAACTGAAACAGCAGTCTAGTGAAAGATGAGGAGCTTCACCTAAATCAAACCTTTTCTTACACCTGCATGCGCATGCAGACAAGGGTATGGGGTATAATCTCAAATGCGGATAAAATTTGAAGGTTTATGCATGAACAGAACTTAAAGAGGTATCACTCAAATTTTAATCACCAATATTAAGTAACAAATTAATCATTAGTTCAATATCTTTAACAACATTTCTAAGCAAATGTTCCACAGTCAAAGTATCAAGGCTGAATTGCTATATACACGAGTTGAAATTGACTAAAGCACATTTAAATTATGATTTCAGTTTCTCCAAGTTCTTCATCAGATGGAAGTTCTATAGTACTAGGATCGACATAATTAGCATCAATGAAAGGTAGTCCATTTTGCTCGCGGTGGCGGAGCTGAAGATATGCCTCCCTCTGCGACCAATCCTTCAACCTAGTGGTAAGAGAGACAAGGCAAGTGATTAAATTGGACAAATATGTTATCAACTTAAAATGGCATAGAATGAAATTCTGAGCACTTACTGTTGGTCTGGCAGATACGTGAAGAAGAAGCCGCCAATCACTATACACAGCGTCACAGAGAAGAACATTGTCGCATGTGCAGCATTTTTATCATTTTCTTCATCTTTTGTATCATACCCATATGAAATCCAATTCTGAAATTTAAAATTTGAACCATTACTGCAGAATTAATTGACGGCCATTAGACTACCATTTGAGGACTCAGAATGGCAAGAAACTGTTGATACATAATAATTAAAGGAATGTTGATGTGCAGACCTTGTAGAATCAATTAGTGGCTTGTCCGCAGTGGTGACATTAAAACCAAAGTGAGAGGACTTAGTGCCCTTAGAAGCACTCATCCAACATATGTTCTAGACATCATGTTCCTCAGCCAGAGATGAGCGCTATAACCTTGGGGAGGGTGGTATTTCTCTAACACAGCCTTCTGCTGTTTTCTATCCCCACTTGCAATGCTATTGAAGACTTCATCCAAAGGGTATGTATACATTTCTAGTCATACTTTCTTGGGTGATTAAAAGTGATTCTAACAATTTTAGAAGCCATTCTTCCCATGCTTTTCCATAACAATACACCTCTAGCACAATGGCCAATCATCAGGGCCACCTTCTAAGAAACTTCATCATTTATGGCCATTAGATTTGACTCAACAGTGTATTAGAAGATAAAAACTCGACTGACTGACAAAACTAAAAATAAATGCCCCATGGGAATCATTTGAAGGTTTGACATTGAGTTCTTTCATCCTGAATAAAAGAGAAGAAAACAATGCCTTTTCCTGTTCTTTCAAGTTTGTTGAAATATATAAAACGGGTTATTTAGTCTCATATATTCATATTCCCAGATTATTTGACCCATGGTACATCAGAACAGAAGTGATACAGATTATTTATGTAAATATTCATACTAAGGTAATCATAAAAATAATTATAATTTCTTCCATTTCCACAGAGTATATTCGCATATTTTCATCACACCTTTTCCCATTTAGGATTTTGAATCTAATTTTTGAGCATGCACTTCCACTTTCTGCAGATTGAATTATTCCCATAGTAATAAAATTCTGAGGATGACCCAAATGGTTAATATGAAACCATTTCAGCCATTGTTTGGTCAAATTTTTCAATCATTCTTTGAGTTGGTGTAAGTGATAGACCTGCAATGGGTTCAACTCTGCCCCCACTCCATGTCGATATTCAAATCGAACATGAATAAATGAATGAATATATGTTTATTCATTCACATAGATACAGACATAAGGAAAAGGGATAGGAACACAGGAATGGAAGTGAAGGTGGAATCAAGCTGATATAAATATAAAATTATATATATGAATGTATATATGTATGAATACATATATACATATCATATATATATATATATATATATATATATATATATATATATATATACATATCATATATATATATATATATATATATATATATATATATATATATATATATATATATATCATAAATATATGATGAATAAGGTCGGAAGCTTAAACTTTCTGAAATGTGCCCTTTTATGTGTTTCTTATTCATATTTTTGTGTTCCATTGCACTGTCCGAATGTTAGATATAGTATATGTTATTAACATAATATTATATGTGTGTATAAATGTATATGTGGGTCGTAGTAGTCCAGGCGGTTGAGCGTTGGACTACTGACCGGAGGGTCCTGGGTTTGATTTCCGGGCAACGCACTCTGGGCACCTGCAGCTCCACCCAAGCTATGTGATTTTTCGGGTACCAGGTCTTCCTGGGAAACCATAACCGGCACAGGGAAAGGAACTGGCCCCCCTACCCTGATGTGTGAATTTCACACGCCGTATAGGGCTTAGTACTGGGTGAACTCTGCCATCACCTACCAAACCAACCTTCGGGTTGATTACTGTGTTTATATATATATAGTATATATATAATACGTGTATATATATATATATATATATATATATATATATATATATAATAAAAATATAAAACAGTAATTTAAGTCCAACAATCCCTATATGGCATGTGAAATTCACACAGGGGTCAATAACTTTCCCTGTGCCGGCTATGGTTTCCCAGGAAGACTTGGTACCCGAAAAATCACAAAGCTTCGGTGGAACTGAGGGTGCCCAGAGGAGCTTGCCCAGGACTCGAACTGGGGCCCTCCGGTCAGCGGTCCAACGCTAAACTCCTGGACGACCCTACGTACATGTATTATTACTATTAGGTAATCTACCGGTTACGGTAGTTTTAGATGGACACAAGAACCAAATAAATATTTTGTTACTCCTAACAAAACACAATACAGTATCCTACTCTATATCAAGTCCCTGTATACTTCTACAGTCCCTACTCTATATCTCTGTATACTTCCTTCCTCCCTATTCCTGCCCATTCCTCGTTTGCCTAACGCTCTCCCCTCTATTACAGTCTTCAAAATCCCACAGCTTATCAATATGCCCTTCATCCATTTTTCCGGTCTCCTCATGATTTCTCCCAACAATCCCCTCTCCTCACCCACCACACTTCCTTGTTTCTTTGCCTTTCCATCCATTTTTCCTTCTCCACACCCATATTTCAATAGCCTCCAATCTACGTCCTTACTCAACGTCCCTGTCATAAACTCCCTCCTCCTCGTAAAAGCCTCTTTGTATAGCGCAATTCTTCTCCTTACGTCCCTACCACTTTGACCGTGTTGGTCCAAAACACTTCTGACATACGTAAACTGTTCTACCTGCTCTATTTTTGTTTCCCCTATTTAAATGTTAACCTTATCTTTTTTCTTTCTTGAAAATTGCATAACCCCTGTTTTATTAATATTGATTCTCATCCCATATCTATCGCACTGAATTTCCAATTCCCTCAGCAATGCTTGTAACGCCTTGGCTGAGTAACAAACTAGAATTTCGCCATCGGCAAACCAAACTGATTTTATGGATTCCCCGCCAACTTTCATGCCTACCTCCAGTTCTTCCCATGCCTCTTTAACCACCACAAACCTTCAAGAAGTGCAGAGGCCAGAAAAGCAGGTTAAATAAGACCTGGAGGTCACGGGCAACTGTTGCATTGTATCATGAATATGAAGCATCACCTAAATAAGGCTGTGGCTATGACCACTAGAAATTTATTTGATGAAATGCTTACCTCTTAAGTGATTGACAAAATTCAGAATATGATTTTGAGAAATCGACAGATGAAAGTTCCCAAAATAGTTGATGCCACAAGCATATCATCAGCAATGTTTGGTGCTTTCGATGTTGTATGAAAAAAATTGGGTGCAAATTATATCTCTGCTAGACAGATGCTGTGTTTATTTATTTATTTATCGACTTAATTGGGCGAGGTTGAGACACTGGTCCTTCTTCCACCGAAACCCTTTGATGTTACATTGAAAACAATTACGGACACCCAAGCCCTAGATTGAGGAAATACCACCTTAACAGGGATCGAATCCACGACCTCTGGGTTGGCAGGCAAAGACGTAACCCGGCCACCGCCAAGGCCAGTGACTGTTTGCTCTAAGAGGAGAATAAATGCACTCGTTCGGCCAATTTGTAGGCTGGATTGGTACTTCTCCCATCACCATCCTGGCAAGTTCCTCAGTAGATACATGACTGTGGATGAATTGTTGATACACTACTACTAGTACACTCCAGGGGAAAAGGAAGAGTGGAAACAGGGTTCCGGCTTCTGAGAGCAATCACTCCAAAGATGTCAAATCTGCGACTGTGATATCAGCTGACAAGGTGATAGTCATGGTAATCTCGGTTGCAGGCAAAATCATTTATAATGAAATTAAAAATACAAAGTAACTTTCCACTGTTCTTTATTAGCGTACGACCGGTTTCAACGCTCAAGCGTCATCATCAGGTACAAACGCTTGAGCGTTGAAACCGGTCGTACACTAATAAAGAACAGTGGAAAGTTACTCTGTATTTTTAATTTCATTAACATGAATTTCCACAAGGTTGAGCCAGAAACAATTGAATTTTTAAAATCATTTATATCAACTACTTGCAGTGAGGGAACGTGATACATGGAGAGTATTACGCATCATCATTGAACCAGTCAAGCAAAAAAAAGCGAAAAGAAAAAACATTCCCATTTGGCAAGGAACAAAATGCTCAGAATGCAAAAACTTCGCAATTTCAACGGTGAAAAAAAAGAGAATCAAAGTTTAAATTATTACAATATCCATCATATTCACAACATTTAGCCAGAGACTTTTTTTATTTCCAAACATGAAAAAGTGATCCAGCGGAATACAATTCGTGCCGAGCCAGGAGGTCACCGCCAACACAGATGGATATTTTGAGGAGCTTCCAAAATCCTAGTTTTTGGACAAATAATTGGAAAAATAGGAACAAATCTATTCAATGCAATTTGTTTCTCCATTTTTTTCTGAAGGAATAACTGAACCACTCCTCGTATTAATGAAATATTTCAGTGTTTTTAAATACTTGATGAAATTATATTTGCTCACTGCGTGTTAATATCTCACCAATTAGGTTCAATTCACTGTAATTATAAAATGTCTACGGAAATTTAAATTCACCAATCATTCAGTTCTTTCATGAATTCAAAATGATCGTAAAAACAGTGAAGAATAATCTCATAATTATTAGTGATACGAATATTAACAGCCTGGTTCCAAATCATCATCCTCTCACGCAATATAATAAGGTGTCCTATGGTCTGATGTCTCATAAACGCTTGTCCCTACTGGGATACCTAAACAAAAACTTCAGCTAAATGAACAGACCCTGCTCTATTAAGATTCTTCAATTCCTACCAATTCCAACCATCGATGAATGAAATCAGTAAATTAAATATTTCTATTAATGGTTACTCTACTGAATCTGAAAACACACATGTAAAAAATAATCAGAAAATAAGGTTAAATGCCAAGATATTTTAGGAGGCGGTACCAAAATTCATTGGTCTATTTTGTACATAGAGCGTGCTCAACGTGCCGCAGTCCAGTGTGGACTGCGGCGCTTCCCCCTCCGCTGCGAATGCCTGTGACAATGCCCTTATGTACAGTATTTCGTCGCAACACCTTGTTCCTTTAGAGCCCCCAATATTTTCAGAGTTTAAGAGGACGCCTCTGTAGCTTAATTGGCAAAAACAGTCGGCTGGACATCGAGGGATCCAGGTTCGCATCACGGTCAAGGAAAATGACGAATTAGAAGAAATTAGACAAAATTAGAAGAACCCATTACCACCTTGACAGCATTAGATTGCTCTCCCTTGCTTCTTTAGCACCACACAGTATGGGTTCATGTGAGAGAAGAAAAAACGGACAAAAAATCAGCTTGTTTCAGTCGGCGTCGGCATTAGCCTACTACTCTTAATGAAAGGCGCCAAGGGGTCCGCAGCTTAACGTCCCAGCCGACGGACGGCGTACTCACTCAAAGTGCCCTCCACAAAGCACCTCAAGTACGGATCGAGATACCTCTGCAAAATATTCTACCCCCTCGGGATACGAAACGGAGCCTCCCACCTCTGGATGGGAGGCTCCGTTCAATTACATTGTTCATTGTACATACATTGTTCAACTCGAAACTGAGCCTCCCACCTCTGGGTGGGAAGCCAGTACGATAGTCACCGCACCAATCCGATCCCCTCTCACACGTTGATGGCATAAAAATGCACATGAGATATGTTTGCACACGGTACATTTAAGGTAGAAAAGTGTGTCATTAGGTTTTTGCTTATTTCCAGGTGTATATTCTGAAGCTTGGTCAATCCATTTGTCACTGTTTTAATTAATATTAGAAATCTCATTTTCCCCAGAAATACAGCCAACCTCGCGAGTTGTTCCTGCAATGATACTTCCGAGGTAAAGGATTAGTAAAAGATATATTGCGTAAACCAGAAGTATTTTTCAGTACAAGCAAAATTGGGGCCATTTTCTTTATGCTACAAGTAAGTCTAAATTTTGCTTGTTGCTGGTAAATAATGGTGCTGCACTAGCAGCCTGATTACATTGCACAGTTTATTATACTTAAGTTTGAATGACTTTCCTCAAAAGGATTGTCACTCGATTTGTAGCTTTGAGAAATGGCCATCTACTCTGGACTCAAGTCAATGAATGGTTAATAAGAAAAGGGCAATTGTATTTGAAAACCAAAGAATAATATGAGAATACTTAAAGAGGTTTTTCATACAAATTCTGTCCCAATACTGTCTTCTTTCTTCCGAATATCGTTTACTTACATACAAATAAAACAAAATTAACAGAATCCAGCCAAAAGGTCATGCAGGTATTCACTTTGAAGTGCACGTAATTGAATAAATCATTCGTCGAAGTCGATATTTAGCAAGGAAGAGGAATACAGCAAATTGATTATTACGTTTAAACCTCTGCCCGGAGGTTTCATGTATGGCGGCGTAAAACATACCATCGATACATTGGGAGAATAACGTCTACACAAGGCACATACCTTCGTCGATGTTGTAACTTGTGTTGGAATCACATCTTCTTTCAGGGTAGCGGTATCACTACTTTTTTCACCCGTAGAAACAAATCGACAGCAGTTACCCTTGCCAAAATTAAACCTTTTAGCGCTAAAAGATGCCACATTTCTACCCCACAATAAACACCGTACGCCATTGAGCAGAGACATTTTTCGGAGTCGACCAGATCGTGCAGATGAGTGAACAAAAGATCGCCTTTCGCGTGACGTTACTCAATTATTCTTCCCAGAGACCCCCCCAGAGAAATATCTCGTCTTTTCCCCTAGGAGAAACTGTCACTCTTCCACCCGTATTTCGATCTTATTCTGCGCCATCAGCGAGAGGATTTTCCAACTAAGAGAAGACGACTTATCTACCCCACCCCTCCCCAATGCGTTCAAATTAATTTAATCTTTACTTATCAAAGAACCGTACTTACCACTATAGAATTCGTCTAAAGAAAAACATATGAATACATTAATCACTACTGTGGTGAAGAGATTCACATGTACCCCCACATCACATTTAGCCTGCTGTTGTGGACGTAACACGCTTGAAGGCTCTGAATGGTAAACGAGCAGGGGTTTTATTTTCAAATTACTGCTCGCATTTGTGCTAAATAGCAGCGTGAAATGGCCTTTCATTGCCGTGTGGTCAGGCAATGCACTCTTTTCTACAGTTAGGTATACAAATATAGGTTTGCTTCGGCATCTTCTTCCCGAGAAGAGAACCGTCTCGTGACAATTAAATACATGTTGTGGCAGGTGACCATCAGAATCAACGAGCTTTTCGAAATTACCGATGAAGTTCTCTGCTGCCTTTGACTCAAATCTTGCTGCTTTGCCATGCCTCACAACGAAGTGGATGCCAGTTGTTCTCGCTAATTTCTCAAACCAGGCACCTTCCCCTTTAATACTTCTTCAGCCGTTGATGATCCTGACATCTTATTAACAAGGTCAGCGAAAATCACTTAACCCTCCTCACAAGTTATATTCTCGTAAATGGTGTGGCATTGCAATTGCTTTTCATTTATACATATGAGAAGTAACCTTCCAACATCGTTGATAACATGTAATCGTTGCGTTTATATTATTGTTACTCTCTTTGAAGCATCTATCTCCTTAGTTTTTCAAGGAAAGGCCAATCGTTGATGTCGGCCGATTGTTGGTGTGCGCACTTGATCAGCCGCATTCACACCTTGTTCTTGCTTTCAATGGTTTTACTTTTCATTTCTATGGTTTTTTATTATCTTATGGCTCTCTTCTAGTGGATTTTTCTTCTGTGACATTATTAAAATTACACACAAAATATTACTAAACTTTGCCCAAAGAAATCACTGATTTTGTTTAAACACAAGTTTGGAAAAACATATGATCACTAGTGATGCTAAGATGCAAGCGGAAAGAGTGCTACAGGCAAACTACAGGTACGCGATGAATCTGGGGATTCCCTTCTCCTCGTTATGTGATAAGTTGCTCGTTAAGTGAGTCGTTTTTGGGGAAAATATTGTTGCTCATTACGCGATTACTCACTGTGTAAGGTGCTCATTAAGCAAGGTTCCATGTATATGGTAGTGAGTGTTTAAGCCAAGCTGCAGTAATTCAACCCAGTACCTTTTATCAACCAATAATATCACCACAGTGTAGTTTTATTGTAAAACAATGCCCTCTTCGATCGGGTTTCCCAAAGAAAACAAGGTTAAAGGTGTTAACCCAGGACTGGCCAATAGTTGGTTTCGACTATTTCTGTCTACGGAGTGCAGTAGTGTACTCATAATTTGTCCAAAGTTACATATCGACGCAGAGACTTGTCGGGCTCGGAATTGAAAAGCACAACACCAGTCTCAGAATCGACCCCATGATTACATTTATTCTCCACTGAGAGAAAACACAGCACCCATCTTGTCGTAAATTTTCCTGCAAAATTAAAAGTACTGTACCTTGTGATGATATTCCTTCAGCCTCAGCTATTTAGCAAACTTTGATTCGTCCATCACTCAAACCCATATTATAGATTTTGTCAATCATTTTAAAGGATGTCACTTTCACAGGACGTCCTGAACAATGTTCATAATTTATGGACACATGGCCAAGTTAAAACCCATTTACCCAACTGTTAACAGTCACATTGACATCACACACCTGTCTGTTATGTGTTAACCAACACATAACAGACAGGTGTGCCATGAACTTCCTCCGACTCGCCTTTAAACTCTTTCTTGATAAGCCTTTTAAATAGAAGTGTTCAATCACCATACAAAACTCATCATTTTTTTTATTTTTCTAAAGAAACAGAGGTTTGTTGCATCAATCGACTATGAAAATGGAGCCATGAAATGGTTATAGCTGAAACTTGAACAGCAGTCTAGTGAGAGATGAGGCTTACTAAAAGTAAACCTTTTCCACTACAAGGGCAATCTCTTGGATTTTCTAATGAATTATTGACAGGCCCATAAAAAAATGTTTCTTCTTGTTGACTGTCATCCTGAATTAAAGGCTTCCAGAGTTTCCCCTCCTCTGTGACATTAAGTCTTCCATCTTTTCATCCAGTTTGATCCAGGTCAATATTCAAATATAGGGTCAAATTGAGGGATTAAGCTATGGCAGAGCGCCTACTTTCCCCCGCAATGGTTTTCTCTCTCCAGGAAATATCAGGTTATGTGCCACTGACAAATTTTGAAGTTACCAGACAGAGGAAGTGCCGCTCCCTTACCCCATCATTGAAGCATTCTTGTCATCACACGTCTACTGTTTGACTTTGAAAACATTTCCCCAGTCAAATTTCCCCCAGCTGCAATTTCCTTTTCCCCTCATTTCAATGATGTCCATCCTCTTAATTCTGGTTCACCCTGGTTTGAAGCAATTCAGCGGCTGTGGCAGGTTCAATTTTGATTTCCAAAGATAAGGTACACACTTGATTAGAAGATACATCAGCACATTTTTTGGAAGAACTTGCTGAATGACATTGTCATCGTCATTCCATCCATCTAGGAATTCTGGATTATCCTCCAGAAATTAGTCTCTTTCCTCGACGACATTTCATTGATCTTGTCCAAAATTGGCATATTGTGATATCACAAGGCTAATATGGTTTCAGGCACAATGGGATTGCATAAGCGACTAAATTTCGCACAAATTTGCATTGGTTTGTGCTGTCTTACATTTTCAGGGGGCCCTGCTTCTAGATCATTAAACGGAGCAAGAACCGAATAAGAGGGCAACCATTGGATTCTGCAAAGGATTATGAATGAAAGATAACTAACAATTTAAATATTCTCTTAATTAAAAATATAAACATAATTGAATTCTGGCAGGCAAAGGCAGCCTTGTATTGCTCAAACTTATCAATTCAAATTTTACTCAAGAAGTAGTGATTTCGACTGGGTTCTCCATCTGTAACCCAACCGAGCATTAGCATGCCTTTCCTCCCACTAGCACCTACGGTCCCCTCCGCCCCACTCCTCCTCACTTCACCCACAAATACACTCCCATTCGAATCCTCCACCCACCAATCTCCGTTCTCACACAAACGATTGATTGGGCAATGCCCATTGGCAAGTGCCCACCCGCCCAGCACTCCACCAGCCAGCCAATCCAAACAGTTGGTGCAGTGCTGCTTGCCCTACTTTTCATTCACAGATGAACATCGAATCTCTTGTGAGCAGATCGACATGATAGAGCTTCAAGGCCGGAAGTAGAGTATGCAAGTCAACGTAGTTGAATCGACTCTCAAGATGAGGTACTTTGTCTCATGGGCATGTATAAAAGTATGAGAGAAAAAACTATGCATTGATCGAGTAGTATGGAAGAAATAAAAATAAAGAATAGATTGAAACTTGAATTGCCTGTAAACAATTTTAGGACCATTGGAGTTGCTTACTGGCTTTTGAATTCCTTGAACGGCCACAGTATTACTGTTAACCCTCCAATTCACTCCCATAGCACTGATAAATCTTTCAACAAAGCCCAAAGGGAGGTGCTTATAGGTGAATTGTAGCCTATTGACTGTTACTGCTTGGTCATCAAACTGAATATCCAACCTCCACTTCACACGATTTAAGGAAGTCCAAATATTACAATTTAAAGTCTTTATTAATAGGTATAAAAAAGGTCATGCATGAATATCACATATTTTTTATCATAAATGTGTACTCTATGGAAAAAATACAAAAAAATGAAAACACCATTAGAGTGAAAGGTGTTTTTTAACATCTGTGGACTTTGTGGCTATTATTAAATGATTTCGGGGTGAAAGTTCAGGGTCAAACTCGGGGCTGATTCTGCAAGTCATACCTGTAAATAAATTGGTGAGTAAAATTAGAGTAATGCAAGTGCACACTTCCAAATACGCAGTACTAATAACCGATTGTTCAAAAGTATCATTAAAAATGAAACATATTGCAAAAGAATATATTGTTAAGAAAATGTAAACCTATTACAAAAAATGTATTTTAATCATTAAAACAAATATTCTTGGGTTCTCGCCCCGGATGTGCTTGGCTCAAGCACCAACCTCCAGCTCGACTGCGGAGCGAGGGAAGGGACAGTGCAGGACACTTCACTCTCTCTGGGAACAAGGTGGTTGGCATTATGAGCTCACTTCCTATCAGCACACAAATAGTTTGCTCCGGGAGAGGAGAGAAGCACAGGAGCGACCAGTCCCGCAGGTATTAGAGCACGTGGTGGCGGTGTGGCCAGTCTTCCTGCTTTGCCCACGGTACTTGGACTGCTCCAGAGGAGACTGCGCCATGCCCACTGAGCCTTGTGCCGGCTGGCCAGGGGAGACCACTCCTCTCAAACGATCACTCAATTTGGCTTGGCTCGTTTCTTTCTTCCGTGCCGTGGTGAGTCCACAACTTGCTGATTCTCCCCCACCATCACTCAATCAGTTGCCACAGTGACAGAACTGGGTGGATTTCCAGGACCACAGCAGGGGACATAAATGCCCAATTGCTGTGTTCCCACCAATCTGGGCAGGTTGTGAATCCAATGAAAGAGACTTGGACTTCCTCAGGTTACTTCACTATACATATAAAACGAGCCAACAAATAACAATACCTCCATTGCAACAGTTGCCACCCCTATCACACCAAATGCTCCATGCCTTACTCCTTCTCCATATGAGAACATTCAGATTCCCTTGATTAATTCCTCTCAAACCTATACCATTCCCCCCTCCAATGAGGACATCTTAAACCCCTCATAAACAAAAGAATCCAAAGGCATGCCTACACTCCAAAACCTTCCTTGTTCCCGCATAAACCCACCCCTTTTCAATCTATACCACCTACTTCCTTGGAATAGTCTCCGAGATCCATCCTAAAAACCTTTACCCCATCCTCAAGAACCACAACTCCACCAGAAACCTTTTTCCCAACTGAACCTATGTTGCACTCAAACATCTCACTAACCTATGAGGTTAGTTTGAAAGGTTCTTGGAATCACCACCACATGTCAGCACGAGCACAAGGAGTTTCCCGTGTAGTAATGGGTAATCCTTTACGAGTTAACATGTAACGCGACAGTGCTCTGGGAAGAGATTTGATGCATTCACTTCTCTGCCGTTGTTCCCGTGTAGTGATTTGTGGAGATGAAAAAAATTGGGATTCAAGCAGTGATTAAATACTTTGTAAAGAAAGGTATGAAAGCAAAAGAAATTCATACCGACTTTCAGAACACTCTGCTCCCTCATATTCAACCATTGCCAAGACGACAAACGAGTTTAAGTTTACAGCTTAGATGATGGTTTGCATAGTGGTCAGCCAAAGTGTGCCACTGCACCAGAAATTATTTCAAAATTACATAAAATGGTCATGGAGGGACCACCGACTTAAAGTATGAGAAATCACTGAAGCTGTGGGGATGTCATCTGCATGGGCGTGTCACATTTCAACACAAGAATTGGACATGAGAAAATTCTCTGCCACATGGGTGCCGCAACTCTTGACACAGGATCACTAGCACATCAGAATGGACATTTCCAAACAACGTTTGACCCATTTGAGCAACCAAAAAGATTTTCTCTGCTGTTTGTGACCACAGATGAAATCGGGTCCATTACTATACCCCAGAGACAATACATCAGTCAAAGCAGTGGAAGCATATTGATTCACCACCACCAAAGAAAGCAAAGTCGATATGGTCGGCCGCAAAAGTGATGGCTTCAGTTGTCTGGGATGCAAAAGGGATTCTGCTGATGGATTATCTTCTCACTGGTCAAACAATTGCTGGACAATACTACGCTAATCTCCTGGACCAACTACAGCAAAAGGAACATGAAAAAAGGCCAGTTTTGGTAAGGAAGAAAGACGCCTTTCATCAAGACAATGCTTGCCCACACACAAGTGTCATTGCCATGGAAAAAATATGTTAACAAGGATATGAATTGTAGCCTAACCCATCATATTCACCTGATTTGGCTCCATCAGATTTCCATCTCTTCCCCGAGCTAAAAATGTCCTCGGTGGACGGAGATTCTCTTCAAACAAAGAACTAAAAGCCGAATCAGATAGATATTTTGCAGGCCTGAAGGAATCTAATTTTCACAATGAGATTAAGGCACTACTGGCTTAAATACATTAGAGTAAAGGGAGACTATATTGAAAAATAAAATAGTTCCACTGAGTCTTTTATTTCTATTTTATCCCAAGAACTTTCCAAATTATCCTTGTATAAGATCTTTTCATGTCAACCAATCGTATTATAAAATCCTTACCCCATCCAAAAGCCACTTAAATGGCCTGGATTAGCCAAGATGACAAACATGTCCTATTTTCAAAACACAAATCCCATTCCTCCACCAAATTCTTTTTAACTCTCTGCCACCAATTCCTTATTCCTCTGGCACCTCCAGCAATGTAGTCTTATCTCCCTTAGTGTCAACTATATTCTAGATTGGTCAATATACCACACCCCTTAACATAAGGATCGCACGGGGGGGATCGAGTGAGGTGGCTATCGTATTGACTTCCCTCCCAGAGGGCCCGGGTTCAAATCCCGGCGGTGTTGAATATTTTTCAGTGATATCTCAATCCCTACTTGAGGTGCTTTGTGGAGGGCACTTTGAGTGAGTACGCCATCCGTCGGATGGGACGTTAAGCCGTGGACCCCTTGGCGCCTTTCGTAAAGAGTAGGCTAATGCCGATGTCAGGTTTCTCTCCTCCCTTCATCCTTTCCTGTCCATCCCTAATGGCACAAATGACCTCAGCTGTTGGTCACTTCCCCTAAATACTACTACTATAAGGATCGCCAATCACCTCACTTCCAGCAAATATTCTTCTCTGTGTACTTGCGATGTTCCTAATCCCGAAACATGCCTTGAACCACAGCACTCCCTACGACAAATGCTATGGCATCTCTACTCTAGCATCCCTCTTACCTTCTGATACCCTACTCAAACTAAAGACACCAGTGTCGGCATGCATATGGCTATTCATTATCATAGTGGGTCATCCTCCTGCAGTTGGCAGGTCCATGGAAGTCTCTTCTCCGCCATGTTTTCCAAATCATCATCGCCCCCATCATCACCCATCCCTCCTCCGCCCCACTCCTCTTGCCTGCCCCCCCTTCCAGCACCAAGAGGCACTCCCCTTCCCTTCCTTCCACCTATCTCCTCCTCCTCCTCACCCAGTCGTTCCATTTAAAGCTCCGCAGAATTCTTCTCCGCGCCCACGTCTCCATCTCCTCTGGCCTTTCCCTCTTCCACGCAGTCCACCATGTTTCACACCCGTGCATCATGACACCCAACTTGTCTCCTCCTCAGCCCAATATCCATTCCGCTACATCATACTTTTCTCTTCCTGCCGAGTGCTTCCTCAGCCATCGCCATCCTCATTTCCTTCTCACTCCTACGGCTTTCCATTGCCTCAGAGATACTTGCCCCTCTCCAACTCAGCCGGCCTTTTTCCTTTCATCTCAATCTCATCTATCTCATCTACTCCACCAACATTCATTCGCCTTGGTCTTGCTCCTGTTCATCGCCAAACCATTCAGATGCTGAAACATCCCATTCAATTGATTTTCTTTCTCGGCCACAAGGATCATGTCATCAGCAAATAATGTCATTCAAGAGGTGGAAAAATGATTTTCAACCAAATACACAAGATTCTGGCATGATGGCCTTCGAAAGGTCAAGAAATGCCGGAAGATATGAATAACTCCGGATGGTGACTATATGGAAGTCATTATAAGTAAAAATAAAAATTAAGTTTTGTCCCAACTATTTTTTAGCAACAGTTAAAAGCTTACGATACCCCCTCATGTATATGTATTATATTTCACTTCATGCTTTATGTCACTCAACAATACTTTGAAATACAATTAGTTAGAGATCTATGTAGAACGGGATCTAAGCATTGATATGCCTAATAGCAACCAATTATTCCTTATATGACCATTAATGTAATGACATTTCTGTTCAATTACTTATGATTTTAATTTTGAATCTTTAATTTAACAATCTTCATTTCAAGCTAATTTAATATGAATTTTCACAGAGCATCAGGGAGTTTTCACTTAAGTTTGCCTTGGGGTCACACACCTGGAGGAGGGGATTTACTGAGCAGTAGCAGGAGTACCACATGTAGTCCCTTGGGAGGGAGAATCAAGGGACGGTCATGTGTGGGAACCACTTTTGAAGTGAGAGGGGTGGTTAGGCTCTCAAAATGATGACAATTTCATTATCAAAGAGGTTAGTTCAATAGTTTCAGCCTCAACTTTGTGGAAGTTCATTTTAATAAATGAAAAAGAAACACTTTGTTCCAATCCACCACTTTATTACAGGTACGACTAGTTTCGACGCTACGGCGTCATCCTCAGGTACAAAGTTTAAAGTCACAATCATTGTATATATACCCTCTTCTGGAAAGGTTGGGGGAGTTGTGGGAAGAGGGGGCGGGGAGGGGAGTACGGGGGTAGGTACGAAAGAATGTGGGAGAGGGTAGGAAACACCAGGAAAAGCGTTAGTGAGTGGGGGGGATCACTAACGCTTTTCCTGGTGTTTCCTACCCTCTCCCACATTCTTTCGTACCTACCCCCGTACTCCCCTCCCCGCCCCCTCTTCCCACAACTCCCCCAACCTTTCCAGAAGAGGGTATATATACAATGATTGTGACTTTAAACTTTGTACCTGAGGATGACGCCGTAGCGTCGAAACTAGTCGTACCTGTAATAAAGTGGTGGATTGGAACAAAGTGTTTCTTTTTCATTTATCAAAGAGGTTATAATATATGGCCAAGAGACCAATGAATTGTTCACTATAGCTGAGATTTCATCTCACCTGTACTCATTTTAGTTTTATTTATTATTAGATAATCCACTGGTTAAGGTAGGTTTTTGGATGAACACATCTACTAAATAAATATTTTGTGATTCCTAACAAAATCCAGTATTAGGTCCCTCTTCATCTCCGAGTACTTTCTTCCTCCCTTCATCCCGTCCAACATCCCTATCCTATTCCTGCCCTTTCCTCATATGCCCAGCATTCTCCCCTCTATTACAGTCTTCAACATCCTACTGTCGATCAATATGCCCTTCATCCACTTTTCCTGCCTCCTTATAATTTATCTCAATAAACCCCTCTCTTTGCTCACCAGCACTTCCTCATTTGTTTTCCTTTCGGTCCATTTCACCTTCTCCATCCTTCTCCACACCCACATTTCAAAAGCCTCCAATCTACATCTATCATCCTGTACTCATTATAAGAGAGATAATTAACATGTTCGAACATAAGAAAATCAAGGGACCACCAACTCACCTTGTTCATAGATGGCATTTTGTTACATGCGGGATCATTATAAATGAGCTTTGCTGTATAATGGAGTCAACCGAGGTAGTACTGACCATCCGGAGTAAAATAACAATCAGTAGTGAACATTATCCAATGTAGTTCAAGCCTTAAGATAAAACCCGGGTGATTTTTTTAACCATGATTTTAGAAAAAAAATGCATATATATGCTGTCAAATATGGTATGAATTTGAGTTTTCATTGGAACTGCAGGAAAACCTTCAAGATCCCACTTAGACTTTCACTTACCTTCCCTTATCTTTTTTGAATTGCATTTCAAGACACCTAAATTATAAAATGAGTCCACCATTGCACCAGGGAAGCTGTGTGAGCTGATAATGCTCTTTCCATACCTATGCCAAACTATAATATTAGCTAAGTTATTATGCCAAACTATAATATTAGCTAAGTTATTATGCCAAACTATAATATTAGCTAAGTTATTATGCCAAACTATAAATTAGCATCTACCTATTTCTCATGGCATTTCCCATATGTACCTATGCCTATGACATCTGAGCCAGGTTACTGTCATCCTTAAATTCATTCTTCTGCAAATCTCAACAGCTTTCTCTCCACTATAATTTTTAAGTCCTAAACCATCTCTTCCTACTTTCTCCCATACCTCCCCTTCACATACTGCCAAGTTCTAATTATGTACTACTCTCACGTGCTTCTCACTTGCTACATTCCTAATTACTTCTTCCAATTGATCATTCTAAATTTCTACTTCTTCCTCAAAGTGACTGCATGTGCACCTGGATTATCAATCACTAGAGTGTCCAGGTCTGCTTTCATCTCCAACGTTAGCATTATATCACTCACCCCTTCTGCCCAGTTTCCTGCTCAACACTCGGCTACCAGTTTCACCCTCCTCTCCCACTACAAGTCACCATGGCTACCATATCTCCAGGCTCCCCTGCTCTCTCTGCATCTCACCTCACACTTTCTCCTTCCCTCTCCCTGTTTTTTGGTTCCCCCGTCCTCATCATCACCATCATTCATTCCCTGCGCCTTCCCATTCCAGTACTCTCCTCCATCTTTTTCCTTCTGCTTTCAGCTCGCCTGCGTAAGCATTTAACGTGACGATGGCTCTCTTGCCTCTCTCCCCCGCCACCCACTGCGCTCCACGCCTGGCCCAGAGGGCTGAGTCCCACAGTATTCACAATTCTTTGTGCCCACTTATATTTATTATGAAAAAGAGGTGGTTTCCCATTGCCCGCCCTCCTCAGGAGTGTCCCTCACCTTCACCAAAATGGCCGCCCCACTGGAGTTGCACACCTTGGTAGGTGCCTCACTCTGATATGGGTGCTGACCTCGTGTCTGGCCATCAACCCATCTGAAATGGGTGACAGCTCTATCAAAATTATCATTACTACCACCAGTTCAACTCTTGATGTCGATAGAACTGGCATGCCCTTTCACCATGTCAATGCCATAGTCCGTGGAGGGATCACAAGAAATAAATATTACAATATCAGCTGGAGATTGGCTGAATGAAAAATTAAAAAATTCACAGTATCAATGATAATTACCTTTGAGCGAAAGGAAGAGAAATCTGTCAATCAGGATCAAGGTCTCCACCAATGGGGAAAGCATCAGTCGTATGGAGTAAAAGCAGACCACTTTCCTCCAGGAGTCGAGACACTGATTGGTTTCCTCACTGAGCACATCCTCATTTGGTGGGATTAGTTTCAATGAGGACAAGGCTCTTACAGCATATCTGTTCCAAGAAGGAGAGGATTCTATATCATTTCCCAAGGCAAGGATCAAATCGATAAGCACTGCTCATTCGAGTGATGGATTGGGAGCAATGCTGGGAAGAATCACAGAGTGAAATGGAGAGGAAGTGTGATCGAGTCCCTGGAGCCTCACCTGGAATTACTCTCTCCACCCCACTTCCCACCCCACTTGCCCTTCGCTTGCAGCCATCAACTAGTTGCATTTTCATTCCTCTTTCATCCACATCTTTAGCAATGAATTTGCCCCAGCAGCAGTTCCCTCTCAGCATGCCTGGCCCATCATCATTCATCTTCCTTTCCACAGGATCGGGATGGTGCAGGGGCTAACATATAGACTTCCCACCGAGAGGGCCCGGGTTCAAAATACTGGAGACGACGAATATTTTACGGTGGAATCCCGATCCCTCCTTGAGGTGGTGCTTAGTGGAGGGCACTTTGAGTGAGTACGACGCCCATCGGATGGGACGTTAAACTGTGGACCACTTGGCGCCTTTTGACGAGAGTAGGCTAATGTCGACGCCGGGTTTCTCTCCACCCTTCCTCCTTTCCCATTCCATCCCTAATGGTGCAAACGATCTTAGCTGTCGGTCGCCTCCCCATGAAAACTACCACTGCTTTCTTTCCACCCATCTCATTTTCTCCATACAAAGATCTCAAGTAGTAGTAGTATTTAGGGGAAGGAGGCGACCGACAGCCGAGATCATTTGCACCATAGGGGATGGACAGGAAAGGATGAAGGGTGGAGAGAAACCCAGAGTTGGCATTAGCCTCCGTGAGGTTAGAAGTCGTGGGTTCGATTCCCACCTAGGTGGATCTACACCTACTACCTTGATCAAAAATTTCCCGGAATTTATTCAGAAAATTAAAAATACAAGTTTATTCATCTAAATCTATATTGTCCCCTTCAAAGTAATCCCCATCGACTGCAACACACTTATGCCAGCGCTTGATCCAATCCTCGAAACATTTTTTATATTCGGTTTTCGGTATGTCCATCAGTGCTTCCTGCGATTTTTCCATTACTTCCTCTCGGCTGCTAAAACGCGTTCCCCGTAATGGTTTTTTAACTCGATTGAACAGAAAGAAGTCACAGGGAGCCAAATCAGGTGAATTCGGTGGCTGTTGGATGGTATTTGTTGCATTTTTCGTCAAAAAATTACGAATAATGATAGCACTGTGCGACGGTGCGTTATCATGGTGCAAAATCCACGAGTTTTCTGCCCACATTTCTGGTCTCTTTCGGCGAATTGCTTCACGCAAACGTCTCATAACGCCCAAATAATACTCCTTGTTTACTGTCTGGCCTTCTGGCAAAAATTCATGATGCACTACACCGCAATGTAATCCATGAAAACCGTCAGCATTGCCTTCTTTTTTGACTGAAAACGACGCGGTTTTTTTGGTCTCGCCTCATTTGGTGAACGCCATTCACTTGCCTGATGTCTGGATTGCGTGTCGTACTCATAAACCCACGTCTCGTCTCCAGTAATGATCCTTTTGATGAATGTGGGATCGGATTCAGCCTCGCAAATCATGTCTTTTGCGACGTCAACACGGTCTCTTTTTTGCATGAAATTGAGGTCTTTTGGCACCAACTTTGCTGCTACACGACGGAAACCCAAATCATTAACCACAATGTCTTGGGCGGATCCATAGGCAATGTTCAAGTCCTCCGCTATTTCTCTGATGGTTAATTTGCGGTTATTGACCAACATTTCTTTTACTTTATCAATTTTTTCACCGACTTTCGATGTCGATGGTCTGCCACTGCGTTCATCATCTTCAATTGACTCACGACCACTTCTGAACCGCTCGTGCCACTGGTAAACGACCGTTTTTTTAAGAGAATCGTTGCCGAAACACTTTTCCAACATTTCCAACGTCCGTGCGCCACTAAATCCGTTTTTTACGCAAAATTTAATACAAGTTCGTCGTTGCAAATTTAAATCCATTTCTGAAATTGTAAAAAATCGCCAACACACACAGAGATAGATGTACTCTTGGCTACGTAACTTTTGCAAATGTCAAGTTATGACACTAAGATTTAAAGGGAATATCAACAACAGATGTACCAATTTAACAAAAAAACAGAACTCAAATCGGAACGATGGGAGCGCCACACGGTGGTTATTCCGGGAACTTTTTGATCAAGGTAGTATATCTGGGGTTTGGTTGCGTGTAATGTCTTAGGGTTAGGTGGGAGAAGGGACTACAAGTCTCAACCTCGCCCAATTAAGTCGATCAATAAATAAATAGTTTTCCCCTGCATTCCAAAATTAGATTATAAATTATCTTTTCTTTGAAGACTTCCCATAATCCTCGCTATCAATTCCATCCACCTTGTCCTCAGTTCTTTTGCTAATGCAATTCTTTTAATGTCATTTCTATGTTACCCACTTATATATAAAATATTGCCCTTGATGCTTACATTATCCTGGCTATAGATTAGCCTAGATATTAATCGTAATCGACATTCATGCCATACCTCTCCCATTGTTCCAGCAAAATTGCACAGTAGCGACTTAGTGGAGAATATCACCGCCCTTGTGGCATGGCGTTTTGTATTGAATAACTTACCTGTAACCTCTGATAAAAACTTGTCCTTTAGCAAAGACAGCTCCAAGCTCTTTCAGCATCCAATTGTACGTAAAATGTATGTATGACATTGTATGAAGAGTACAGGTCTTAAAAACTCTCGGAGATCCCCCTGTGAGGTCAACCCAGCCGACCACCCCTTGCAGGCCCTGCTTTCATAACCCCGGGAGCCATCTTGGGTGCCTCGTCGATTGAAGGGGGGCCTCTGCAGAAGCAGGGTCATTTGGTTTAGAAGCTAAGGGGTGGGCATAGCTGCAAATTAGTAAGGTCTGGTTGCGGTGCCCTCGTGAGCAACCCCGCCACCGCGAAGCGATACAATCACTGCCTTGTGGTGGCATGCTTTGCAAAATTGCTGCTGCACTAGGCCCTGCAGAATGAACCCCTGCAGCAAAGTAAGGCTTTGCTTGAGGTGAATTGCTGCCCTGGAATGGCATTGTACCACCCAAGGGTGATGGCCGTCGACAGGAGTTGAGCACAGTTACATACGCCTTCTTATGCCTGGGGCAGATCAGGCCGAAGGGACGGGAGACATAAGGGAGCCTTGGCATCATGCATTTCAGGCGCTTGCCATTTCTGGTTGGAGGCCACTGCCTGAAGCTCCTCACCTTTGCTTAAAACTTTTTCAGCTTCCAGAACTGCCATGCCAGGTTCGGGCGAGGGCCACAATGGTGCCGAGTCGTGGTATGCCCCAGCGAAGAGCTGTCTGGTTGGTGTTTATGTGACATAGGTACTCTTGAGTAAAAACTTTTATGGATTTCTTTGAACTGTAACTGTCTAATGAAATACACCCACCTCCCAAAATATTATTTCCTGATTCCTGTTCACAATGTATTATGCTTATTCAGTGGAACAGAAAAACAAACCAACACTTTTCATACCTTTTTAATTTACATAAATCCTGCAATAGCTTTTACCTAATTAGAAATAAATTGAGAATGAAATTTCTCATATCTAACCATTTTTTAACACAGCATTGCAATAGAGGTCAGCATCAAACAGTAATTCTTTCACAACGTCACGCAATGTGCACTATTTGTAAACACAACCTTCCCAAAGCATTCCCCTGGTGGTGGCTGGGTAATGTTCTCGTCTGCCATTCCGAGGGTTGCGGGTTCGATTCCCACCTGGGTGGGTTTTCCTCCACCTAGGGCTCGGGTGTTTGTTAATGTGACCATTGTTTACACTGTTAATAGTCCGACATAAAGCCCAAAAAGTGCTGTTTTCAGACTAACGCTAAATAAATAAATATTTATCGGCAGTGGGATGTTGAGGACTGTAATAGAGGGGAGAATGTTAGGCAAATGAGGAGGAAAGGGTAGGAATAGGTGAGAGGGATGTTGGATGGGATGAAGGGAGGAAGAATTAGATACACAGAGATGAAGAGAAACTTGTTGCAGAGTAAAATTTTGAGTTATGCATTGTTAAGAGATACAAGGAAATTGTTACAGTACCATCTTAACCGGTAGATTACTCATGGTAATAATAACAATGAGTCTATTTCAATGTTGCCTTGCATACCAGAAAATTTCAGTCACCCAAAAAGTAGCATGCATGATATTAGTTTTCTCTCACACCCAAGCATGACTTCATAGAAAAAGGAATACAATCAAAATCCAAGCATACAAAATGGAATGAAGAACTCACTCAGGGAACTGCAAGTGTTCAGCATACTTGATACTCTTTAATCCTCTTCGACTTAGGTTGGGCCAATTTTTCACAATTATCCTTTCCAACGCAGCTCTATAGCAATGTATCTGTGTTGATAGAAATTTCAATTCATCTATCACTAAAAGTGCAAAGCAAGCAAGTACATCCTAAGGAATAGCTTTCATTCTTCACAAATAAACAGATTATGAGACTATTGTAGATCTACATCTTACCCTGCAAGCAACCAATAAACTACATGGTACCTCAGGTATGGATAATTGCATACAATTACACACATTTTGCACACACTCAGGATAAGTGATGAGAAAGAAATCCCATCATGTTTCATCACATTACCAAGCCAAACAACCATTTAAACATTTTAGATTTTGTTAACTATTCCGCTAAAAGGCATTCTTTGATCAATTCCCTACTCAATGGAATTTTGTTCTGGCTGGCCCAGTTGCATCCATAAGCATACTGGTATGCGCACTGGATCTGGCCCAAATCATCAGAAGTGTACTGGTACATACAATGCATAGTGTTACGCATTGTTTGATCCTGCTGCTATCTTACCGTTTGTTTATGTAACTTTTGGTCAGTTACCTGTATCTGTTTGCCGCTATCACCTGATGGCTTCCTTGGATAGTTTTTTTATTCATTACTTAAGAAACCACCTTCTCTTGTCTACAAGTTTTAGGTCTCCACAAAGTATCCCAGAGTAGGAAGCAAAGATTTAGTGAAAGAGTTGATAAATAAATTATCAGTCAATTACTTGACATTCTTAGCCTTGGTGATGATTCATGTAGTGAAGGAGAATAAATCTTTTCAAAACCCCAAGGGCTAAGAAATAGTAGTGTCTCAGAGACTAAATGTAATTCAGATGAAAGTGCTTGGGAAAATGTAAATAAAACAAACTCCAATGTTGAGATAAACTGTGATATTACATGGAACTGGAAACAAGATCAAAAGGTTGAAGTTATTCATCCTTTCACCATCAACGCAGGAATATACCGGGATTTAGGCTAAAGTTATAGTAGGCTTTGTGCTTTGGCACTTTTTCTAAACGAAGAAATTGTCCAACATGTAATCGCGGAGTCTAACATGCATGGATCAGCTGATTGTGACTTTCACCATGTGACTACAAATGAGTTGAATGTGTATTTTGGTCTTGTTATTTTAATGGGTATAATTGAGAAGCCTACTTTACAAAGCTATTGGTGTTAAGATGCACACCATATTTTGGAACAATCATGCCTAGAAGATTTCTGCAAATTAGTAAACACTTACATTTTGTAAACAATGAAAACTTTGATATAAATGACCCACTTAGAAAACTAAGGCCTGTCATAGATACGAAGACTGATTTTTTCGTAAAGCATACACACAAATGCATTCCATTTGCATTGACAAAACACTGATGAAATGCAGAGGTGAACTATACTTCATTCAATATATTAGAACAAAGAGGGTAAGATTAGGGGTGAAACCCTACAAATAATGTGACTCCAGCAACGGTTATATAATATTTAAACCTATAAAATTTATGTTGGGAAAGACTAAGTAGACAATACTCCTGCTACTTCTAAGGTTGTCTTAGATTTGTGGACAGAGTCTAATCTACTAAACAAGGGGTACTCCTTGTAGATAGATAATTAGTAGAGTGCACCTGATTTATTTTACAAAATACATAATTTTGGAACTAATGTATGTGATGCCCTGAGAGCTCAATGGAAAAATATGCCAAAAGATATTAGGAGAACACTTAAAAAAGGTGAAGTTTCTGCACTAATGACATGACTGCAATAAAATGGAGTGACAAAAGGTATGTTTTAATGCTCAGTACTATGCACCCCTTGGGATTTGCAAATACCAAAAAAGTAGACTGGAACAGTAAAAAGGGCTTAAGTAAGCCCATTGCTGTGATTGATTACAATCAAAATACGGGATGAGGAGATGTTGGAGATCAGTTATTGAGTTCATTTCATTGCACGTGGCAATATAACAAAGCTTAAAAAAACATTTTTTACCTTCTAGATACGATGCTACTGAATACATATATTAACAGTAGATTTGCAAATTAGAGAAAAGATGGAACTTTTCACTGTTTCAAACAGATATAAGCAGGAGAGTAGTTGGAAAAATTTTATCAAGAAGGTGCAGTGAGGAGATGCAGTAATGATATACCCAACCTGCCAATGTGACTATCTCATCGTCCTTTCCCAGTTTAAGTTAAAGCGGCTAAACGTTGTGTCCTGCAACAGGATAAAAGATAAGGAGAGAGTCTAAATGGCAAGTGTGATGCCTGCAAAGTGCATAGATCATTTCAAGCCATTCCATACCCTAAAGAAATATCTCCAGTGATGTGAATTATTTAAAATAAATATTTATTTTGTGAGCATAATGCTTCCTATTTTATTTTAATTTATACCTCATTTAAGAGCAGATTCTCAGATTCAGAACTATTCATACAATTGCAAACTTTTGTCAAAATTGGTCAACATTCACCTTAAAAAATATTCGTATTTTAAATGTTCTACATTTATGATTAAATACCTTAAAATTCGGTGGTTTTTGGTGTCACTTTTAAACCCAGAGAGAGCCCAGCCAATGGGATAAGATTCATTTAAGGTGCTAAGTCTCCAATCAAGTGCTAAGCTACCTATCATTCTTTCCTCATTCTAACACTTAACAAAATTATACATTCACATAAGTATGGGTGCTAACACTTCTTCTGCCTATGCCACCTTGCCACACGAAATCCCCAACCACCTCCCTCCCTCATCCATCTTCACAAATTCATATCAACCAAAAACACTTTCACCGTGAGTAACAGGGTAACACACTTTGTAGAAATGGCACTTATGGCTTTCCAGGATGGTCGCCTGCCACCCACAACAGCCAAGTCTGTAATATCTTTGATGAGCATGGACGGAGAGCCCTTGGACATTAAAAGTTGAGACAACTCTCAATCACAACTAATGCTTGACTGTAAGATCTAAACAGTCAAAGCTCTAACTACAAAATTGTCCAAAAGTGATGGCATCCATTATTTCTTATGAACAAAGCTATGGCATTCCAGGACTGTAAATTTTTGATTCTATATCACCCCTGCACAATGCTATGCACTAGAAGAATGGCCAGATTCACCGCAAGCCATCCAATCCCTAGATCAAAATAAAGCCCTGAATAGAGTAAATCACCAATATTTACACGCGGTGATGAAGGAAATGGGTTTCGGATGTGCCTTCATTGGCATGACCAAGGAATGACAACGCCACATGTATGGTGAGAGTATGGAAGTCACTTACGGCCCCTTTCTCATTTACCAAAGGGATAAGGCAAGGCTGTCTGCTCTCTAGGCAACTATATTCCCTATCAATAGAATCCTTACTTCTAATTCAAATGACCTCAATGTATGATGTTCGCTTCCTGGCGACGTGGACCAAAGACCAGTACTTTGTGCTCATGCTGATGATGTCAATGTATTTGTGGAAAAAGAAAAGGATTTTGATAAAGTAACGTTGTGCTTTAATGAGAGTTTTAATTTATATGATGCTATTTTATATTTTTTTTAAAGTATCGGATTGTGGGCAGGTAGGTAGTTGAACAGAACTGGCAAACCTCTAGGTGTCCACTGGACTCACATGAAAATGAAATTCCTCAGGGTGTGGCTAATCAAATAACTGAGGTACAGCACCCCTGCACAATGCTATGCACTGTGCAGGGGTGCTGTACCTCAGTTATTCAGTGCAGTACCTCACTGTAATTCAACAACTGAACGAGGGTGAGGTGAAAAGTTCTTGGCCTAACAACGAAAGATTGCTTTTTACTGTTAAAAAATCATGTTATTTTTCTACATAATCTCCCAGGGTTTCAACACGCTTGGTCCAGCATTTCTCCAACACCAGTAATCCTTTGCGGAAGTGAGAGTCTGAAAGGCTGTGAAAATATCCATCTCTCAACTTCTTCATTGGATAAGAAGCACTTCCCAGAAACAAATTTCTTACAGTTTGATAACAGATGGAAGTCTGAGGGTGCTAAATCAGGAGAATAGGGTGGATGACCAAGGAAACTGTACACCAAATCCCATAGTTTTCCCATCGCCAACAACTTTGTGAGCAGGTGTTTGTTCTGGTGAAAGATGATTTTTTTTCTTCTTCAAAGCCAGGCCTCTTCTTGCAAATTTTGGCTTCCAGCTCGTCAAAAAGGTTGGAGTAATGTTTACCTATAATTGTTCTGCCTATTTAAAGGCAATCAATTTGCAGGATTCCTTCCGCATCCCAAAACACAATGGTCATGACATTTCTGGCAGGTGTGACTTTGCTTTCTTTGACACTGAACCGCCCACCGGCTTCCACCCACTGCTTCCACTACGGTTTCATTTCTGGCACATAGTGGTGGACCCATATCTCATCCGTGCTGACAAATCGCCACTCAAAATTGGTCGGTTCCCTCTTGAGTCGGTCCTGACATTGCTGCAAAGATCGTTTGAGAATTTGCTTTTGATCGGCATTCAGCAAATGCAGCACTCACCTTGCGCAGAGAGCTTTTGCATCCCTATTTACTTGTGCAAGATGTTTCGCACCCTTTCTTCTAATATCCCAACAGCCTTAGCTATCTCACTCACCTTCCCTTGCCTATCACCCAACACGATATCGTGCACCTTTCAATGGTTTCTGGTGTGGTTGCGGTTTTTGGCCATCCTTCACGTCGGTCATCTTTGAGAGATGTGTGACCATATTTACTTTCAGCTGCCCACTTTTTAACAGTTGACATTGAAGGAGCGGAGTCCCTGTACATTTTTGTAAACTTTGGATGAATTTCCTTACGGGAGTAATCCATCCTAAAAAAGGAATTTTATGGCCACACAAAATTCAAGTTTTTCCATTTAAAAGAAAAAGACAAAAGATGTCTTCTGCAACAATACGTACAAATAAAAGACTTGAGAGGACAGGTTGACATTTGTCTTACGAACTAATGACACATGCACCCAGGCAGGAATCATAAATTTTTGCTGATAGGAACGCCATCTCTCTCAGGTCGAGAACTTTTCACTTTACCCTCGTACAACAATAGAGAAGACTCAATCCGTTGAAGGTGGCCGAAGGGTACCCCCTTATCTTTAAGCGATGGGGGTGTGGTAATCAACAAGTTGATCCTTCCCAAGCAGTGGCACGTACTCTAGTGCCATTCACCTCCTCCATCCGTCATCCTTAGACTACAGAGTCTTATGGTGCAATTTGTTTGGTCTGATGGAAGACATTGGGTCAAAGGGGACACATTTAATGCTACAATCAAGGATGGTAGTCTCGGTCTAATTATCATCAACCACAAATTTCTTTCCTTCCAAATGGTTTTCCTACAGAGGATGTCCAGACAACCATATAATGCCCCATGGTGCCTCCTGGCAGCAGAATGTCTCAAATGCTATAGAAGTATGGTAAAAGTCATTGAGCTGTTGATAGACATGCAAGAGTACCCAAAGTGTCCACTTACTGACCATATTTATCATAGTTTTATCAAAGCGTTTACTGCCCATCACCTTCAGCTCATCTCTGAAGGTAACTCCTGTCTCCATGGTTGACCTTTCCCTACTGGGTGGCCTCCACCAACTCCTACCACCATCTACTGCTTTCTAAGTCCAAACAGCAAACAACTATTCAAGCTTTCTCTATCCAAGAGAGTGAGCTACAAAGAGGTGAGGTATCTTCAACAGACTCGTTCTGGGCTCTTGCTTAGTGTGTACCACAAGGAAGAGAATTGGCTGGCTATACACAGAGAACCCAGTCCTGACACATGATAGATGGATTGATGGCTGCTTCCTCTGATCAAACTTCCCATGGTGTTCTGGCATAGAAGGAAATGCCCAGCACCTTTCATTCACATGCACAAGAGTCCAAAGTGTGTGGCAAAAAATTACAAAAATTATGACTGCCTTAATAAGAGCACAACCCCCTACTTTGTAGTGGTATTCCCACCAGCAGCGTCAGAGGGAAAGACACACGCATGATACATGATATGCCTCCCCTAACAGGGTACGCACCCTATTATTCCTGTAATACAAGTATGAGTATTCTTGAAGACGAGACAAAGTGCAGTGAAGTCAGAAACTATGTTAATCAAACAGCACAGTAAAAGTAAAAAGGACCCCATTACTTTACCCTGCCCACGACATATGCCCAATATCTAAGGGCCCATGTCTAGGGCAAAGGGGCAGTCTGTCGGCTATCGCTAGGTGATCGTTCAGCAAGAGTTAGCTCCAGCCTGTTTACGATCCCAAGGCTATGCTCGCTGTCTGGCTGCCACCAAGGCCTGTTCTCACTGGGAGAACATTCGGTGAGAGTTGGTTCCGGCCTGGTTACGATCCCATGACTACACACTACCTGTCTTGCTGCTGGTTTTGCTCTCTGCCTGATTACTCCTTCCTCCCTACATTCCTGCCCAAGCCAGGATTCACTCAGGCATCACAATGTAAGCTGAATTTCAGTAACTAATAACCATTTATCCCCTAACAATTTGGCCTTAACCATTCAACAGATCAATTCCACCATGTCACCAATCCCATGCAACACTGTTCGCCCGCTCCAGAAAACGTGAATCTCTTCCGAGTTGCTCCTTTCACCAAACAATAAATAATAATAATAAAACACATGCACACACACACACATGAGTGCAAACATTTAAGTCCGATATTTTCAACTGTTTGAACTTCCTCGGCCTGTAGATATGATGCACTTGGTTTTCAATTCTCTGCAGTTCGTCAAGCATTTTCTCACAGCAATTACGACACGATAAGTCATTTCATAGAGTGGTAATAGCGAACACTGTGTCTTCGGTATGACGGTAGAGGGTCATCACCTTCACCTTAGTGTTCCTTGAAAACATCATCAACACTCTGTTGTCACAACATGTGAGTCTAATTTGACAAACTCTGAAAAATGTACATTTACAGCCCCTCCACAGCCCTCGCAATCCTTCTGCCAAGACATTCAAAACCTATCAATCTGTCCAGGAAAAAGCTCCAGAGAAAGGTCAATATCGTAAATCGTGTGATACTCCCTTTGACATAGGGTAATCCCATAACCTAAGGAATAGATCCATGATGTACTGAATAGTGAGCATGAATATATGCAAATGTGGCTGGGTGTATACATAGATGCAAACATATATTTTTTAACTTCACTCAACATAATTCATGCCATTATTGTTGTTACTTTGTGTAGAAATAAATATTACACAAATTATTTTTCACCAATTATTGACCCAAGTCATGGTTTATTGTTGTTCCAGTTTGTTCATCCCCCTCGGACCACCAGTCCAGGATAGAAGGAACAATGAAAGGGTCGTTGCATTCTGGCACAGCTACGAGTGAATACAGGGTGGGTGGTTGAGAAGTCAAGACATCCGTTCCACATCTCCTCCAACATGTTCTCCAATTGAAACAGTGCTCTGGTTAGCCCAAACGTAGTCCACAGTTGACTCCTCTACTTCAAAACATTGAGTAGTTTCCCGATTGAAACCAGTTAAAATGAACCTCTGACATGCACTGTTTTTCATTAGTTCTGCCACGAAGTCATAATTGGACCTTTATGTATTTTCTACATTTGATTATCGATAGCATCAATGAAGAATAATGTTTTTCCATGGAATGAAGGGTGACATATTTATTTACTTTTAATGATGATGTAATCCCAGAGAGCAGGTTCCGTGAATAGGCCTCGATGGCATGGCAGGCCATCTCTCGTGATTCATAGCTGAGCTGGAAGTCTCTCTGCCACGGAGACACTGCATTATCATCCATCAATTTAGCACTCATTGGAAATTCTCTTGAGGTCATGGAAAGTATGAAAAAGGAATTTTACCAATAAAAACCAAGGTTATTATTACATTTACAAAAAGGGAGGCCTAACGTACCATTAAAAGTTCAGACAAATTGTGAGAGCACATTGAGTTAATAACTTAAACTCAATATTTCAACAAACAATTGCAACAAGGTCCTGAATTCTCTAGATAATTCCAATCAATTATTATGCACAATATTGATAAATTATAAAACACAAGGAGAAACCGCCTTCCAATAATCAAACTTATTAAAGCAACCTTCTTTGCCATACAAAAGATAGCGTCAATCCCGTGCACAAGAGTGGAGTGTACAAGCCATGCTGTGGTGACTGCAAAAGAGTGTGCGAATGGGAAGGAGGATCGGGACCAGGAACAATAGGTGTGCGCTTCAGGAATTGCATCTCCCCATCCCTATTTGCCAAACACCCGAGTGAGCGAGGCCATGGAAGCAACTCCCCCAACATGGCTGGACGCACTGGAACAGCTGGAATCTGACAGAATGCCAACCGCGGAGGGAGCAGACGTTGCGACAAACATGCCTATATCCCTCTAGCTTCCCCCATTACCAAGTCATCACCAATCCTTCAACCATCCTTTCCTCCCGTGGGGGGGAGGGGGGGGGCAGTTCCTTTCGCTGTGCCGGTTATGGTTTCCTAGGAAGATCTGGTACCCAAAGAATCACATAGCTTTGGTAGAGCTACACTGGACAACGTGTTTTAAGCAAATAAATAAATAAGAAGCTGGAGAAATAATATTAATGCTCAGAGACCATTTAAAAAGACATAAATTTGATGAAAATAATCACAATATCCTGAGCTATGCAAAAGATGCAGTGCTTACAGCTAAAAGCAAGTATGATTTACAATGAATCTTAATAAAATGTGCAAAAACTCAAGGGCAATAATTAGCGAGAAAATTAAATGATAAAGAAGATTAGATTTTTGGTTTTGAAACTTAAAATATCATTAATATTGCATGGAAAACTTTGCAATAGTAAGACTTTTGACATTGACTGCCAGTATAACTTTTAATAAGGGGATATTTTCTTTTGTTGAACAAGCTGTCATTAGCTATTGCAGCTGCCAGTAGGTAATGACACCCATGCATTCATGGAACTCTTGGAATTGAAGATAACAAAAACTTTCACCATATCAACAAATGTGCCACCAATTTGTCACTAATATAAATATTAAATTTATTCCTTACATATTAGGCGTAAGCTTCATATAACAACATCCAGCAATGCAGATAAACTTGGCCTCAGGACAATCAGTAAAAATCCGGATTAAATAGGGAGCCAAGTCCCCACAAGGATGCAATCCCACAATACCAAATCCAGTGTTTGACGAAAGTGCATTACTCAGCCTCGACGTCATAGAGTGCTGCTGGAATGCTTGCGAGACCATCTGTTTAAGAATATTATCATTATTAATTTCAAAGGAAAATCTATAAAAATATCCTAACAGTAAAAATAAAATTTTTAAAAAAATCACATGTCCATTTATTATTAATTTTAAATACATACAAGCTATTTAAATCTCAGGTCTAAATTAAAAATCTTCCTTAAGAGATAGCATGTGTGTGCTTGAGGATGGAGCTTGAACTCAAAGAACTGGGAAATACCACAACAGTTACTTGCGGCATTGTAGTTATGACAATTCATCATAAAATCTTCTTCCTTTAGAGCTCCTTGGAATTCATGGAACGTAAGAGGATGCTTGAGTAGCTCATTTGGTGAAAGCAAACCAGTGCAAACCATTGCATTTGAGTTTGAATCCAAGCCAAAGAAATTATTTCTATAATCTGTGAAATATCTAAATTTTGAAGCACTCAGCAGATGACTCTGTTGAAACAACTATCCTGGCATCACCATTAACAGAGGAGCCTGCTAAGTTCCCAACCTGACAAATAAAACCCACCCTCGCACTCTGCACTCAAACTTAACACAACGGAACAGGCATGCATACGTAAGGTCCTTGGATGCCTGTTTCACCAAGGGATAGATATTAAACACTAATCACCCAACCTTCCCCAATTTTTCATTCCCCCGTAATCAAATATATACATTCATTCCCCCCAAAAATACATAGTAGGATGGACACAGGCTACCAAACGGCAAAGCAACAATTCCCTTGAATCACCTAACCAACCTAACATCCTATCCTACAATAAACCCCACTACAACTACGTACATGTACTTCCTTTCTCTCTTCATCCAGTCCAACGTCCTCAACCTATTCCTGTCCCTTCCTCACTTGCCTTACATCCTACCCTCCATTACAGTCTTCAGCATCCCACTGCCTATCAATACATCCTTCATCCATCTTTCCTACCTCCTTAGGATATCTCCCAACAATCCCCTCTCCTCCCCTCTCACCCTACCTACCACTTCCTCCTTTCTTTTCCTTTCCGTCTGCTTCACCTTCTCCACTCCCACATTTCAAAAGCTTCCAATCCATGCCTATCATCCTGCTACAATGGTCATGTTTCTGAGCCGTACTTAGCTATACTCCATAGAAACTTTGACAAGCCTTTTCTTAACATCGTTACTCAATGTTAATGCCATCATTTCCCCTTACTTGTGAAATCCTCTTTGCAAAACGAAATGTTTCCCCTCGGGTCCCGACTACTTAGACCATTTCCGTCCAAAACACTTCCGAATCAGATAAACTGTTCTAACTGTTCTAGTTTTTGCCCACCTATGTTAATGCTAGGCTTAGTTTTTCTCTTTCTGGTAAATTACATAACCTTTCTTTATTTATATTTATTATAATCCCAAACCTATCGCACTGACTTGCTAGTGCTCTCAGCAATGCTTTTAACCCCTTGGCTAACTGAAAAACTGAAGATTGGTCATCAGCATATCTGATTTTACAAATTCCCTGCCGACTTTCACTCCTACCTCCAGTTCTTCCCATACCTCTTTAATCATTTCCTCCACATAAATGTTGAACAGCACCATGGACAACCCTGCCTTACTCCTCTTCCTAACACTCCCCATCCGGACTCTCCATTCCCCTCTCGTACCTTAGCAGTCTGAGACATGTACAGGTTGCGGATTAGTATCCCATCTCTCCAATCTATTCCTATTTTCTGCAATATGTTTACTAATTCTACTCAATTCACTCTACCAAATGCCTTTTCCTTATCCAGAGAAAAATGTATCCTGATTGTATTCTATGTTCCTCTCCATTAGTACTACCTCATTACTGCAATGGGATAGTACATGCCTCTCCCCTTCCTGAACCTAAACTGATCATGCCCTAAGTAATCATTTGACCTACTCTCCATCCTTCAGTTGATGATCCTGAGGACAACTTTAGCTGCATACTAAACTCAAACTTATTGTTATCCAACTTATATCAGCGCTAAAATCAAACTTATTGTTCTGCAGTCCTCACATGATGTATCCTTTACCTTTTTTGGAATAGGCACTGATCTAATGAAGCCTTCTAGTCAGATTCCTCCCTCATAGATTCTACGAATCAGTCCAAATACACTCTTCCTCCCACATTTTCCTAAACCTTTTAGCAGCTCCACAGGGATGTTGTCCACCCCACATTCTTATTTCATTTCATCTCTCTTTATACCCTTTCTACCTCATTCTTGAGTATGCCTGGACTTAAGCCGTCTTCATCTACATCATATTATTTTTCTATGTCTAAACTTGCTGCCCTTAGTCCTTTACCATACAGTTCTTCTCTTGGATCTTTTCTGTTTCAACTATTATCTTACCCGACCTATCTGTAACTGTTACCACCAATCTTCCCTTCTTATTTCCCAATAGTGATTTAACCTTCTTGCAAAGCACACCAATTTCACCCTTCCTTGGCTAATTTTCCATGTCCTTGCAATGCCGCCTTCCACCACGCTTCTTTTCCTCGATATGTTACCCCTATCAATGTATTATTTAACTCTTTGTACACTCTTCTCCCTAAATCTGTGTTTATATTCTTTCATTTCCTTCTCTCATATATATTTCTAATCATCCCATCCTTCATCCGTGGTTTCCTCGTCCTTTTCCCATTAACAGTTCCTAAAGTTTCTTTTGTGGCTTTCAATATCCCTTTTTTCATATATTCCCATTTTTCCTTAATAATACTTAGTGCCTTTCCCTCACTCATGATGATCCCTCCAGCCTGCTGATAATCCTTCCTTGTCATTACAGTTAATTTTTCTAGATTCCATTCCCCGTCTTAAAAATTTGAATATTACATGAAATTAAAGAAATAACAATGAAATGCACCTTGGAACAAAAACCAAAGTGGGAAACGTACATTTGTGATAATTCCATTTCTACCATCACCTTTTGTTTTCATTTAATATTATATTTAAGTTACTTATTTTACAACTTGTTTTAATTATTCCCCCTTTCAACTTTGTATTCACATGGGCCTGGACCTTAATTTGGGTAATTCCTTCTCATCCATTTCATGTTTACGCCCATTTATTCTTTGATAACCATGAGGAAAAATGTTATGATATCTTATTTACCTGAACAAAATGTGACTTCTCCATACTGGGTTCCACAATGGACGTTACATGTTGAGGGCATGGTAACAATCTCAACTGCTCCTTGGTCAACATCTTGGAAAGGGCTTTCTTCATTTCCATGTCCAATTTCCTGGATCAGAAAAGAGAGGGAAGGGGAATATAAATATCCACATCTCTTATATCTATAAATTAGATATTATTTAAATTATATATATATATATATATATATATATATATATATATATATATATATATATATATATATATATATATATATATATATATATATACGTAAACATGTATGTGTGTGTATGCATTACATAAATAAATTGATTAATATAAATAAAACTTATGTGAAAGTCTCATGGATGTGAGCAATAATGTACATCAAGTTAGCACTAGTGAACAAAAACAAATAATCTTGCTAACACTCCTAAACCTTCCTCTGCCTCAATATCTCACCCTCTTTCAATTTGCACCACCTACTTCCCTGGCCTAGAATCTCTGCCATTAATCCTAAAAGACTTCTACCCTATCCTCAAAAACCATAATTCCACCACCAACCTTTTTTCCATATTCCCCTCCGTTACTTTCCAACTTTCCTCCTTAAATCCCCACCCCATCCCAAAACCACTCCCATGTCCTGCAATAAACCTAGATGCAAAGCATGCCCTATTTTCAAAACTAGAATTCCATCCTTTTCACACCCGCTTTTTAACTCTCTCCCACCAATGCCCTCCTCTACTTGCACATCTAGCGATGTAGTTTACCTGCTGAAGTGCCAACTTTGCCCTGCCTTTTATATTGGACAGCATATCACACCCCTCAATATTAGAATCAACAACCACCGAGCCTCATGCAAAAATTCTTCCCTAATTGATATGCTCCCTATCCCCAAACATGCCTCCGAACACAACACCCCCTTTGATAAATGCTATAGTGTATCCATTTTAGCATCCTTCCCACCCTCTGACCCTCCACTCAAACTCAAAACAATATAGCATTTGATTTGTAGCAAACACACACCAATACACATATGTATACTCACACACGCATTTCTCTACAATTAAGTCCAAAACGTTTGCACAAGGGATTGGTTACAGGAATGCAAGGGTATGGATTAATTACATTAATTACAACTATAATTACAACTATACTTACATGGTAAACAAAGTTTAACTATGTCACAAAGGCAAAAGGAAGATTTGATTGGAATGCAGTTTATCTATATCACACTTAAAATCATGAAATCGTTTAGTAACATCCTACGCAGTGTATTCCAAAAGTAACAGGAATTTTGTAATTTGGCATAGTCCACCACGAGTTCTAGCCCAAAGGTCCAACGATCAATACAGAGTACCACTAAAATGCTGTTTAGCGTGAAGCAATATGAAAGCAATGCCTGTATCTGTGGCAAAATAATTCATGGCTTTTGCACCAACACAACATAATGCTAACTGCTTGCCCTTGGTAAGCCTGTTGCCAAAAACTGCAATCTGGAAATGATGTCCCGGCCTCCATATTCCCCAGACATGGACCCATAATGTTACTTTTTTCTATTCCCAAATATGCAGAAGAACCTCAAAGGGCCATTGTCGTTGTACATACAAATATGAGATTAAAACGTATTGCTGAGAGAGCTACGAGCTATACCAGGGATTGAGTTCCATGAGTGTTCATAGGATTGGAAAAAGCACTGGCAGAAGTGTATAATATCTATTCGGGAACTACTACACAAAGGGGATAACATTGATATAGACGAATAAATTAAGTCCTTTCCAAGGAACTCTAATTCCCATCATTTATTGAACATACCTCGTATAAGAGCATGTATTTTCTTTTCATTCCAGAAATTAAAATTTCTCTCAATTCCCACAAAATAATCTCCAAGTTATGACAATTTTACTGTGAAATGACACAATATTTTTTCGCTCATGCCTCACAATTGATAAGAGTTCTATAACCTGGCTCTGGATGACAACGTCTCCTGTGCTTCAATGCAGCAAACAGACAGGCCATGGCCATAGGAGAGCAGGCGTGCCAAATGTCCCAGACCTGAGCCAACATCTACCACATGCATAGCGTGTGTGTCAGCTGCCAACTGGCACACCACCTAAAAAGGGCAAAGCAACTAAGTGAGTATGTAAACCCAAGTCCCACAAAGGAGAGACAATAAAATCAAGGTTTTCACGGATGTGCTTATGCACTTCTGAGTTCTGTCATTCATAAATCCACATTTTTTTTATATATCATTTCTTAACCCTTCACAAATTTATAACATAACTTAATGCTTCACCTAAAAATCCAGGATAACAAGTTATATTTCAATTACCCTTAATATGCCTTTGATATTCAACAAGAGAACAGTGATCTCTGAAAACATCTAGTTCTGAAAGTCTGAAGAGTAGTTTTATTTCGACCTTGAGTTGTCAACAATACAAATTGATGTGACATACTACCTTGATCAAAAAGTTCCCGGAATAACCACCGTGTGGCGCTCCCATCGTTCTGATTTGAGTTCTGTTTTTTTGTTAAATTGGTACATCTGTTGTTGATATTCCCTTTAAATCTTAGTGTCATAACTTGACATTTGCAAAAGTTACGTAGCCAAGAGTACATCTATCTCTGTGTGTGTTGGCGATTTTTTACAATTTCAGAAATGGATTTAAATTTGCAACAACGAACTTGTATTAAATTTTGCGTAAAAAACGGATTTAGTGGCGCACGGACGTTGGAAATGTTGGAAAAGTGTTTCGGCAACGATTCTCTAAAAAAAACGGTCGTTTACCAGTGGCACGAGCGGTTCAGAAGTGGTCGTGAGTCAATCGAAGATGATGAACGCAGTGGCAGACCATCGACATCGAAAGTCGGTGAAAAAATTGATAAAGTAAAAGAAATGTTGGTCAATAACCGCAAATTAACCATCAGAGAAATAGCGGAGGACTTGAACATTGCCTATGGATCCGCCCAAGACATTGTGGTTAATGATTTGGGTTTCCGTCGTGTAGCAGCAAAGTTGGTGCCAAAAGACCTCAATTTCATGCAAAAAAGAGACCGTGTTGACGTCGCAAAAGACATGATTTGCGAGGCTGAATCCGATCCCACATTCATCAAAAGGATCATTACTGGAGACGAGACGTGGGTTTATGAGTACGACACGCAATCCAGACATCAGGCAAGTGAATGGCGTTCACCAAATGAGCCGAGACCAAAAAAACCACGTCGTTTTCAGTCAAAAAAGAAGGCAATGCTGACGGTTTTCATGGATTACATTGCGGTGTAGTGCATCATGAATTTTTGCCAGAAGGCCAGACAGTAAACAAGGAGTATTATTTGGGCGTTATGAGACGTTTGCGTGAAGCAATTCGCCGAAAGAGACCAGAAATGTGGGCAGAAAACTCGTGGATTTTGCACCATGATAACGCACCGTCGCACAGTGCTATCATTATTCGTAATTTTTTGACGAAAAATGCAACAAATACCATCCAACAGCCACCGAATTCACCTGATTTGGCTCCCTGTGACTTCTTTCTGTTCAATCGAGTTAAAAAACCATTACGGGGAACGCGTTTTAGCAGCCGAGAGGAAGTAATGGAAAAATCGCAGGAAGCACTGATGGACATACCGAAAACCGAATATAAAAAATGTTTCGAGGATTGGATCAAGCGCTGGCATAAGTGTGTTGCAGTCGATGGGGATTACTTTGAAGGGGACAATATAGATTTAGATGAATAAACTTGTATTTTTAATTTTCTGAATAAATTCCGGGAAATTTTTGATCAAGGTAGTATAGGGCTCAATAAAGAAAATTTTGACGAAGACTGTAATAAAGTAGGTTGATATGATTCCTTCATGCAAGGATTAATAAAAGGATCAAAGTATGGGGCACAATCGTAAATACATCAAGCCAAAGCATAAGAGACTAAATATATGTTAATTGAAAAGAATCACCAGAAATAGAGATTACATGAGTTAAATGAAAAAGAAACACTTTGTTCCAATCCACCACTTTATTACAGGTACAACTAGTTTCGACGCTACGGCGTCATCCTCAGGTACAAAGTTTAAAGTCACAATCATTGTATATATACCCTCTTCTGGAAAGGGTGGGGTATATATACAATGAGGGAGAGATTAGAATTAGATTAGAAGAGGGTATATATACAATGATTGTGACTTTAAACTTTGTACCTGAGAATGACGCCGTAGCGTCGAAACTAGTCGTACCTGTAATAAAGTGGTGGATTGGAACAAAGTGTTTCTTTTTCATTTATTAAAATGAACTTCCACAAAGTTGAGGCTGAAACTATTGAACTAATTACATGAGTTGCTTCCCATATGGATAAATGAAAAGCAATTGCAATGCGAGACTATTAACGAGGATATAACTTGTGAGAAAGGGAAGTTATTTTCTCTGAACTCAATGGGCAAAGAAGTATTTCAGAGAAGCTGCAAGTGGTTTGAGAAGTTTAAGGGAAGAAAGGGCACTCACGGCATCGTGAGTGCCGGTGAAGCAGTGAGCTCTGTCTCAACGGCAGCAGAGAACTTCATTGGTGACTTCAGGAAGTTCTCAGATTCTGAGGGTTATCTGACACAAAAGGTATTTCACTGTGAAGAGATGGGTCTCCTCTGAAAGCAGATGCCAAAGTGAATCTATATTTGTACACAGAACAGCAGAGGAAAATGCAATACCCTGCCCACAAGCCAATAAAAGGTCGTCTCACGCTGCTATTTTGCAGCAATGCAACTGGCAATTTGGCAATTAAACACCTGCTTGTTTTCCATTCAACAACGCCACGAGTCTTCAAGAAGTGTAAAGTCAAATACAGTATGCTAATGTGATACAGAGGTCAAAGGAACACGTTGTATCGTACTACGCATACAAGGCATCGCGCTAATAAGGCAGTGGCTATTCATGCCAGAAATTTATTTAATGATCATGCCAAGTTTCATTTTTACAAAATTTTGAAGCATTGGCAAAAACCAATGCCTATAGACGGCTTTATAATAAAAAGGAACAAGATATGTATTGTAAATGATGAACTATTTATTTTAATGCTTTTGTTGCCACAAATTGATTTCTCGTTCCAAATTGGTTCATTCCGTGATAGAAGAAAAGGTGAATGTGATCCAATGTATGCATACTTTCCATTGAATAAGTCTCGTACATTATTTATTTTTTGACATCAAATGCATTACCCTATTTCAAATTAATTTACATGTAAAAAATAGTCTAACTAAATGATTTTCGCTTTACAAGAAAGATTGTGGAATGAATAACACTCTTTGTACGAAGATCCACTGCACATACTTCATGATTCTCAAACTTGTTCCAGCTACCTCTTCAGATGTCCTGAAACCATTATATTATGCCAAAATCCATTCATATCTGTCCTATGGCGTACTCTGTTGGGGAAACACTAGCACTGTCATTAAGGCCTTACCCATGAAAAATAGGTCTTTGAAAGCCGTGGCTAAAGTATCCACCAGAATTCCTAGAAGGACACTGTTTTTTTTTCAAACTAACGACGCTAGCATGGATATATATTTTTTAATGTACTTCACTTAGAAAAAAAATCCAGGTTTATATTTTGGCCAAACTAATCTGTACATTGTGATATCACTCGTGGGTGAGGCGATTGCATTTAATTAAGCAATCTTGTTTTTTATTTAAGAGAGGTCCTCATCTCTCTTCTTCACCCTTTTTTTTAACAAATTGCCAATGAATAGAGAAAATAAACCCACTGTGCATGGGCTTGAAACTGAACTCAAGAAGCTACTATTAATCAAGGGCTATTTCATTGAGGATGAGTTTATGAGTGATAATCTGTGATTCTCATCTGTGTTACATGGAAGGGTATGTATGTAGTGTTTCATTGTATTTTTCTAAATTTTATTTAGGATTGAGTGCTATAGCTCATGCAAAGGTCTATTTATGCATTTTTGTGTAAATTCCTAAATGCTATTTTCCGAATATCTTTATGAAGGATATTATGAACTAGAGATTGGAGTCAATCCACCGGGCAAAGTTTACTGATGCCAGACCTTGTAAGTCCGCCTGTTGTGATTACGAGTGAAGGAGTTGCAGTCTCACCACTGAATACTGAAGTTACTTTAGGGGTCAGAGTTTTATTATTAACCAGAAGCTTTTTTTTGTAGGAAAATCATTCCATTCATGCGGTCCAAAAATGATATTAGCCAATGGTGAACCTTCAACTTGCAGAAGAAATTTATTTATTTATTTATCAACTCAGTTGTTGAGACTCAGTCCCCCTTCTTTCACCCAACCCTAAAGACATTACATTGAAGATAATCACACACTAATGAATTTCTCCAAATGGGAATTCTCTGGGAGGAAATAGGATGTGCTATTGAAGCTTCTCCACTGACACGATCTGCTGATGGAATGCTTAGAATGACACCATAACTAACTACGCTAAAGCTCGGCAGTCTAATTGTCTGTGTTGCCAATGATGTAAGATTTCACATTATTTTCAACACCAATATCCATTTCAATTGTTCCTGGCTCAACCTTGTGGAAATTCATTTTAATGACATTAAGAATAAAAAGTAACTTAATAAAGGACAGTGGAAAGTTACTTTGTATTCTTAATTTCATTACCAATATCCATCTTAGGCAATTGTTCATGAATAAATGGAGACATATGGCTTTTTTCCCTATTCTTAAATAAACTTTTTGCAGTTATTTAAATTATTGCAAAAGCCCCACTGGGTGGAATTGAAGCAACCCAGAACATAGGATTAAAGTGGCGGGATAGGTGACTTATTCGGAATCTGCAGATGTGTCAGACTGCACAGGTTGGAGTGACGGAGAAAGAATCAGAAAGGAGAGGAGGCTAGAACAGGGGTGTCCCTTATCACTGGTGCTGTTCATCACATGTGAAGAAGAAATAATAAATAAGAGATGGAAGGAGCCGGAGACAGGAATGCAGTAGCTGGGAATTTATAAAATCAAATCAGTTGTATTGTAAATGATCAAGCTTTGGTGAGCTAGTCGGCCAACGGATTACCATCATTGCTGAGAAAAACTGGTATCAGATAAAAATTAAATTAAATTGAATAAAAGGAATTGATACTTTTGAGAAATATGAAGGTCATGTTCACCTTAATATATAAATGCCCCAATATTCAGCTAACACTGCATGGCGGGAGGTTGAACCAGGGTGAAAACGCCTACCACTGGCCAACCAAAACCATAACCACATTATGCCAGGGGAAATCTGATGGGCAATATCACTATTATGAGAATGTTCTCTTTCACTCATTATACCACCACTATTTGGTGGTTTAGCCAAGACGTATGTAGACTACTGTAAAAACCTCCGTCCGTCTACAAAAAGTGTGTTGTATGGAAGGGGCACCAAAGGAAATGAGAACATATGAGGGAGTGAGAGTGATAATTTTCAAGACATATATGGTAATTAATAACAAACCCATGCGCCCTAATCATGAGTCTATTTTCATAAGGCCTCTGCTGCTTTTTCACCACCCGCGCCGCAATGATCTCACTTTTAAGTGCAGAACTACAATTTGCAAGAGCCACTCCCCTCATCTCTCCTCCCCCAAGGATGCCAATTCACCCACACTGCACCTGCGCTCATTCTCAGGTGCTGTGCTAGGATACATTTCGCCCTCATTTACTCCAATGGTGGGGTCTCTACGGTGAGGCCCAGAAGTTGCAGCAGCTGCAGGCCTAAGGCCAAGTCTGTAGCTGTGCCACCTCAACTCTAATCTGAAGCCCATATACATTGGCATGAACAAACAAAACAGTTGGTGTATGCTAGGATCTAATGTGGCAAGTCTTCTTGAGCCTCAGAAAGACCAACTTGTTCATATATTTCAATACTTTTCCATTATCCATACTAAAAAGAAAGACTCGTACTTTTCCACAGATTTTATTATACGGCACAACGCGTTTCACCGACTTGCGGCATCATCAGGTACAAATTTGCAAAACAGACAGAGCAAGCATATATACCCTCAGGACAGAGTGGGGGCGGGGAGGGTTGGAAGGATTTGAGAGGGGTGGGGGCTCGCAGGTGCGTTGATGGATTGTTTTGACCATTTCCAGGCTAATTCCTTGGAGAGGAGTGGGGAGGGGTATGGGAACAATTGCTCATTACAAAGTGTCATGTTGGGGTTCACCAAGTGCCTTCTAATCTGTAATTGCTCGAGAGCGTCCATTTTTAATCCTTTTGGGAGTGTGTGTAATATCTCTGGGACAAAGTCACTGCTGTGGTTGAATTCTAGTAAATGCTTGGCGAAGAGAGAGTTGTTATTCTGATTTTTGTGACACCTTGCGTGGTCCTTGACTCGTAACTTGATATTCCTGCCGGTCTGACCGACATAAACGCTGTTGCAATCCTCGCATTTCAGTTTATAAATGCCTGATTTGAGAAGGCTATCCTGGGTGTCTTTTCCATTGGCTAGAAGTTTGGAGAGGGTTATGGGTGGGTAGAAGGCTGCTTTGAGTGAGGTGGGTAGGCAGTTGGAAATCCTATATGAAAGATCTCCCAGAAACGGGATCGAGCACCACTTAAAATCTTTGGATACTGTGGGCTGTGATACGAAAATGCTTTTTAAGGCCATTGCTTTTTGTTTTTTCCGTAGTAATGTGTCAACTAGTTTGGGGCTGAAACCATTGTTGGTAGCTATATTAGTGATATTCACGAGATCAATTTTGAAGTTTTTGGGGGAAACTTTTCCATTATGATTATATTTTATCAGTTTGAGAATATGCTACAACGTTATAAACTACTATTTCAAAATAATTGCTCCAAGAGTGGAAAAAATTGAGGAAACAGTGAGAGAATAAATTTCACAGCCATCCACGTGCACTAATCACAAAAAATGAATTTTCCCAGTACCCAATAAAGAGGGTAAAAGTCTCTTCATGCAAAGCATCACTCACCTTTGCCATTTTGTCAATTTCGTGCATCTTCTTTGGAGTCACATGCTTCCTGAATACTTGAAAGAACCCTCCCTGATCAGATGCAGCCTCGAAAGTGCACGGTGCAGGCCCACCACTGCAGTCCAACTCTTGCCGACCAGGGTAGTCGGCATCTGCCGGCAGGCAATGCCTACCGCAATGAGACAACCCCTGAGCTCTAGAGCAGGGCCTGCCAGTGCTCTCATTGGGCACATCGAGAGTGGCACAGCTCCTCCTTGGAAGTGAAATGCTTCGCACGGCCATTCGCAGGGCCAGTAGGGAGAGGGGCCAAGGCCTCTGGCACCTGCACACAATCAGCAGCCATTGTCAAGTTAGTCGGCTCAACCAAATCAGTGAGTAAATAACAATTCCTCCATCTTGAAACATCAATACGGAACAAATTGAGAAATTGAAAAATAAAATCCAATTACTCATCTTTTCATTGCATGGTAATTAAAGTTTTGATCAGCCAACATTAAAATTACAGCATTGCCAAAAGTGCCTTCGTAATGGAAACAGACAAATGAGAAGAAAGACAAATATGCCAAGTTATTATATTTTTAACTCGATAGTTTATTAGTCTCGTGTCTAGTATCAAAATGTCTGCGAAAACAACAAAATGAGATGCCTAGCTTAGTCTTTTGTTTAATTAATGGAAATTACTGATCATCATACCATTTTCTAGGTAAAAATGAATTGGATTAAGGGGTTGACTACTGACCTACTGAAAACAATCATTAAAATGGTTGAAAATGCATTTTTGGGTGAATTTTTAACATTATTTAATTGTTTGGTTAACAATGACGAACAAGGACATAAAGGAAATATTTCTTTCCAAAATCCATGAGGCAGGGAGTATTTCTAGCATACAAAAATCATACAAGGGTGGTGACATAAGTACCCGGCTTGACCTAGAGATAGCGGTAGTTATTTGAAAAATATCACTGTATTAGAAAGTAAGCAATCTATAAAGCATATGTTTTAAGTTAGAAGACGCTACATTTTTTAGTATTCATTTGGCAGCCAACAATAGTGAACGTTTATGAGTGAATTTGTGAAAATGGAGAATATTGGTCATCGTAATGTGATACAATACTTTCATTTCAAAGGCCTCAGCCCAACCAATATATAAGGTGAACAGGATTCTACTCTAGGTGAGTCTGCTCCTTCGTTTACAACAGTAAAACATTGGGTAGCAGAGTTTAAACGAGGGCGTATGAGCTGCCAAGACGAACATCGCATTGGTCGACCAAATGAGGTGACGACTCCAGAAACGGTGAAGAAAATCCACTAAGTCATACTGGATGATCGTCGAGTGAAAGTGCTTGAGCTAGCAGACATAGTTGGCATTTCAAAAAGTGTGGTACATCGCATATTAACTGAAAATTTGGACATGAGAAAGCGGTGTGGTGGATGGGTGCCGTGTTTGCTCACACTCGAGCAAAATCATTGTCGCGAAGATGTTTCAATCGAGTGTTTAGCAAAGTTTCACCGCAACAAAGCAGAATTTTTGAGACATTTCATAACCATTGATGAAACATGGGTGCATTAATTCACACCCAAGACAAAAGAACAATCAAAACAATGGATTCAAAAGGGAGAACCGGCTCCAAGGAAGGCGAAGACTGTTTCATCCGCAAGCAAGGTCATGGCATCAGTTTTTTGGGATGAGTGTGGGATGATTTTCATTGACTATTTTGAAAAAGGAAAAACTATCAACGAGTGAGTATTATGCAAACTTACTGAAACATTTGAGCGAAGAAATCAAGCAAAAGCGGCTGCCACATTTGCCTAAGAAGAAAGTTTTGTTCAATCAACACAATGCACCAGCTCACAAATCCGTAATTACAATGGCAAAAATTCATGAATTTAAGATTAAATTGCTACCTCATACACCCTATTCACCAGATTTAGCCCCCTCGGATTAATTTCTGTTTGCAAACTTGAAAAAATGGCTCGGTGGTCAAAGATTTACCAACTGTAAAGAAGTGATGTCGGCAGATGATGACTATCATGAGGAGCAAGACAGTTCTAATTATAAAAAGTGCATCAAACTTATTGAACATCGCTGGGAAAAGTGTATAGAGCTGAAAGGAGATTATGTTGAAAAATAAATACATTTTTTTTCCAAAACTTTTGCGTTTTCTTTGTTGGGTCGGGTACTTCTGGGACCCACCCTGTACCATAATTGTTTGAAGTTAAGAGTCTGATTTAATTTTCTTTACAGTAAAGGGGACACCCACTCTGTTATTTCCTAAGTTAAAATGTCAATGACAGAGCTACCATACCGAGGCATAGCCAAAAATAATTTTGTGTCTTTCGGGTATAGTTCACTACTTAATTAGCAAGATGCCTTTTCTAACCTGAATAACCACACAATTCCTAACCTGCAAAGGAACTTGTATCTGTTTTTACTTCTTCTGGGAATTCTGACCAAGAAAAATTAAAGCCAAAGTCAAACTCTAAATTGCAATCAACTTTGCAACCTTCCTATATTGGAATGTAATGAAATAATTGACTTTGTAATTCCACACACTTTATTTAAAAAACACGACCCAGGTTTCGACGTTGAACGTCATCATCAGGTGGTCCTCATAGAAGCACGCTGGCTATATATGCTTTCTGATCATAGGAGGGGGGGGGTTGGTCAGAGAGGGAGGTTGGAGGGGTAGAAAGGTTACAATGTCGCTGGGAAGAAAAGAGAATTACATTTTTGATTTAGAAGAGTGGTAGGTCTAGGAGTGGGGAGTGGGAGGGATACAAAATTTCGTTGGCAAGATCATCTTTCTAAAGGATAATTTCAAAATTTCTAACTGCTCCAAAGCATAGAGCCTTTGACCTTTTTCTTCAAAATGAAAATTTTTGTCACAAAGTCACTTTTGTGGTCACTTTCGTGTAAACATGTGTAAAAAATAAGAACATAACATCCCTCTTTGCAAAGCACCTCATCGAAAGTGACCACAAAAGTGACTTTGTGACAAAAATTATTCATTTTGAAGAAAAAGGTCAAAGGCTCTATGCTTTGGAGCAGTTAGAAATTTTGAAATTATCCTTTAGAAAGATGATCTTGCCAACGAAATTTTGTATCCCTCCCACTCCCCACTCCTAGACCTACCACTCTTCTAAATCAAAAATGTAATTCTCTTTTCTTCCCAGCGACATTGTAACCTTTCTACCCCTCCAACCTCCCTCTCTGACCAACCCCCCCCCTCCTATGATCAGAAAGCATATATAGCCAGCGTGCTTCTATGAGGACCACCTGATGATGACGTTCAACGTCGAAACCTGGGTCGTGTTTTTTAAATAAAGTGTGTGGAATTACAAAGTCAATTATTTCATTACATTTCAATATGTTATGCAAATTCCATTAAGTTACGCCAGAGGCAACAAATTTTCCAATATTGGGTTTGAAGGAGGAACAGCGTCTTGTCTTTCGGAGCACTCTTGAAGGGTGACCTAGCTGTCTGTCTGTCACTCGGAAAGTAGTCTTGGTGATTAAACACACCACGGATTCACTCCCAATTGAGGGTTGCACAATTCCCTGGCATGAAGCGTCATCACAAGGTAGCCGTATGCAGAGGAGGGCTTGAGTGCCTCCGTCACTTGCTACGGGGGAAGAAGAGAGTGAGCGTAAGGCCTTAAAAGACCTCTCTCATCAAAGCTGGAGACCGTTCTTGCTCGTCAACAGCACTCTCAGAGATTGGAGAAATAAATGCCGTTCCAGCTCCCTTCAGACTGCTCTTGCGTTCGTTCATTCATTCATTCCGTCTGGCTGGCACTGAATTATGGGAGGCATCATAACATCTGCTACTCAATTTTTTATTGAGCTCTGTGATATTTAAAATTCAAGTAGTCAGTGGCCATTTGAAAATGTATGCATCTGCTCAAACAAAAATGACTTTTGCAGTAGTGACTATTTTAGAGTTGAAGAGAAACAAGATGTTGTGTTTCAGAAAATGGATTTTCTATATGTAGGTATTTAAATTATTGAGGGATGTGAAATTAAACTTACAAAAACTTCCCAAAAATTCAGTTTGTGAAATTAGATCTGTTTTTCAATCAATGAAACCTTTTTTTTTTTTACTTGTTTATAATTGCTCCCAGTTAAACTTCCTAGGCACAAATGTCCTCAAATTTATAATTCCAAATAAACACAATGTTGTGTCTCGGGAACTGTTAATACTGTGCTTGCAACATAAATATTACTTGATAGATTTTCTTTGAAAAAAGCTATCCATTATTAATATCCAACTTTCAAGAATCAGGAAAATTAACTTTGATTGATTGACCAGAAAGGAAAACAGCTCTGTTATGTCAGTTAATGCAAAACATCTGGCAAAACTCGATCCATTCATTATTTTACGGAGGACCAATTTTTCACTTGGAAGTTTCTTTGATATTTTCTACAGCCTATTGATCCCTGAGTTATTGACAGCCTCAAGGATTCATTCTGATATTTCAAAATTTGAATTTCAAATTTTAGTGATTTATTGGCCCACCTTGACAACAATGATTATAGAAGTAATTACAAATATTTTTCCTTATACCTCGGTACAGAGAGAGAACTGGCATGAGCTACATTTTAATTGTAGCCCAGAAGAAGATGGCATTCCAGGTTCCCTGGTTAAATAAATTAAATGGCTTCTGGGCCAATAATGTTCAACAGTAATCCAGATGGCCTTTCGGCCCAGTCAGTAACATAATCCGGATGTAAATTAGAAGCCTCTTCACAAACAGATTTGAAACAGATGTTGTGCTGCATTCTAGATTTGCACAAATACAAGTTGTACCAGTAAGTTTCACTGAAATTCTATGAATCCCACCCAATTTGAAGGAAAATTAGAGACTCACAGGAACAAACTTGAAATAGACTTAGTACTTGTAGTAGTCTTGAAATAGACTTAGTACTTAAGCAGACTTAGCAGGTTGATAAATAATACTCCAGTGGCCTTAAACGATTTTTGAAGAACAGCTCCAGTTTTATTCACAGAAAGAAACCTTTTCAGACTCTTTTGATTGCTGTAGAGATAAGTGAGGAATATTACACCACTTACACTTTACACATCTGTAACTTATGGCCTTTTCAAGGGAATCAACAAAAGCAATATGAGTTTATAATTTTTATTGTTCGCTCATACAAATAACATAGCCTCTATAAGCAGCAATGCTTTTGTCTAGTGACATCATAACTCAATCCCTGAATGAGAGTATGACTTTTTCATTGCAGCAGAAATTTTGTCACTTTAAATGTTCCATTAGACATCATACTATAAAAAAACCATAAACACAGTAATCAACCCGAAGGTCGGTTTGGTAGGTGATGGTAGAGATCACCCAGTACTAAGCCCTATACGGCATGTGGAAATTCACACATCAGGGTAGGGGGGCCAGTTCCTTTCCCTGTACCGGTTATGGTTTCCCAGGAAGACCTGATACCCGAAAAATCACATTAGCTTGGGTGGAGCTGCAGGTGCCCAGAGTACCTTGCCCGGGAATCGAACCCGGGACCCTCTGGTCAGCAGTCCAATGTTCTACCCACTGGACTACCGAGACCCACACACCATACTATATACTTTTAAAATTAGTAATGACTATTATGATAAATTAGCTGAGCTTGTTTCTTGAACAATTTAAAAAAGGGGAACAAAACCATATGGAAAATGTTGTCCCTTGTAACAGCAACTCTCACAACTTTCTAAGCCTGGATAATACATATCACCTTGATTGTTCATCTTACTGTAATATTGATAAACGAAAAGAGCCATGATAGTCCAGCAATTAGAGCGCTGGGCTACTGACCAAAGTGCCTGGGCTCGATTCCTGGGGAAGCCTCTCTGGGCACCCTCAGCTCCACCCAAGCTGCGTGATTTTTCAGGAACCAGATCTTCCTCGGAAACTATAACTGGCATAGGGAAAGGAACTGGCCCCCGTACCCCACTAATGTGTGAATGTCACATGCTCTATAGGACTTAGTATTGGGTGAACTCTACCATTACTTATCAAACCAGCCTCCGGGTTGATAATTGTGGTTTTTTATAGCAAATCAAAACGCTACTTAATATTGCATGATACTTTTCTTTCCACAAGTGATGGGGTTTTCACAAAAGGTAGGCACGTATATGAGAAAAATAATGTGGCTAAGGAATAGAACTATTTTTTGAAAGGAATTACATTGTGGAAAGTTTCAAGTAAAATATAAATTTATGCTAAGATGGAAGGAACACGAATTACATTTAATACAATTACACAAACCTAAACTTGTTCGTGAAAATACTAACATTAGACTAACCATTTTAACTAATAAAATACCTGTAAATCAGATGTTTTTAACAGAAAAATCAGGCAAAAGAGACCATGGTAAGTTATATGCATGTTTCAAATTAAAGAAGTAACTTAGTAAGTCCACACACACTTTATTTAGCACACGACCAAAGTTTTGATGTCGGACGTCATCATCACGTGGTCCTCACAGAAGTCAACTTTGTGCATGTATATACCTTCTGAGCGATGGTTGATCAAGAGTGGGAGGGTGGAGGTGTTAAAAGAATGTTAAATGTGGATGGGAGGGAAAGGAAAGGGGAGGGGTAGTAAAGCTTTCGGTGCCAATCGTTGGCTGTTGATGGGGGTTTGTTTGAGAGGGGTGAATACCCCTTGTAGGGAGTACTGCACGTGAAAAAGTGGCAGAGATCTGGGAGTGAGGGGGAGTGGGAGGGAAAAGAAAATTTAGTTAGAGAGTTCATCCTTGCAACGGACGCATTTCAAAGTTTCTAATTGCTCCAATGCATTGAGTCTAAGACTTTTATTTTTGAAATGGAAAATTTCAGGCTCAAAGTCACTTTTGAGGTCACATTCGATAAGGTGTTATGTTCCTATTATCTACACTTTTTTGTGGTCCTTAATTCATTCCATCAATTCCCATCCTCCTTTCCCCCTGAAGGTATATATACAAAGTTGTCTTCTGAGGGAACTGCCTGATGAAGATGTCCGATATCAACACCTACGTCGTGCTATAATTAAGAGTGTGTGTGGAATTACTAAGTTACTTTTTTTCATTTCAATATGTTGAGTAAATTCCATAAAGTTACGCCCAAGACAAGAAGCATACAATTTGAATGAGTACCTTGGTGCATTGCTGAAATCCAACCACCATCCCAGTTCATTGAGATCAACCGTGTTCAGCACTTCTTGCCAGCTGGGCGGCAGTCTTTCCCATAAGTCTTCAGTGAAAAAATCCTACAAGGGATGCCAATTAAAATTCCTCTGTTGCTGACTCCAAATGAACAGCTATGGTTTCAGAAGTACCATTAATATAATATACTTTGTAAATAAAAATAAGCCTCTGACAGATATTTCAGTGTCTTTTGACAATGTGATTATTCCAAGGAGTGACAATGCCTCCTTCCTGGGTGTTACCCTGGATAATAGACTAAACTGGGAAAGCCATATTTCTAGTTTACGCCGAAAACTCTGTTCAGCGTGCTATTTGGTACGTTCTATCAGGCAAACTGTAAATAATGAAGTGCTTATGTCTATCTATTATGGTGAGTTTTATGCCCACGTAATTTTTAGTATTCTTTTTTGGGGCCCATTACCCTGTGCTCATGTTGTATTTAAAATCCAAAAGAGGATATCGCCTTAAACTTCCAACCACGTGACAACACATGCAGCCTAAGTTCCACCCAACATTCTCAGCCGACTCAATCTCCTGCAACGCAAATATCAAAATAAACATGGGTGCTCTGGGAGAGAATAAAACCAGAGTACTAACCTGATAGTTTTATCACCTGAAAGAAAATCATAAGATTGCCCAGCATCTGATAAATATGAAACTTGAGCCAGCAATAATTTTGTCTGCAAACAGAATCCATGAGTTCAAAACGGCTCCAGCGGAATGGAATGAGATTTGGCAACTCCAAATGGAATGGATACAAATAAGGTTTTTGCATTTTGTTGTGTATTCAATGTTCACGGCACTGTCATTGTGACTACAGTTTAGGATGAGATCCAAAGTGCCAAGGGAGAACTGAAGAAAATTAGAGTGATTGATATAGGTCCACCAAAACGTTTTTTTAGCATCAGAACTTATTTATGACAGTATTCCATTTTCTTTACTCAGCAAATTTGAGAAAATTGTAGCAACGTTTTCACATGGAGGTTAGTGAACTGATAGGAACACCAATGGAAGTCAACACTGTCACATTCATGGCTGAAAGTGGCTATATTTTTTGTGTGAAACCATCACGAATGTTATGGGCTGCTTCATGTAGGTCATTTCAACCACCAACTTAAAGTTTAAATTAAGGAAATGGGTGATATTAGAAAAGTGTTCAGAACCGCTAGATTAGGTTTAGTTTTGAGGAAAAAGTTGCATAGGAGAATCAGATGGGGCTTTTTTTTCAAATTTTGGTTCTGCAGTCCGTTAGGTTACATGAAAGTTAAATTTTCCTGTTACTAGAATGGGGCGGCGCTAGGTAGAACTGACTATGGGTTAAACTATTTTTGATGTAGAAAAATTAAAAGATTTGGATTTATGTTCCGAGATCCTGTACGCCAACATGAGAATAAAAACTCTTGCATTGAACACGCAAGTAAAAAAACTTCATGTAAATATAAAGTAGGGGTGAGACATTTGTACCTGAAGAAATTCAGTGCCTGTTAGTTACTGCCAATACATGATCAGAAAGGTGATATCCTGAGAAAATTGTTGGTGCAATGTTTCCAAGCTGCATATAAGGCTAGGTTCACCAAAATTTTTACTGAACATTAAAGTACTTTTCGCTTGTGGGTGTATTTTATATTTTAATATAAATTCCCATGATTCTTTTTATACTCTATATAATTTTTATAATTAAATAGTAAAACAAAATTCGCAATGCCCACTTGAAACTGTTCGAGAACACATATGTTAAAGGTAGACATAAGCATTCCCAGGACACATCATCTTCACACTAAAATAAATATTATTATGCACTAACACATAACTTCTCACCAGTATGTAAGCATCAGTTAGCCACGAGTAGGATTGTAAAATATAACAGCATTTACGAATAGAATCCGATAACTTTTCCGCAGAACTGCCATACAAAGACACCATTTTCGAAAACTTAAGCAAACATGATCACGCAAACCGACTTGACAGTTCATGACATCTTCCCGGTTTCTCTGCAGCTTCAACGAACTACAGCTGTTTTGGATGTACCGAAGGAGAGTCCACTCCCATATTAACCTCTTTAACTCTTTTGTTTTCTGTACCCGTTCAAAGAGCAAGTTGTTTAACAACGAAACTGCAACGTAGTTATGTTCTTGGTTGATAGGTGGCGCTAGTGTCACATCACAGCAGCTTGGTTTATCTTCCGTTTTATATGTATTTATTTGTCTTTCGTAAAATGTTCATTTTTTCAATCGTTCATTAAATTTTCTGACCAAAACGAAGCCCCGTAGATAGGAAATGATTTGGGTGATGTTCGCCGGAAAGGAAATAAAAGCATCTGCATTAGCCATCATATCCTAACCATGATATTCCTAACTGAGTGTATACTTTAAAGAAAAGATGTAAGGAATATATTAAAAAATTTGATTGATGTGTGGTGTATTGTATTATATGTAATAGCGTAATTTTTTTAAATCTTTTTTTCTTGCTGATTGATGGATGTAAATGAGATGGGGATTCGCTTGTTTTTTTAAAGAGATTTGTGTTTTGAAGTCTGATTTAATCTATTATCTTTTGCGATTATTTGGGACTTGAGTGCCACCTGACACTGTCTATCAGCACGTGTATTTTTAATAATAATATATTTATTGAACGGGGAAACTCATACTCGTTCAATTTAAAAACGACAAGTTATTAATTAAGAAATTAACCTCACATTTAAATGCGTATATCAACAACGAATCTTTAGAAAAGGCATCCCAACTTTTGATAGGCAGTACTAAAATCTTCCAAGGGTGCTTCCTTATTTTCTAATAACTGGCTTTGCAATACAGAAAAAAATATATATCAGAATTGTGACCTTTGACAAGGAAATGTGCACTTGTTAGAAATGTACATTAAATCACCATTAAAGTAATTTAAGATTATGTCATCACAAATATGTCATAAAAAAACAAATATTAATGCCGAATATTCTTATCCCACCCAATAGATTATCAGTTTGGTTATCATTTCTCTTCTTTCATAGGAAAAACCCAGGTAAAATAACTGAAGACGATCGGAAGAATTAGAAACAAATAGCGAATTGATTTCCCGGGTAATTGAAGACAGGCAATGTAATTAAATGGTACATTTTTCCTATATACCAAACTGCTTAATGGATAATTTAGTGATAACTGAAAGGAAAAATGTCCCAAACTGAAATCTATAGGGATTGACACCTGAAAAATTAGGAATCAACTGCTTCTGACAGCATTGCAGATTATTGATTAGAACAAATTTTTCCTTTGGCCTAGTTGTGTTGATTCACTTCTAGCTGCATTGATGCCTTGGACAATAGTTTAAAGAAGTTCTTGAGAGTGACAGGTCATGTTTTGTTGGTCATCACCTAAAATAAAATATGAAAAGGTATCCTGTAACAAGTTAGGGTTCTATTGTAAGGGTTGCTATACATTACATTGGTCACAAGAATGAACCTTGAGAATTGTCTGCACCACATGAACACCCACATATGCAATGGAACATATATTTTTGTTACTTACATCAACTTTCCTTTTGCTGTCAGCTGGCTCACATGCTCTGTAATGATTATGTTCATGAAAAAGGCGAGGATAAGCCAGTCAAAAGTTCACAACCATCATCCATGGCATTTCTTTGTGTCTCGTTGGAGAGCAAATTCATAACTAATGCAGTTTTCAATTCTGTCCAAAACTGGTGTGTATTAGGATTGTGATTATTCCCAGTTTTACCTAATCATATTGAAAAAAATCCTATTGGATCTTGATTAAAGTTTCTTTTGTTGAGGCGCCAGAACTGCTTAGTTTTCAGTTCAGCCCATAACAACATTGCTGCTCTCATGGTTGTTAACCAGCCATCCTGCGAAGGAGGGTGGATTGCCTTTTTCTTTCCCAGGAACTCCCATCACCAGATTTTTGCAAGGGCTTGATTGCCAGTGATCCATATGAGAACTCACATTCCATTAGGCCAACTCATGGGTTTCTTGTATAGGTAATTCATTGTCCCATTGAAGCTGTCCAAATTACAATCCACTTCCACCAGAAATTATGCTTTAGCAAGATATTCCATGCCCAAAACACCTATAAGAACAAAAGAAAGACATACACACATTAGGCTAATAAACAATAAATTCCATAATAAACGGGCTATACTTCTCAAATCCCACCTCTTCCAACTAATGCATGTACTCCTGTAGCATAATGATTATGGAAAATTTGAGAAGCTACTTTTACATGCATTTTCTGGAATGATGTTGGGGCAAATGAGCCTCTGTGTGGTTAAAGAGCCTACATAAATGAAACGTGATAAAGTAATAAATATATCACATACAAAATTATAGTTGCCAATCATATTCTAAGAGTAACAAAAGCAGGTAATCTAAAAATAACTATTTTGAACCATTATGTTTTTAAAAAGTGGGCAATGTGAATTGATTAACTTTTTCAAAGCTTATTTAAATCACGTAGTTTACTCATTAAAAAAAATATGCAAAAAAGTTATTACAAGTAAGGTTAAGTTATAAATATTACAAATAATTTATAAATAACACTGAATTCTTAGGGTGAATGTCAGGCTTACATTTCTAGACATTAACAACGCCGCAACAGCAATTGGCCTGCCCAGTCATCCTCATCTAAAACGACTAAAATTTAGAGAAATTAACATTAAAACATTTCTTCCGACACATCAATCAATATCACTGACAGAGCAATATCACAAAATACACACATTACAATGGAATAGTATAGGTTTGGTAACAATTTCCAAACATACCAGTATTTCCAAACATACTAGGTCGATCGAGTATTTCACTACCCGAGGTAAGTAGAACCAATTCTTCATTAACTGACTCCCACATGAGTATAATATAGTTACTCTACATATAAAATGACCTTTGACGATTACTGAAGCTAATAGTGAGTCTATCATTGACTGGCCGCATGTCCACATGACTTCGTTAGGTATGAATCTTTTTACACAACTTACTTACCTCTCAATCACCCTCAGAGTTGAATTGTTTTCCTCCTCTTTTGCTACAGCCGAACACGTAACATCTTCTCTGTGCCATTGCTTATTTATGGAAAACTCAAGAGGGTAATATCACAGAAAACTTGACTTCAATCGAAGCTAGCGTGATTTAGTTTGAAGCGAAATTGCATCCTTTCCCAGGAAGACATTACCCTCCCCCACCTCCTAAATAAGGAGGTGGGGGAGGGCCTGATATGTACTGTAGTTGGGACCAGACCCGTGTCATGGGTCTACCCTTATTTGGTCCTTATTCCAGTCCATCTGCGAGAGGGTTTCCCGATTATGAGAAGCCGACCAACCTTCCCCCCCCTCCTCAATGCACAGCAACTTCCTGGGAGGGACCCGTTTTCATTTCAAACTGAATCTCGGTGGCCATAGTAGTTTTGGAAGAAGTTGAGATTTCTGCCCTCTTAGCAAAAATTCTCTAATGGAACCTGGAGGACGTGCATTATCGGCTGCAGATCAAGAGGAGGGACATATTTTAATTTTTCAAGGGGAGTCATGAGGTAAGTAGTTGTGCCATAGGATTCATACATAACCCACTCAATTGGCAAGTCATCAATTATGAAATCACTTTTGACTACAGTAATGATCAAAAGTCATTTCATACATTCATTTGATCGCACAATATACATTAGGATGTGGATTAGTGAGAAAATCGTTTTACTAGCAGTTACCATCAAAATTATAATGCCAGCACAGTTCCACTATAATTATGTAGAGGTTAATTTATTGAATTTCCTCTGCATTTTTCAATTTTACCATCCACCTAAAGCCTAAGAAAATATTTAAACACATTTATCAACTTACACTGCTACAATTTTACACTATAATGGCTTGAAAGTCATTGACTACATGCTTCACTTATTTCATGAATGGGATTAACTATATAGTGTGTGATTTAGTCAAAACTTTTATCATTTTTAATTTATATAGACTCACATGTCACCAATGTCAGCTCAAAAATATACATTGAACATAGCAGCATAAGCATTTAGTCATCATGATGCTGCAAGAATATGTGCATTAGTTGTAAGTGGTGGGATAAGAAGATAATTACTGGTCAAAATGACATTTGTTTTTGTGCGTTAAGATATCTTTCTTTTGTTGTAGCAGATGTTTTGGTCAGGGATGGGCTGGCCAATGCACAGTTCTGTGGTTCAATGTAGATCAGCCCTTACCTTAATCGAGTCATGGGAGTTCCATCATTATCTCCCTAAGGCAGAGCCTAGTCATTGCAGCCATTCGTCTCTCTCTCCATTGCTATTCTTTTCAGTTACTTGTAGGTTATTACTCTCATAGTACTTTTTATACCATCTACACATTTCTTCTTGGCCATCCTCTTCTTTTTTTTCATATTATTTCCACTCCATTATTTTTTCCAGGAAGCTGTTATGTCTGAGAACATGTCCAACAAATTTAATTTTCATATTCTCCACCCCGAGTTTTTTCCCACCTCTCCTTGTCTTCTCCACATTTGTTTGTTATCTTATTCTTTACTCTCCCATATTCTTCTATGTCCTTCTTTGCACTTAGCTTATTTCTCTTCTCAATTAGATTTAAAATTTCCTCCGTCATCCAAGGTTTCCAAGCTTCAAGTTTTTTCCGACCCAGGACTTCATCCACCACGTCTACTTTTCCCTGTTTCACTTCATTCCACTTTACCTTTTCTTCCCATTTCTCACCCATTTCATTTGACTTCTCCTCGAACGTCTTCCTTCAGTTTTTCTACTGGCCATTTATTCTTCACGACTTCTAATTTTTCTAAGCTTTAGGTTGAACTTTATACTTCTCTCTCGCATTATATTTATCATCTTCGTCTTTCATCATTCTAATCAATTCATCAATACATATATATAGTCTACTGTTTCAGGCTTCACTTCGTGGAAGTATTTCATATCCATATTAAAAAGTCTTTTTTGTATGGTCATTAATATACTTGTATATTCTTACAATCTCATCATCTTCTGAACATGATGTTGGGAAGTATGCTTGTATTATCACCAAATCATTATGTATGCTTTTAATTTTAATTGTCACTAGTCTATCATTAACCGTATATGAGCTAGATATTTGTTTTGCCCACTCGGAATTTAAAATTACTGCTATCCCATTCTTTTCCCTCCTCTCACCTCCACTATATATTACTTTGGAAGCAACACTACTGAATTCTCATTTTCCTCTCCACCTGGTTTCACAGATCCCCAGCATATCCATAGCATTGTCTTGCATTACTTTCTTTATTTCTTCTAATTTACCTGACTTCGGAAATGTTCTATCATTCCTGGATCCAATTATCATTCTTTCCTTGCTCTTTTTGTTTGAGGGATTTTGCTGGATGATAACCCGAGAAGCCCTGTTCTTTCTCCTGTCAGATCTTGGGTTCCGAAGCCCATAATCAGTTATATTCCTTTGTATACGATCCATAATCCAACATCCATGGCTGCATGAACACAAGATATCCATGAGGATGCTTAATGCTGCAGTTTCTCCTTGCCTCCTCCAAGTTGTTCAGCAAAACTGTGCAGCTAATCGCAGCCGAAACCCACGGCAGTTCCGGAGATAACTGAAAATGGAATTAATTAACAATTTGGTTTCCAACAGGCTCAAGGAAATACTTTGGATGATGTTTGATTCCGTTGACCAACTTGTTCTCTCTTTTTCAAGTACGGCATATTGAGGCCCGTGCAGGAGAACCTATTCATTACAAAAAGGAGCTGATTTTAAGTGATGACAAAAGTTGTAATTTACAATGACATTTGACACTTTGTTTTATATGATGAAGAACAAAATCCTTACTGTCCTCATGAAAAATTTCTTTCATCTATTGGCTAAGATACCACTGCAGCAAGGTGTGAATTCGCTCACTCAAAGGAAAAGAATAATTTGCCCTCTTCAATAACCCCAGTACTGAGCGCATTCATTTCAGGCCCTACTGCGTGAAAATTCATGATAGTTGAATAAGTCATCTTTGTATTTTTCACATTAAACTTCATTCCACTCCTACTGATTTTGCCGCATAGGCAGAATCGTCATGGAAACTATTTAATGATGTCGCCTGCATGTCAAAAACATTAGTAGAGGAATGAAGTTTAACGTGAAAAAATACAAAATTTAATTATTTAGTGGAACCCAGTACCGCCTGGAGAAATTGATTTTCAGTTTTTCAGGATGGCGCTGTCATCAACTTAATGTTGTGAATTTTATCCTTTTTATTTATCCCTGAATTGTCCATTGGAAATTTTCCAATAGAGATGCATTAAATGCCTTAATTAAGTAATTTTACAAGGCCTGTCATCTAATGCATAGAAAACTAATCCACTTTTGGTTTCTTACCTTTCAAATAGTCTACACAAGCCTGTATGGGACCTTTCATATTTGCTCTCCAGCTCCATTTATATTTCTTTAGATCTACCATAGTTTTGTACTAAATTTTCCCTTAGCTCATAGAGGTGTGCATACTATATGCAATGCCTTGACCTGTAGCCTTTCTCTACATCCTTATTGGAAATGGGGTTCCATTTTAATGAGTAATTTATGTGATGCAACGCTCAATTTTTCCCCAAGAGTGAGGAAAGGCCATTCGAGGGTGTTCTAAGATCTTTTTTTAAGATCATGTCATAGCTGGGACCAAAGATCATATATTTTCAATTACAGTAACTATCTTTTCTTCTATTATGTATTAAATTTGTGATGATGTTAGACACTTCTCTAAATGAATAGCTTTTCTCTTCGTACTCTGGCTTCTTTTTGGTATACATGGTCCATTATGAAAGTAATGTGCATGATTTTATTGTGATGCAACCATCAATAGCAGCGAGGTAAAGCCAGTCAGGAAATGTGGTGGGGGGTCTGCCCTTGCAACACAGCCAGTTGCCAGTTTGCTCTGAGCAGTCTTGCTGGAAAGAGTTGCCTCAGCATGAATTGTATTTTTTGACTTTGTGATATGGCAAAGACACAGTCAAGCTCCACCATGACAATGCCCCCAGCCACACGCCCTTCATCGTTACCAACTCCCTGGCCCAGAGCATCATCCCTAATAGGTGGTCCCCAGCCCCCTTACAGTCCTGACTTGACTCAGTGTGACTTTTTTTTGTTTCCCTGACCGAAGAGAGAGCTGAAAGGAAAGCATTAGACAGAGACCATGGAAAACCCGCTCCAGCGCGAACCCAATTAGGATTATTTACACATGACTTACTTTTATTGGGTGAGAGAAGTAGGCAAGTTGATGCGATCTTCTTAGATTTTCATAAGGCATTTGATAAGGTTCCCCATGGTAAACTCATTCATAAATTAAAGGTCGCGGGTATAATCAAGGGTGCAATAAACTGGGTTGAAGATTTTCTTTCAGAGCGGGAACAGATGGTAGTCCTTGATGGTGCTAGTTCCGACAGCATTCGAGTAACATCGGGGGTACCTCAGGGAAGTGTAATCTGTTGCTTTTCTTGATTTTTGTTAATGATTTGAACCGCGAAGTGAAAAGTAAAATTAGGATGTTCGCGGATGACAAGGTGATCTATCGGGAGATATCTGGGGATGAGGATCGTTTTATTCTAGAGCAGGATTTAGATTGCATTACTAAATGGTGTTCTAACTGGGGATTGGCACTAAATTATATTAAATGTTTGGTGGTAAATTTCTTTAAAAGATCAACGGGATTTGCTTACAAATTAGCTGGAGGTGACCTAGCAGTAGTTGATACAATAAAATACCTAGGTGTTACATTCACAAAAGACTTAACTTGGGGGACTCACATACTACCTTGATCAAAAAGTTCCCGGAATAACCACCGTGTGGCGCTCCCATCGTTCCGATTTGAGTTCTGTTTTTTTTGTTAAATTGGTACATCGTTGATATTCCCTTTAAATCTTAGTGTCATAACTTGACATTTGCAAAAGTTACGGTCGGTTTTCGGTATGTCCATCAGTGCTTCCTGCGATTTTTCCATTACTTCCTCTCGGCTGCTAAAACGCGTTCCCCGTAATGGTTTTTTAACTCGATTGAACAGAAAGAAGTCACAGGGAGCCAAATCAGGTGAATTCGGTGGCTGTTGGATGGTATTTGTTGCATTTTTCGTCAAAAAATTACGAATAATGATAGCACTGTGCGACGGTGCGTTATCATGGTGCAAAATCCACGAGTTTTCTGCCCACATTTCTGGTCTCTTTCGGCGAATTGCTTCACGCAAACGTCTCATAACGCCCAAATAATACTCTTTGTTTACTGTCTGGCCTTCTGGCAAAAATTCATGATGCACTACACCGCAATGTAATCCATGAAAACCGTCAGCATTGCCTTCTTTTTTGACTGAAAACGACGTGGTTTTTTTGGTCTCGGCTCATTTGGTGAACGCCATTCACTTGCCTGATGTCTGGATTGCGTGTCGTACTCATAAACCCACGTCTCGTCTCCAGTAATGATCCTTTTGATGAATGTGGGATCGGATTCAGCCTCGCAAATCATGTCTTTTGCGACGTCAACACGGTCTCTTTTTTGCATGAAATTGAGGTCTTTTGGCATGCTACACGACGGAAACCCAAATCATTAACCACAATGTCTTGGGCGGATCCATAGGCAATGTTCAAGTCCTCCGCTATTTCTCTGATGGTTAATTTGCGGTTATTGACCAACATTTCTTTTACTTTATCAATTTTTTCACCGACTTTCGATGTCGATGGTCTGCCACTGCGTTCATCATCTTCGATTGACTCACGACCACTTCTGAACCGCTCGTGCCACTGGTAAACGACCGTTTTTTTTAGAGAATCGTTGCCGAAACACTTTTCCAACATTTCCAACGTCCGTGCGCCACTAAATCCGTTTTTTACGCAAAATTTAATACAAGTTCGTTGTTGCAAATTTAAATCCATTTCTGCAATTGTAAAAAATCGCCAACACACACAGAGATAGATGTACTCTTGGCTACGTAACTTTTGCAAATGTCAAGTTATGACACTAAGATTTAAAGGGAATATCAACAACAGATGTACCAATTTAACAAAAAAAACAGAACTCAAATCGGAACGATGGGAGCGCCACACGGTGGTTATTCCGGGAACTTTTTGATCAAGGTAGTACATAAAGTCTGCGGTCAAGCATATAAAAAATTGGGATTTATTAGACGCATTGTCGGAAAAAGTGACTCGAAGGTCAAGGAACGTTGTTACCACGCTCCAGTAAGGCCTCATTTAGAATACGCATGCAGCGTGTGGGATTCGAGTGAAAAAGGTCTCATTCGGGAAATTGAGAAGGTTCAACGCCGGGCAGCCCATTTTGTAAAAAATTCTTACGATAAAACGCAAAGCGTCACCGAAATGCTCATGGAGTTGGGGTGGGAATCATTGGAAGAGAGACGATTCAATGCAAGATTGAAATTATTAAATAAATTCAGATCCGCATGTTTCAGCACCGAGGCCTCGCAAATTATTCGTACTCCTACAGACATTGGTCGCTTGGATCATGCATATAAAATTCGGGAAATAGACGCCAGAACTAGCCGACTGAAGGACTCCTTCTTCCCACGGACAATACGGGATAGCAACTGCAGAGTTATAGACAGCAAAAATTCCACTTGCCACCCTCAGCGTCTAGAGAATTATTATTTCTACTTAAATGCGAGCTCTTTCACTAACCTCGTACGTTTTGTTATCATAACCCATTCTTTCTGAATGACCTCATTCGTGTCCTGTTCATCTGCTTTTAAGTTTTTCTCCCTTTCAATCCCTTGTCCCTCTCCGTGGGGGGAAATTCCTGCTACGTGCAACGTTGGGTCGCATTCCGTGCCCTTCACAGTCTCCTCGGGGGGTAGAGTGTTTTGTGTTGCATGTCCATGTGGTGGTGGTGTTTCACATTCTTGCTTGTTGTGTCCTGGCTTGCGTGTTGTTGGATGGCTTTCGTACTGCATCCTGGGGTGCGGTTGTTTGTTGGTTTGTGGTATGTGTGTTTGCATGAGTGTTGGATGAAGGGATTTTTGCATGAGTGTGTGCGCTGCTGTGGGTGTAATTTTCCATGTTGCTGTTTTGCAAGTGGTATTGTTCCTTTTTACGGTTGGTGATCTAACACCGCCCACCACACACCCTTGCGGCGGCTTGCGGGGTATTATGTAGATGTAGATTAAAACATCCAAAAGTATGTTACTCTACGTTCCTGAGAGACATTCCCGTCGAGAGGAGTTTCAGGGTGCCTTCCAGGCGTGACAGACACATCTCTGCAAGAGTATTGATGCAGGGGGAGAGTATTTGAAGAATTTTAAGCATTTGTACAAGTATGATCAATAAATCTATTTTTCCCAGTGAATGCCCATTACTTTTATCGTAGACCCTGTACATTTGATTTGCCCGTCTCCTTAAGGTGTCTTGATGAGACACTGTACACATTTAGATGCATAATTAACAACATACTTCTACTTTAAGAATGGTCATAAGTAATATTGGCCAATATTTTTTGAATACCACAATCTAATTTTGGAAGATTGAGGAAGATAGAGCCACATTCCAAGAACGGGCATTCCTTTTGAAAAAGTTTATTCTAAAAATATGCATTGAAATGCGAAGTCATATTTTAAATTATTTGTTCTCTGTTTTTCAATTGAACTTGTTCTTGAATTTTTTCATTCGATAATTACACAACAGTCAATGCTTAAGTTTTTCTTTCCTGCAAACATCAATCAAGTCACTTCAACACGTCAGGGCTGGAAGATGGTATAAAGCCACGGTGAAGTAATGCGATGGCAGCATCATCTATCAACCAAGATTGTAACTATGATGCAGTTTGATTGTAAAACAATGCCCCCTTTGAGTGGGTTTCCCAAAGAAAGCAGAATTAAAGGTCTTAACATGGAATTGGACAATTCTTGGTTGGGACCAATTGCATTGAATGTTGACTACAGGAGCGCAACCGGCTAGGTACTAGGAACTGGCAGATTTCATCAAGGACACATTGTGCATGGAAGAATTAAAATGATGATAACCATGATCTGAGGCAGTTCCGCAGACATATCTCGCCAAAGACGATTTGAAACAAGGTCAATGGCCAGGAATCTCTGATGTCAGGAGGCCCTCGAAGCAAGGCACCTCTCAAACACTTTCCCAGAAGTTACCCATCTCACCCAAATGAGGTGAAGCTGGGGGAGAGGAAGGGAAGAAACCTAAGCCTTCAGACACGCACACATGGCTTTCCCACATACTATATGCAGCCGGACATGCTGGTGAAACATCTGTATGTGGTGGTAATCCCCACCAAAGGTGAATAGTCAGGGAGTGCATTTATTTAGTGTGTGTGAAACACCAAGCTAGCTGATCATGACTAGGATGCTTTACTTGGGGAGGCTATCGACCAAGAAAGGTCACTTAGAATCTCTCATCATAGGAGGGGATCTACAGTGCGTGGTCAATGGAATGGGGCAGCAGAACAAGGCAGGGGAAAGTGTTGCTGGGTATCATTGCCCCCCTTGGCTTGGCTGTGGTCAACAAAGGAACAATGCCCATATTCGAGAGGGGTGCACCCAGTTCACTCATTGAAGTGACCTTCGTTAGTTATATGCTGACCTCCTGAGTACACGTTGAAGAGTTAACTGCCACTACACATATAGGGATCACCGTGCTATACTATTTGAGAAAGAGGAAGCAAGAGGTCCCAGATGTTGTCCTGCAGCAAGATATATAAGTAGAATACTCAGTCCTTCAACTCAATGAGTCCTTCACAAAAACACTGGAAAATGAGGGAAGAAGGCTTCTAAATTTTAATTGGGTTTGACTGCTGTGTTCCCTTGAACTGTTTATTTCCGTTTATTGTTCTTATTCTATTTCCTGGATATATTAATGGCTGCATTCTATGTCCAACCTTACCAACAGACCAATGCAATGAATGAATAAAAATGTCCATATCTTTTGTGGGCTGTTCATGACTGATACATCTTATATTTTTTAATGCTAGAAATGAATTACTCGTGAAAAATGTAGAAAGAAAACATTATTTATCCTTTTCACAAGTTCAACCTTAAAAATTAGGGTTCACCTCAAATTAAGTGAAAGTCATGAAGACATGAAAAATATTCAAAACTAAAGCTCTGGTTGGGATTGAAACTAAACAACTTGGGTTTGGTTTCAATTTTAATCTGAAGATTTTCAACCAAGTGATACCAGAAACTGTTTTATTTATTAAAGCTCTGGTTTCAGCCTACATTTGATGTAACCATGTTTCATTGAGTCTTTTAAAACATGTATTATTATGATAGCATACACTGGGATTGTATTTTCCAATGCAGCAGAACACGTTATTACAAAGTTATAGAACTAAGTTCCAATGCATACAAATTGGGTGAATAGAACATTTTGGGAATTGGAGGAAACTCTTTACTCTCGAAAACATCTCGTACAGTATTCTGATTTAAAATATATACTTTTTTAGGGAGCAAATATATTTATATTATGCTTCAAGTGCCTGGTTATAATGCCAAAATCACTCATGATATGTGAACAAGTGAGTGAGCCAAAAGAAATGTGGTCGACAATTTTCCTTCAACACTTGTTGCCCATCCTAAATATCAGGTCAATAACTAAAGATCAATAATAATATTATTATATCATCTAATTTTTTGATCTGGTGAATATAAGGCTGGATATAAGATGCACACAATAAAATGACAACACCAAAGCTGATATATTTGATAATTTTAATAGAGACATCTTTAGAATTGGAATTTTTTAAAAAATTGTTACATTCAAGTTTCCAAGAAATATTATAGAAAAGGCCATTTCAAGGCTTTAAATTAGCAACTACCACTCTGAATTGTCACATCAATTTTTATTTTAAAATACAGTAAACTTTCAAAAACACATCCATTGAGGTATTTTAATAAAATATGGGGCACTGAAATCTTGTTTTGATGTAATGTAGTGGTCTTAAAAATGTTTCTTTAAAGAAATACCAGTTCCCGCTGCTTTAAAGACTTTAAAAAATAAATATAAACATTTACATGAAATGTTATTGGGATTTTATCTACACTATACAAAACAGCAGAGCAGAGGATCAAAATTTGTCATAAATTTATAATACAACCTCTGTATGCTTGAGTGTAATTTTAACAACAAACACAAATGGAGGTCTAACAGATAAGGGACAAAAACGTTTAGACTCTTATGCCACTTTTACAGGTCTATAAGCATTTTCTGATCATATGCAATCATGTAACAAAACTACAACACAGAACACTTAACAAACTTTAAATTAATGTGTGCCACAGAAGGAAAAAGTGAGCATCGGCGACCTCTTTCCTCTGTCAGCACTGGAGGTAGATTGATCTTCCTGCACCTTTCTTTCTTTCTTCTTCAAGCTTATTCATTTGAAAATGCGAGTATATATCAGTCTGAAGGGCTCATTTCCAGAAGCCCTGTATTCTCATTTATTAACTAGATACCTATTTTTAAAATTATCTTACAGAGGGAGTTAAAAAATCATTTTCAATGTATGCTTAATAAAAAAGATATATAATATCATATATATATATGCATATATTAAATTATTTATTAATGTATGTACCTGATATTTGGGTATTTTATTGTTCTTCTGACTAAAATGAGCATTATAACTAACTAAGGAATAATATGTATCTTGAATACTGATTCCCCAGATAGTAAATCATTAATGTCTTAATTCACAATTCATGAAGCTCCTGTTACACATTGAAGCCAGTACATACTGCCAAACACGACTGATTGATGCTTTGCTCAACATACATGACCACTTGAACACCACCACAGCAAGTAATGAGTGGAAGAAAATCTGGTATTCTCTTGACTTCCTGATAACCTGAGATTTGCAATGGATGCCATCAGAGTGGTCCCACTCTACAAGAGATGTCTAAATCCTAATGTGCAACAGAACACACAAGAAAATTTTCAATTGCCAAAGTATTAATGAAATTTAGAATTCAAAACCATATCAATTGTTCCTCAATAAATAACAAAAGTAAGAAGGCAATTTGTAATCTCTGTCAACCCATAATTTGCTTATTTAATGGCCTTTTCATTAGTTCCAATGGCAATGATGAGAATGTAAACTATAATTTATAGATAAACAAAAAGAGCCAATTATTCATATGCATAGGTATTAGATGGGAATTGTTTAAAGACACTCAGAAATACTCCGCCATTGACAAAAAGATTATGCATTTTAAAAGAGAATTAAAACTGCCATTATGAACACAATAGACAATGAATATATTTGCTGACCTATCAAATCAATAACACCAATAGATTCCAACATCTTAACTCAAGTAACTTGGTATACTTCAGGGAAAAATTGTATCAATTTTGACAAACAGAATACTCAGAGGAACAAGTAAATATGCTATATAATTCAAAATCTCCTCATGGGGCCATCAACCCTAATTGTATAAAGGCCAAGCCATAGACATCTATTTTTCCTCAATGATACTCTTTTTAGTTGCTGCAAAGCATCAGTTTGCTGTTGTGGCATCTCTGACAGCTCTCATTTAGTGTCCATCAGGAAATACTCATGAAAATGATGATTCCACACAAGAGGGAGAAAGAGGCTCCCCAACATCAAACAATGATCGCTGCCGTCTCCTGATAGTGATGGTAGTGGTGGTGAATATGCTCATGTATGTGTCGGTACTCCCTGCGCCCCGCCACCCTCTTGCCCCCAGTGCGCTGCTCCCCCGGGGCAGCCGGCAGCGGGGGGTGGTCCAGGCATGGGGAGGGCTCCACCTTGACAGTTGAGGGGGGCGGGGGCAGGAAGTGGCCCTCCTCTAGCCACCGCACCACTTGCGCCATTGCCCGCGCCTGATCCTCCTCACGGTTGCGGTGCTTGAGGTGGTGCGAAGAAGCACTTGGAGGGGGGGGTGCCACCACGTGTGTGGCGGGGGTCGGGGGGCCGGCACCCACCTTCTCCCCCTCTGCGCCCTGCTTGTTGGTGCCGTGGTGGTTCAACAAGGGTCCATCCTCCGCGCACTTGGGAGACGTTGCCCTCCTGTGCTGCTGGCGGCCCCGAGGGGAGCCCTGCTGGTGGTGTCTGGCGTGGGTGATGGGGGACTCCCCTCCGGCATGGGGGGGGGCACCTTCATCCTGCTCCAGGCAGTGGTAGGGGAAGGGGCGAGAGAGATCGTGTGACCTCGACCTCGGGTAGTGGTGGTGCTGCTGCTGCTGTGGTGCACTGGCTCGGAGGGGGCAGGGGGCAGGGCAAGACCTCCCCCGCCCCCCCCCACAGCCTCTTTCACTCCTCCCAACGCCCCTTCCAATGGCAGTCGGTGGGAACTTGTTGCACCCCACTGCAGGAGACAACTGCTGGTTGTGGTGATGGGTATTGTGGGGTGCCAACGGGTGATTGTGTTGCTGGGGACATACACTATTGCTGTGATCCAGTGTCCGACACCCTTGATGTAATACCATGGGGCATGGGTCATGGCCTGCAAGGTCCAGGTACTGGTTGCGCCCACCACAGTTTGATAACTGTGAGGGGTTACCCAGCTGGTGGGGTCTCCGTTGCCGTGCAGACTGCTGCCTGTGGTTGCCTGAGCGGTGCTTGGACCTTGGCGAAGCCTCATTTGACGTTCCATTGTGTTGCTGGTGATCCAGATGATAGTGGCTGTCTTGGTTGCACTGTTTTCTACTGTGTGTGGAAAGAAATTAACAAAATGTGAAGTGCGGCTCGCAACTTTTACAGAGAGGAAATCTTAAATTCTTCATAATGAGTATAAATGTGAGAAACCATCAATGGTGAAGTAATTTCTTCAAGAGATTTCTAAAATTTTCTGATTTATTGTCTACAACCTCAACACATAATTAACTCATAAATTATATAAAATACTTCACCATCCATCGAGACATTTAACTTCATATCTACTCAGAATATTAACTTCAAATTTTCACACATGAATTAAACAGACCAATATTTCATGAACTGATCAATACATCATCTCAGGGATATCATCAAAGAAAATATGTTTCGTTAAAATTACAGAGATTTTGAGTCCTTGCAACTATGGGACTCGGCCCAATCGGCCGTGTGTCGTGCCCGGCAGTGGGAGAAGCATGGCTTCCGCGGTCATCATCTCACAAAAGCCTTGCAATGGGAAAGCAACAGCAGCAGCACAAAAATACAGAAGAAGAAGACCAAATTAGTTAGGATGGGAACTTTTAATGTTAGGACAATGTTAATGAGAGGGAAATTAGAGGACTATAAAGTGAGAGATTGAAAGAGGAAATATAGATATTTTAAAACTTGTCGTCTCCAGCGCAGTCTCATGGAATTTACATAACATATTGAAATGAAATTATTGACTTTGTAATTCCACACACTTTACTTAAAACACTACAAAGGTTTCGACATTGAGCATCATCATCAGGTCCTGATGATGACGTCATAACTACCTAATGATAACATTCAACACCGGATAATTTCATTTAATTTCAATAGAGATACTTTAATTTAGTTAGGTTGGGCAAGGTGAGACAAAAGGATATTAAGTATTACTGTAGTGACAGTTATAGAGTCATATACAGCTTAGGGGACAAGAGCCAGTGAATGGTAGAAGTATCATTGAACCACTAGTAAAAAGAAACAGTAAATGCAGAGAAAGCAACTAATAGAAATGTTTAGTAGAAGTAAAAGCTGAACCAATTTACTCAGCCCTTGTTTAGGTATTCACGCTGCCAAGCAATCATAGGGAGGAAGAATTCATAGAGGGGTAAATTATCATTTAGAGGACATCATTATGGGTGTACGTGGAGTTAAACATTCGATAGTGGCAGTAATGAAATGAAAGGGATGGTAGTCAGGTAAAGGACAACCATTTAGAAGCAAGAAATTACAGCAAGGAGGAAGCAACAAAGTTCTGCAGGAAACAGGGGTTAATGATGACAAACACTTTGATTAGACACCCCAACAGGCACAGTTACACATGAAAATGCTCAGGTATTCAGAACAATAGCAGTTTAACTATATTATGGTAAAGCACCAATTTAATAAAAGTGTGATTAATTCACATGGCTTTCCAGGAGCAAAGCAGTCTCAGATCAAAGTTAGTAATAATGAAGTGTAACATCAGATTTAAAAAAAAAATGGAATAGTTTCCTAAATGAAATATACAAGCACTAACAGGCACGACAAAAGAAGAGTATCTTCAGGCTGTGGAGAAAATTATAGTTGATAACAGGGAGCAGGGTACTATAGCCTAGAAATAAAACCTGGATCCACTATTTCACACCCAAGACCAAAGAAAAATGAAAACAATGGATTCAAAAGAGAGAACCGGCTCCAAAGAAGGCGAAGACCGTTTCATCTGCAGGCCAGGTCATGGCGTCGGCTTTTTGGGATGCGCGTGGGATAATTTTCATTGACTATCTTGAAAAGGGAAAAACTATCAACGGCGAGTATTATGAGAACTTATTGGAATGTTTGAGCAAAGAAATCAAGTAAAAGCGGCCGCCTTTGGCTAAGAAGAAAGTTTCATTACATTAAGACAATGCACCAGCTCACAGATCCGTTATTGCAATGGCCAAAATTCATGAATTAAAGATTGAATTGCCACCTCATGCACCCTATTCGCCAGATTTACCCCCCTTGAATTATTTCCGGTTTGCAAACTTGAATAAATAGCTCACTGGTCAAAGATTTTCCGACCATGAAGAGGTGATGTCGGCAGGCAATGGCTATTTTGAGGAGCAAGACAGTTCTTATAATAAAAAGGGAATCGAACTAATTGAACATCTCTGGGAAAAGTGTATAGAGCTGAAAGGAGATTATGTTGAAAAATAAATACATTTTTTCCAAAATGTTTGTGTTTCCCTTGTTGGCTAGGGTACTTCTGGCATTACCCTTATATTATTGTGTTAAGGGTGTTGCACTGAATCCAATGCAGTCATATTTGGATGATCACCACCAATTGGTTAAACTTGATGGATTCGCAGCTCTTAAAGTAAAATGTGGTGACCCTCACGGCTCTGTGCTTGGCCCAGTGCTTTTCATCATAATGATTAATGATTTGCCCGGTAATATGAAATCTACATCTGTTTTTTATGCCGATGATACTTCTGCACAAAAATGACAACATCTAGAAGATGCAAAGGTACCATCTAGCACTACACATAGACAGACTAAGGAATGGTTTGATATTAATCATTTACATTTGAATACTAAAAAAACAAGTCATATTGTATGCAGTCTAAAATAAAAAATAACTGATATTGAAACTTCTAAAATACTAGGGATTTATGTAGATACAAAACTTCACTGGGAGATCCACATCAGTCAGATCTGTAATAAACTGAGTAAAGCTGTTCATAATCGTGCAGGTTGTTAAGAAAATGCCTGTATGTTTAGGAAACTGAACTTTCTCATTTGAAATGAATATTATTTCACCATGCCTTCTTTCAATTTCATTTGAATTATAGTGTTCAGTTATGGGGTCATTCCCAAAATGTTAAACAAATTTTGCAACTACAAAGGAGAGCTATTCACTCTCTTGCTAAGATACCACCACATGATTCCTGCAAACCTTTTCTTATTAGGTATGGAATCATTATTGTATTCAGTTTATCTATCTTTAAGTCCTTATTCATGAGAAAGTTAATCTAGAAGCTTGCCAATTGAGATCTCACATCCATAACTACTCCACAAGAGGTAAATCAAATCTAAATCTACTTATTGTAGATTGTCATCAACTTACAACACATTTCATAATACGAACATACGACTGTCTGACTATCTGCCTACTCAGCTGAAATCAGACGGTATCCAGAGTTTCAAGAATAGGGTATATACCTGGTTACTTGCTCACCCACTTTACTCATTGGATGAATTCCTTTCTGACAATCTTCATCATATTTAAGAACTTATTTTATATATTAAGTTATATTTAATTGAAGACATTTAATATGGTCGTACCATTTTTCAAAATGAATGAAGTATTATTATTATTGAGGTAATATTGGGATTAATCAAAAAACAGATATGGAAAGCCACAAATGAAACTATAGGAACAGTTAATCAGAAAAGGAAACCGATGGATTGTGCATTAGAAAATTCAAAAACAAGAGAGCACAAAGAAATGGTAGATTTTATCCAAAAATCAGGAACAAGGAATTATGGAAGCTGAGGCTGGTAAAAAATAGTGAAAGTAGCATACTGGAAGATGCATTGTGATGATGAATATAGTTTACAAAGAAAAGGTGAAATTAGTCTGTTGTGCAGGAAAGTTACAACTCTTGATAGGATGTAAGATGGGAAAATCTGTGATAATAATCAAAGAAAAGTCACGAAAAATATTTTAACAACGGAATGTTCAAGAGATGTGGAAGGAATATACAGAGGTACAACATGCTAACAACATTAGGCCACCAAGGCAGACATAGAGAGAGAATATGGCGTGGATGAGGAAGGCTTAGATACAGGCATACTTGACAATGAGATAGGATGGCCATTAAGGGAAATGAAATCCAATAAGGCTGTGGGGATGGACGACATTCCTGCTGAACTACTTCAAGGTCTAGGAAAATGGGGGAGAAAGAGCCTTTATGGATTAATTTATAGCATTTATGGGAATAGAATCTGGCCGCAAGACTTGGTGAGTTCAGGGTTTGTTCTCATTCCAAAAAAAGGTAAAGGCTACATCAAGGGAGGAATACAAAAAAATATGTTTGATTTTGCACACAGCTAAAGTGGTTCTCATGATCATGAACAAAAGGGTGGAGAGCAGGGCATACTTAAGGGATGATCAGTTTGGGTTTAGGAATGGGAGAGGCACGCATGATGCCATTGCAGTGACAAGGTCACCAATAGAGAGGAACATAGAATACAATCAGGTTGTATTTTTCATAAATTTCGAAAAGGCATTTGATAGAGTGAATTGGTTAGAATTAATAAATATTTTGGAGAAAATAAGAATAGATTGGAGGGAAAGGAGGCTAATCCGCAACCTATACACATCTCAGACTACTCAGGTGCAAGTGGCACATGGAGGGTCTGAATGGGCAGTGTTGGGAAGATCAGGAAGGCGGGATTGTCCATTATATAACCAGAGCTGTTCAATGCATACATGGAGGAAATGTTAAAGGAGGTGGAATGAAAGGAGAAAGCATGTATGCTGAATTGAAGAAGGACTTAACGTAGTTTTGGAGATCAGGTTGTGTTTTGTAGGAGAGACATGAGAATTTTCTTTGTACAGTGGTGTAACCAGTGTCCAACCAAAATCTACCTTAACTGGTAGATTACCAACACAAGAATAAAACATTCAAGCAATAAGATACTGCTGGCTGCTTTGATTTTCCTGCTGATTTTTTAAAAGTTAGTTGAGTAATTAAAATGTAATGGATAAGGTGACAATGTTGATGATATCTTCAGTGGTTCCAATTAAAAAATCATTTTCCTACTGAATAACATTAAAGTAAGTTTGTTATTCCACATATTAAATAAACTTTAATGAAACCAAGGTTTCATTGTGGTGAACCATTATCAGACACTGCCATGAAGCCTAGGTCACATGAGAGTTACTTTGTTCTGGAATTAAAGTTTTATTTTAGGAATATTTACCATGGAATAATTTCACCGAGTTACACATGAAATGATTAATTATAGCAATTTCCTAGTTAGTCTCTTCAAGGTGCATTTAAATACATGGAATATCCAAATAATATAACTTCTCTTACATGTTTTGTTAAAAAATAATAATTCTCTCCATTTTTCTGCGTTATACTGCTTACCAAAATACTAAAACTATGATCCCAACTTCCGCCTTTTGTGGAAGAAGTGTAATTGCCATACCTTATCTAACCGTCTTCCACCACAACGTGAACCTTGACTTACCTAGAGGTTTGAAAACTAAGGTTATTCTTCTCCATGTTCGCCTGGATGATCTGCAGGAGCTCTTGCCTCTGCAGGGATCCCGACCTTTGCTCCCGCCGTCTCCGGCGACCGCCGCCGCTCCGGCGAAGCAGCGGCAGCAGTGGCGTCACTTCCGGCGGCAGACCCATCCGGCAACAACCCCCCCCAGCTAACTTCCGGTATGCCACGTGGCCACACCCGTCCACCTCCCCTCCCTCGGCCTCCACGATGACCGTCTCCGCAGCCGCCGGGGGCGTCTCCTGGCACCGCCCCCCGTCCGGGGCTGGGCCCACGCGGCGCCGCCTCTCTCGGATGGTCACGTTTAGGTCCCTCTTGAAGCGGTGCTGCGCTGCTTCGGGCCGCGGGTTGTCACCTGCGACGTCGCCACCGTCTGCGGCCGTCTTCTCTGGGGACACGGTGAGCTTCACTTTGATCGTCTTGCTGCCGTTGTGCGGGAGCCTGATTGTGGACCCGAGAGTTTCGTAGATGGTGGTCACCAGTCCCGTTATGTCCTGGCGATTAGAGTGAAAGGCGAGTGAAGGATGAATTTCATGATAAAATGTATAGAAGCATTCAAAGCAATGAAGTGGTATACAAATACTGTCGGTTCCGATGGCTTAAACATTAGTTTCTGATAACGTAGAAATACATTGTCTCGTCGCATTCTCATCCCATATTATTTCCAATCACAATTTTGTGGGTTTCTTTCTACGTTGAAAGGTTTGTGAGTAAGTAGTTAAAATTATATTTCATGCTAATTTGCATATAAAACAAATTGTAACAAGTTTTTAGTCCACGAAGAGCATGCCTGTACACCAAACTTTTGAGCTTTGAGGGACTGGTTCATGTGAATCCCAACAAATGAAAAGACAGTATTTAATGTATATTGGAAAATTTTTAAGCAAAATTTTTAAGCTTTTTATATGCACTTTCCTAGCAGAATGGCAGCAGTCATATCTCATCTTTGTCTTGGGTTGTTATGCCGAGTGGTACATTCACTAACAGTGCCATTCTCATCATTTCTTCATACTTTGCCCCAGTCTATGCCCACCACCAAATACATGCTTCATCCTCTCTTCCCCTCCATCAGAGTCTTCAACGGGCACTCCTTCCTCATACCATTTAGCCCCATCCAATCCACCTTTCCTATCTTTACCTATTCTCTCTCCTACCCAATCACTCCAATCCTCTCACTCTCATTCCTCCGCTAGATCCACATTTCGAAAGGCCTCTATCCTTTCCACTTTCTCTTTCCACAAAATCCATGTCTCTACTCCGCACAACCTCACACTCCTGACGTACCATTTTCCCAATCTCTTTCTCAGTTCTTTTTCCAAGGACTGCACAGTAGTTTCTTCTTCTTATTCAATCTCTCTTTCGACATAGCTATCCTCGAATTGATTTCTTCGTCTTTAGTGATAACACCTCCCAAATACCCAAAGCTCCCTACTTGTTCATTCACTTCACCTCCCATAGAGATGCAGATCCTTTCACCTTCATCCCCAATTATCATACTCTTAATTTTTTTCTTATTTAATAACATTACATATTCCTAACATTTATTGTTAAGGGCTGCTAACATCTCAAGAATTTGTATTCACTCTGCCACTACAGCAACATCATCATCAAAATTATCATCATTTCCATTAGCAAACCTGGCACACTCCACTCTTTGGCCTCCATTGTTCACTCCCCTACTTCCATCAAAGCAGTCCGCCATTATCTCTTCCAAATATGTGTTAACTTGTGTTGGTCACAGGCAGCATACTTGTCTACCACCCATTCATATTCCAATCTCATCCATCAACCGACCTCCTATCCTTACTCGTGACTTTCCGACTGAGATACAGGTCTTTTATTAGTATTCTTTCCCTCCAATCATTCTCATGCTTTTCCAGAATTGCCATTAATTTGTACCATCAAAATTGAAAACTCCTCAAGCCATAAATAAGTTAGCACTACTTATCCCGCAATGAAAACAAAATTTTTGTAATAATGGGTTGTGGGAAAATAAATTCCAAGACAGTGACCAAAGCACAAACTCTCAACCAGAACTCCCTTCTGCGGTAGTTTGTGGGAATGTTACTTCCTCACCAGTGGCCAACTACAGATTCAAACCCAATTGGGATCATCCACAGTGTTAAAGGGACTCCACTAAGGATACCTGGGTTTATGAAACGACTATCAGGGACTGTTTACGGGAATAAATTCCATGCCAGGGAAAAACACAGAGCTAATACACTCACAGATTCAAAAAGGGCCACACAAATTGAGCAAAGTTAGCAAAAAACAGGGAAAGACGAGTGTGTGCGTCGGACACGCATATTTTTTCAGCCACAATGTAGCCCTCCTCAGCGAACTGAAGGAAAAAAGCCAATTGCAATAGAAAGTTGCAAGTGAATCAGGAAACAGACAAATTATCAATATATAAACCAAGCTAAAGAGGGGGGAAAAGCCAAAATTAGAGGAACCAATGACGGCAAAAGGGGGGAAATGAGGTGAATTTAAGAGGGGAGATTTAAGGGGGCATCAAAATCAAAGGAACCAAAGGAGGGAAAATGAAAGGAAGGGAGTTGATTTACAAGGGGTACAGTCAAAAAATAACAGAGAATTTGAAATACTTATTTTAAAATTAAGAAAAGGGATGAGTAAGGAATAGGTCCACTGTTGCTATTAATAACGTTCGTTTTTCATTTGTGGATAAGCGACTTAAATAAGAGTCAAGTAAATAATCGGTTGTTTGAGTAGAAGATTGTTTACTGAAGTTTCGTGTCCTTTTTTGAGTAAGGGTTGAGCAATGCTGGATTTTTCCAGTCTGTTACATTTTAAATGGGCCATGTATTCCTTGAATATCATCTCAATGTTTCTACGTGATCGTCCCATGCAGGAAATATTGCATGAGGAACAAGATGTTTGGTGACTTCCTGATTTATTGACTGTGTTGATCTTGTCTTTTGTAAAATTTGTTGTCTCTGGTGTAACTTTATGGAATTCGCATAATATATTGAAATGAAATTATTGAGTTGGTAATTCCACACACTTGATTTAAAAACACAACCCAGGTTGTTGAAACCTGGGTTGTGTTTGGTTGTGAAACGTTGAATGTCATTATCAGACATCATCATTGTCTTTCGTGTTCCCTAACCATGTTTAAGCTGATTATTTTTAATGAAAGAAACCTTTTCATGAACTGTTTTGAAGATGCTTTCTAGACCTTTAGTCAAATGAGGATGGCAAGGAAGTTTAATACAGTGTAGAGGCTCCTCTTGAATGTGGGTGGTGGAATTATTAATATGTGTCTCAAATGTATTATTTTTCAATACATTATTAATTGGAGACCCATTAAAGCCATTCTGTGTGGCGATGCATTTAATATTCTTTAACTCTTTCAAATGATTACGTTTATCAAGTGGGATGTTAGACTAGACTGTGGACTAGTGCAGGAAAAATGTGCGTTTGTTACTGTTGGGAACAAAGGAATCACGGTGAACATAGTCATCCATGCTTACCGTATACATCATAGGTGAGTTTGTTATTATCCCTGGTTAAAAGAAGATCGAGAAAAGAGAATTGATCACTAATTTCTATTTCATATGTGAATTTAATGGAAGGAAATAAATTATTTAAATCACAAAGGAATTGTTTGATATCATCTTTGTTAGTATCAAAAATGGCAAATATATCATACACATATCTTAAATAGACAGTTGGTAAGTAACTGAATTTACCGCTGAAAGTTTTTTCAAAATGGGTCATGAAAATATTGGCCAAGAGTGGGGATAGAGGGTTACCCATAGCAGTGACAGATTCCTGTTTGTAGAAATTGCCTTGAGCAACAAACAAATTTTGGTTCATCATAAGGTCGGTTAGTCGGATGTATTCGTCAATAAATTTGTCCTCAAGATTTATAACAATCAACCAATTCTTGAGTGAATCTATGGCAATGTCAGCTGGTACACTTGGGAATAAATTTGAAACATTGAAAGACCCCATAACTGCTCCTTCGCTAAATATATATGGTTTTTTGTTTCTCTTGCGCAGCTTAATTCAGCCACCCATTCTAGTCAGATGCTGTTTGCAGCTTCTCAACATGAATCAAGCCCTGCGTTCTGGGTTACTCTTAGCTTTGCTCCTCACCTTCGACCTTACCGGCAAGGGTGGCCCCACTGACAGAGAGCTTTTGCTACTGCTGGCATTGCTCTCAGGGTCATTGTAGCTACTGCCCCCCCCCCCCCCCAATCACCCACCAAGACAATATGGTGACCCACAGGAGGGAGGTAACCACCTTGCTGTCAAAGTTATGCCAAAATTGAAAGACACTTGGGAAGATATTTTATTCACAATAGTTAACAAAAGTGCATATCTTTAAATTACTAATAATAAGTTTCAATTGTATCATGGAATAATTATTATTAACTTTGACTGGAAACTTCAATACCACCTTCATCTTTCAACGTGACCAATCAGATGGGAAGTAGCAGATAGCAGTCGACAAGCAGGAAGAAAAAATGTTTGATTACGACCCTCAGTTGGTAGAAAATTTAGAGCCTTAAAAAATAACACCAAACGCTTCCCATAAACATTTAATTTCATATTCCTTCATTCATAGAAAGCCTTAAAGTCTAGCACCAAACAACATACCAACCTCCAGGATCAAACCAAAAGAAAGGAGGGCTTAACTTTATGGTTGATTGAGTAAAAGTCACTAGTGATTGCAATTGTGGAACAACGTAATTAAATATATTCTACTCTTTCAGGCTTCACTTCGTGGTAGTATTTCATATCCATGCTGAAAAGACTTTGTCCTTTTCCACAGATTTTTATTAAAAGTACAACACGTTTCACCAATTGGCGGCATCATTAGGTATAAATTTACTCAACAAACAGCGCGAGAATATATAAACTCAGGAAAGAGTGGGGTCGGGGGGGGAAGGAGGGCCTGAGAGGGGGTGGAGGCGATCTCGGACATTGAAGGCTTGGTTTTTCCCCTTTCCGGGCTAGTTTCTCGGAAAGGAAGGGGGAGGGGGACGGGAACAATAGCTCGTTATGAAGTGTCAACTTGGGGTTTGCTAAGTGCCTCCCTATCTCCATTTGCTCAAGAGCATGCATTTTTAATCCTTTAGGAAGTGTATGTTATATTTCTGGGACAAAATCACAGCAGTGATTTCCCAGCAGTGATACAGCAGTCCCAAAAATTTGATTTTGGTATTCTTATTTTTGTGACACCTCGTGTGTTCCTTGGCTCGTAACTTGACGTTTCTCCCTGTCCGACTGACATAAAAAGTGTGGCAATTATCACATTTCAGCTCATGAATACCTGATTTAAGAAGGCTATCCTGTGGGTCTTTACCATTGACTAGAAGTTAGGAGAGGGTTATGGGTGGGTAAAAGGCTGCTTTGAGTGACATGGGTAGGCAGTTAGAAATCCTACGATTTTTTTTTTTAATACTGCGGTGAGTCTCCTCCCCGTTGATCAATAGTTTATTCCAGTAGCAACATACATAGCTATACAACACTGCTATATGTTGATTGAGGGGATACCTGCTCATGCTTAAATTCCCCTTTTGTCTTCAATCGCCAAAGTTACTCGATGTGAGATTTTTAAACAGTTATTTACATAAACTCTCAAGTATCCAAGACATACATAATAATACATTTGGAATTACACACTTAACCATTCACAGAATACACAGAACATTAGAATTTAGGCACTTTGAGTACAATTAGTACCTATTTTCACAATAATCAGCACAAGTACAGAAACATACAACATAATATATACAGATAAAAATACTTTGTATGTATGATATATTTTGATTTTTCGCCTAGTTGTAGAGCACATTAAATAGGAAAATTTACACTTACAGTAAAATGTGTTAGATGTGTCTGCTTACATTGCTTAATTACCACTCATGTGACGAAATCAAATAGGAGTTTACAATTGGTCTTTAAGCAGAATAATACTATTTCGCGCAATTTAATTTTCTTCACCGCCATGTTATGCCATATTTCTAGTCTTGTTTTTTCATGACGGATACATTCTTCAATTCTGTGTTTGGCGGTGTCCTCTGTTAAGCAGATATCACATAGGTTAGCTCTCGATTTCCCAATTTTGTGAAGGTAATTTGAAAAATTTCCATGGCCTGATAGCATTTGGGTACATTTGTGTGAAAGGTTGATTTTCAGTTTTAATCTATCGCAAATAACAGGGAAAATGTCCTTTGTGTTTGAGCCTTTATCACTGTTATCCCATTCAGATTGCCACTGAATAATGGATTCTTCCCTCAGTCTCTTTTTTAAGACGTTTTTCCTTATATATTGATTTTCATCAAGTCAAGATTGAAGTGTGTAGCCCTTTGTCCAGATTGTTATTTGATCATAGCATTTCTTTCCAGGATCTTGTATTTCAAGGGTGGTAGCCCGCAAATTATACACAACGCATCAGTGCTGACCGTAGAGTAGCCCTTACATATTGATAACAGGCAGGGCCTTTGAGCTTCTCTTAGTTTACGGTTGATTCTACTTAGGTTGATCTTATGAACCCAAATATCGCAGCCATAGGTGGAGATTGGAATTGTTACTCCTTTGTAGATGGTTATTAAGGAGTCAGTGCCGAACTTAAACCTGCAGTATCTTCGAGCTGCCTGGAAAATTTTCTTTATTTTATTGGTGGTGTAGTTAATATGGGCTTGGTAGGACAATTTCTCGTCTGACATAATTCCGAGGTATTTAAATACGTGAGCCCTTTTTATATTTTTATTATAAATTTTCACAGTAGGGTTCCTAGCCATCTTGCTTCCGAAGATCATGTATTGGGTTTTAGCAGTCGACATCGTTAACTTGTTCTCAGTTGCCCATTTTTCAATTATATACATACATTCTGCAATCATGGGTTCCATTTTGGCTCTGGTGCTTGCTTCTATAGTCAGGGCCATGTCGTCTGCGAAGGCAATGAGCTCGCACCCAATAGGGAAGTCTCTTCTGAGTACCGGGTTGGTTATAAGATTCCAGAATAACAGACCAAGAACCGACCCCTGTGGACAGCCTCTTGTTAAAATCTTGCTTGTTTTTGTTGTTTGCGTGGAGTATCTGACCTCTCTATTATTAAAACAGCTGATCAGGAACTTTATTAGATTAGCTGGGATCCTTAGGGTCTTGAGCTCCAGTATAACTGCCAAGGCCACCAAACGGAATCGAATGCACCTTTGATGTCGATAAAGATGAAGATGGTATATTTGCTTTGATTGTCGATTAACCGTAAAAGATGGTGAATGGCATCCGATGTGCTTCTCCCTCTCCTAAATCCATATTGGTTAGGGTGGTAGAGCGTGTTGTTGAAATAAGCTTCAATTCTGCCCTTGATAGCTCTTTCAAATGTTTTGGCCAGATCCGGAAGCAGTGTGATTGGCCTGAATGAGGAAGGTTCAGATGGATCCTTTTCCTTAGATTTCAAGATGGTTCTGATTTTCAATGAGTCTGGGAAATAGGAAAACATGAGACAATTGTTAAAGATGTTTTAATGAATTTGACCAGGTTTCCGGCTAGTTTTTTTAATATGATCCCATGTATCTGGTCATGTCCAGGTGCCTTCTTGGGTTTGATTTGTTGGACCGCTAATGATATTTCGTCCTCGTTGAACGGTTCCATGTCTGGGGTGTCCGGCATGATTAGTGACTCCTCCCTAATAACAGATTGTTCGTAATTGTCAGCAGTATCGTCGGGCAATAAGGTGTTTAATGATATTTTAATTTTTTCCTCCGTAAGAGGGATGCTACCGTCCTCAAGGATAGACGTTCCAAGTATTGCGGGTAGTTTAACTTTTTCAGCAAATAGTTTGTAGACGAATCCCCAAGCATTGTTGCTAAGATTTCTTGAGCTAAGTGTTTCCCAAGATTTACGTTTGGATTCTTTGATCTTGAGCTTATATTCCTTTAACTTGGTTTTACATCTGCAACGAAAGATATTTTTAACCTGAGAGTTACACTTTTGGTAGTCTTTGCGAAGTTTGTTTATGACTTCTTTCATGCGTTCTAGTTTAGCGGTCCACCAAGGGTGTTGATTATCGAGCTTGATGTAAATCGGAATGTTTTCCATCATCGTGTCGTTAATGGCAGAAGTTAAGTTAGAAATCCGCTCATCGATGTGTTTTGAGTGGGGAATCCAAAGTAAATGTCTACCAATATGAACTAGTTTTTTTAAGAAGCTATCATTGAATTTTTCCCAATTCACGCTACCAAAGTTGAATCTTCTTTGTGGTGTCGATATCTTCTTGCCATCCTTAATTTTTATCAATAGTAGCCTATGACCACTTGTTATTACATCAGGCATGACCTTCCACTCATTAATCTTCCTAAGAAGTGGGGCACTTATTAAAGTTAGATCGATATTAGATGAGCCGTTTAGACTATAAAAAGTTTCCGGTTCGCCAGGTTGGTTTAGTATAAACAGGTTGGTCGAAGAGATTAGTTCTTCTAGGAGGTTTCCCCTAGTGTCAGATGTTGAATTAAACCAAGTTTCACTCTTGGCGTTAGATATTATATATTGTTTGTTCTTAAAATGATCTATTATTGAGCGAATTTGCGAAAGAAAAGGAATAATGTCATGGCTTGGCGGGAAGTAAGCACTGACTAAGATAAAGGATTCTAAGAGAGATCTCACTTCTGCAACAACGATATACTGATTCGTAAAGTTTGTAATTTCCAGAATATCAAGGTCTTCATTGAACACAATAATAGCTGCATATCTCCTATTTATTGACCTGGTGGGCACAATTCTCGTTTTAAGGCCCTGTCCTGGAATAATCCAATTACTGTTGGGTGTTTTGAACATATATGGTTCTTGAGCAAGGCAAAAGTCTAAATGAAGCTGCTCCTTTACTACTCTTAGTTTGTCTGTTGGCGTCTTTGCACCTTGTACATTGACTTGTGCTAATATAAGGCTATTGCTAGATGCCTCCATAGTCAATTGTCTCTATTAAGTTCCGCAGCCTTCTTTGATACATACCGCATTTAATATCTGACGCCTTATGGTTGCAGTCTTCGATCTTGGCTAATTTACAATTTGCACAGGTGGGTGTTCCTTCATTCTTCTTGCATTCCTTAGTAGTGTGCTCCTCGGAGCAACGGGCACACACAGAGTTTGCTGTATTGCAGTTCTTCGAAATGTGGCTGAACTTTTGGCATTTAAAGCACTGAGTGATTTTGATGTAATCACTTACTTTATGTGAGTCATAACCGATATAGACCCTTTTTAAGTTGTTCAAGGTTTTCCTAGTTTCACAGTCTACTTCAACGACACAATTTACTCTTGTACTTTCCCGTTTCCCAAACTTGAAGATTAGCTTAAGGTGGCACGTATCCAATAGGTCTTTTTGTTTCCTGATGCACTTCAGTATGTCGTCTTCAGTTTACGCCAGTAATACATATTCTTGGTTTGTTTTTACCCTCTCTGCGTATCTTCAGGATGTTCTGGTTAACACATTGATATTCTTTCAGTTTCAGTTCCTAATCATGATTTTCCGCCTCCAGTCTAACTCCCTTGTCCTTGATTTTCGTTAGTTTGGTGACTTTTATGCTGGTTATACTCGGGTCTATTAATTTCATATTTTCTTCCTTCGCATCTTCACTGGTTTCAATGCCCTTGTTGTCATCATAGGGGTAAATCATCACTGCCATCCTACGTTCTGTGGTGATTTTCTTACCACCTGGGAGCAGGACTTTGTCCGTGTTGTCCTTCCTCTGAATGGCAGCAATATCAGCAAACGACGGAGTGATGCATGGTTTGCTGCAGCTTGTCAACTTTTCCCGGACAATTTCCCTTATCATCTTGGCATTGCAACTTTGCCCTACGTTTGCTTCTAGTTTCCCGGTCATTCTTTGGTATCTGGACATGAAACTACGGAGTAAGTCGTCAAGTTTTTTAAGTTCGTCAAAGATTTCGCCCTTTCTGGACGAGGAAATCCTCTCATTACTAATAATTCATCGCGCGGTGTTGCTGAATTGGATATCAAGTGACGGAAGTTCTGTTTCCCCAAGTTTAGGTTGGACGAGTGAGAGGTCCTCCCCCGGAAAGTTTTCCGAAACCATATTGGATGTTTGATGAATACTAAGATTTCATGCGTTGTTTATTGCCTGGGCTCGCATAGAAAGCTGAGGTCACTTTTGAATTAGAGAGAGACTTAAATGAATCCTTAACTCGCTAAAGCACACGCAAGACATCGCACTAGACAATAATACCTAAACCATCACACGCAAAAAGGTCGGCACTTACAAAATTTAAGACAAAACAAACAGTAAGTTCAAGAAATATTGACCAATTTTATTTTTAACTGGTTGATGCAGGTGTTGAAGGATAATATGTGGACACTTAGAGACTCAATCTGATGGATGTATCTTCGATATTGCACGCTGTTCTAGAGAATTGGCGACTCCCAGACCATGAACACATGTTCCGGTTCACCTTTAAGTCGTCCAATCTTCAACTAATTCACAAACATTTTAACCATACACATCAAAAATCACCGATTAATTTGGATAAGTGGATGTAGATATGAAATCTTTAGCCGTTCGGTTAGTATGGTCACTTCCGGACGGTGACCAAGTGTTCCGGTTCACCTTACGATCAACCAATCTTTATCAAATTCACAACCATTATTACTATTTACAACAAAAAAAACACTATGATAATTTGGTTTTGATACTATTAACCGTTCCGAAAATATGGCCACTACCGGTCCTTGACCTCGTGTTCCGGTTCACCTTAAGGTCATCCGGTCTCCACCAAATTGACAGCACATGTTACTTTTCACAACACTATTCGCTCCTTTTCAGCTATCACAACTCGTCTGTTGATGGATAAAAGATGCGGGTACACAACGATGAGGTAACACTTTGGACCACTTGACTAAAAACCGAGAGAACGTATTTTCAAAAAGAAACTAATTCTTTCGGCTACGCTCAGGTCAGCCATTCGGAGCTTCTCGCAGGAACGTCTGTCTGCAACCTACGATATATGATATATCTCCCAAAAAAGGGATCAAGCACCATCTAAAATCTTTAGATACTGAGGACTGTATGGAGGAAATACTATTTATGGCCAATGATTTTTGTTTTTTCCAAAATAATTTATAAACTAGCTTAGGGTTTTAACCATTGTTGGTAGCTACAATAGTGATTGCTCTGAGTTCGATATTGACGTTTTTGGGAGAAAGGGGGATAAGTAGGAAGCAGTGAATCATCGAGTGGAGGGCGACATGTTTGTGAGAAAAACAGTGGGCGGAATCATTAGGAATTATGTGGTCCGTATAAGTGGATTTCCAGTAAATTGCACACTTGTGTCTTTTTTTCCCTTATGGTAAGTGACATGTCGAGGAAGTTGATTGTGCCGTCGACGTCTTTTTCCATATAGAAGGAAATATTCGGATGGAGTTTGTTTAGGAAATTGAGGAAGGAGTCTAACTGGCGGTTGGTTCCTTTCCATTGGCATAGCATGCTGTCAACGTAACGTAACCAATAACCCACATTTTTTACATGCTGATTGTCAGCACTGAAGAGACTTTCTTCCAATGAATTGAGGAAGAGTTCGACTAGGAAGGGGGAAAGTCGGGAACCCATAGCTAGCCCATCCATTTGGCTATAAAGAATGTGGTTGAAACTAAAATAGTTTTGGTTTACTGTCATTTTGATGAGGGAGATCAATCCGTCTGCAATATTTTGGGCAATGGTGGAATCCTTGAGGAGTTCTTCCACCCTAAGCAAGGCTTCAGATATGGACACACAAGTCAATAAATTCTTAATGCCAAATGAGACTAGTCTTGATTTTTCCGGAAAATTAATTCCTTTCAATTTTTCGGCAAGCTCTGTTGAGACATAATTGAAGTAGTCGTAATTTAGGCAACCTAGCTTCCTATTTTGAATTTGCGCTAGAGATGCATTAATTTATTGAAATTAACGGAAGAAATTAATGCCTGAAGAAATAGTTTATTTACCAGAGTGACCTCTAAAAATCAGCCGGCATCTTATGGACCAGGGGGAATATGTGCACAACTTTCACCCCTAAGAGCAAACCCCACAGGACTTGCTGGAAAAATACTTACTATTTGGCATTTTTCCTTCATCAGGCATACAAGAAACTTATTGCCTTTATAACAAATTTTGTTAATGTCATTGTATTAAGTTGGTAGCATGCAATAAAGTTCTAATATTTTCTTGAAAGTACTTCCTAAAAAAATTCCCAAAGTAAATGTAACTGTACGTAATATTGCACTATTTTTCACTAAATCTCACATATGGTGCTGCAGTGAAACGTATACAACTTGGTCTAATGAGGATGTCACCCCGCTGCTAGTGTATGCATACAAGGAACAAAAAACAGGAATTATATAATTTGGATTTCTTCGATTTCAACAGCATAGTGCACCATGAGTTGTTGCCACAGTGTCAAACGATCAATGCCGAGTACCAATTACAAGCTCAATGCCATTAATTGTGAAGCAATACATATGAAAGCAATGCCCGTATCTGTGGCAAAATAATTCAAGGCTTTTGCATCACCACGACATAATGCACCTGCTCAATGCTTGTCCTTGGTGAATCTGTGGCCAAAACTGCAATATGGTAATGATGTCCCCAGCCTCCATATTCCCCAGACATGGACCCATAGTGTCACTTTATTCTATTCCCAAATTTAAAGAGAACCTCAAAGGGCCATTGTCGTTGTACATACAAATATGAGATTAAAATCGCATTGCTGAGAGAGCTACGAGCTATACCAGGGATTGAGTTCCACGAGTGTTCATAGGATTGGAAAAAGCACAGGCAGAAGTGTATAATATCTATTTGGGAACTACTACACAAAGGGGATAACATTGAAATAGACGAATAAATGAAATTCTTTCCAAGGAACTTTAATTCCCATTATTTATTGTACACACGTCATACATTGTACCTTTCCCAAAAAAGCGGAGTCTAGGAAAATTCAAACAAAAGTTGTATGAGAGTGTCATAAAGACATAGACAAAGGTTGCTTCTAACACAAGTTTCTATGATATCAAAATAAAATAATATCATAAATCGGAAATGGAAGCAGTTATAGCAAATGACAAACGAGCAGTTTCTATGCAATCATATGAAAAACTGGATGAGTAACAACCCGCTCGACACATTTCAAATATATTCGTAGGGGATGTAATTTGTTTGCTTAATTGAATCAAATTGTAGAATAAAATTTTCTTATTGAAATTTTATGCTCGTGTGGGTTTGACTGTAGATGCAGTTGCTTCCGTGCCATTTCAAGTTTTGCCATGGCCTCAAAATATTGCTACGGTTATTCTTGAGAATCAGAGTCATAATTCATCAAATAGGTATAAGTTTCTCTTGTAGCCCACATGGACAAAGCAATTGCTCACCATCATTGTCATCTGTTAGGCACACATTTTTTAAGAATAACCTTGCATTTTTCCCCCACCACTCTCCGTTTGACCAATTAGATACCTAGCACAGTTTATTTTTTTAAATATTTCTACTTCCTCGTTGTGTCTACATACTTCCATTTCCTTCTCCAGCCTAACTTAATCATCTAATAAGTAATCCATGTTTTCCTTTTCCTTTCCCAATTTACTGTTTCTATCGTTTGCCACTTTATACATAGAGAGGCATTTGATAGAGTGAATTGGTAAAAACTAATGAGAATATTGCTGAAAATATGAATATAGTAATTGGGGGGACAGGAGGCTAATCCGCAACCTGTACATATCTCAGACTGTTCAGAGGTATGGAAAGAATTGGAGGTAGGAATGAGTGTCGTTGAGGAATTCGTAAAATCTGTTAGGTTCGCTGATGACCAAGCTTTAGTTTGACAGTCAGCCAAGGGGTTGCAAGCATTACTGTGTGTATTGGAAATTCAGTCCGATAGATATGGGATGAGAATCAATGTAAATGATACAAGTTTATGTATTTCTCCAGTAAGAGAAATGCTCAGTAATATGTTGAAACAGGAGAGCAACAATTACAGCAGTTGGAACAGTTTTCCTTTCATGGAAGTGTTTTGAACCAAGATGATAGAAGTGGTGAAGATATCAGGAGAAGGACTGCATGCAGCTGAAGAACCTTTAATAAGTGGGGGGCGGGGGAGTTTCTGACAGAATTACTGAGTAAAGATGTTATGAAAAGACTCGATGAAGAATTCTTCAAGCCACCGCCGCGAAAATCTACGCAGCCATATACTTTTGTATTGGATTTGGTATGGAATCCTGGGGATTATTGGGTGTGGATGCCAAAGCATGGCCAATGAAGCAAGGTGATAGATATGAATTGGAGGTTTTCAAGATGTTGGTGTGGAGAAGGATAGAAGAGGTAAAATGGACCAAAAGGAAAGCAAACAGGAAGTGGCAGGTGCGTGGTGGGACAGAAGAGGTGATCGTTGTGAGGAATCCCCTTAACTTCTTTAAGAGCTGCGCCGTTCCGGATTCGAGGACACGCGAAAAGAAGGTCTCCCAATGATAACATATGATGCGATAGAAACGTGAATAGTAAATTCTGAATTCTGTGGCGCCACGGAGGGAGAATGAGGCACTTCTATAAACAATCCCGGATGCCACGCGCGACGTACTCATGCCTTGCCTGTCTAGGGCCAGTGGGAATTTTTTCCACTCCACATCTGCGCACCCACTGCTTTTTCTCTTTTGTCAAGGTCGGCGGCGTCTAGCTATTTTCGCCTCTAGGCGAGCAGTGTGGCCACGCTTTTAGAACGGCGCGAGCCGAGCGCAACATCTAGCACGGGTAGAATATGGGAGGCCAGCCGCTCCCCACCCTCTCCGAATGCGGCCCGTGTGACGGGTCGTCTCGGACGCCACAACCGGGGTTATGTCGAATCGCGCAACCCGAGTGAGACCATCGGGACACTTGACGGAGCCGCTCAAAGAATGTCGAAGGGAGGGAGGAGGCATTTGGGGAGAGAAGCCGCCCGTGACGGGGACATCGCCATCGGCAATGCGTCGCCGCTGAGGGCCGCTGGGCATGGCAACGGTCACGGATTTAAACAACCTAGCCAATATTCAAATGTGGAAGTTTTGAATCAGTGGCTTAGGATATTTATTAATACTCTATAGTGCACACTCATAAGATGGAGTAAAAAACAAATTTTACCCGAAAATGGTGAAAGGATTCAAACATGACTGAAATCGAAAGTAGCCTGACCACGAATTACCACGCTAATTTGCAGCGAAACAAATTTTTCGCTAAATATAATGGATTATAATAATTAATTTCACGTCTACGTAGTTATTTTTTATCATAACGTCCTTTTGTTTTAATTTCGTTCATCATATTATGTACCATATAATTTTTAATATACCTCTTTACATGAAATTATATATTATATATATATATATATATATATATATATATATATATATATATATATATATATATATATATATATATATATACATATTTTTTTTTTTTTTTTTTTAAAGGTAATCTACCGGTTAAGGTAGGTTTTTGGATGGACACAACTACCAAACAAACATTTTATTATTCCTAACAAAACAAAAAATCCATCATCCGACTCTATATCAGGTCCCTCTTCATATCTGAATACTTTCTTCCTCCCTTCATCCCGTCCAACATCACTATCCTGCTCCTTTCTCGTTTGCCTAACATTCTCCCCTCTATCACAGTCTTCAACATCCCATTGCCGGTCAATACGCCCTTCATCCACTTTTCCTGCCTCCATAGGATTTCTCCCAGCAAACCCCTCTCTTCGCCCACCATACCAAGTACTTCCTCATTTGTTTTCTTCTCTGTCCATTTCACCTTCTCCATTCTTCTCCACACCCACATTTCAAAAGGCTCCAGTCAACGTCTATCCCCCTGCTTCATTGACCACGTTTCCGCGCCATACATAGCTACGCTCGATGTAAAAACTTTTTACGAGTCTTTTCTTAACATCCTTACTCAACGTCCCTGTCATCAATTGCCTCCTCCTTGTGAAAGCCTCTTTGCCTAGCGCAATTCTTCTCCTTACGTCCTTACTACTTTGACCGCCTTGGTCCAAAACACTTCCGAGATACGTACACTGTTCTACCTGCTATGGTTTATGCCCTCCTATTTAAATGTTTAGCTTAGCCTTCTTTCCTAGAAAATCGCATAACCTTCGTTTTATTAACATTGATTCTCATGCCATACTTGTCGCACTGAATTACCAATTCACTCAGCAATGCTTGCAACCCCTTGGCTGAGTGACAAACTAAAGCTTGGTCATCAGCAAGCTTAACTGATTTTACGAATTCCCCGCCCACTTTCATTCCTACCTCCAGTTCTTCCCATGCCTCTTTGATCATTTCCTCTGCATACAGGTTGAACAGCAACGGTGATAATGGGCAACCCTGCCTTACACCCCTTCCTAACACTGCCCATCCTGACTCCCCGTTCCCCACCCGCACCTGAGCAGTCTGAGACATGTACAGGTTGCGGATTAGCCTCCTTTCCCTCCAATCTATTCCTATTTTCTGCAATATACTCATTAGTTTTTCCCAATTCACTCTATAAAACGCTTTTTCGAAATCTACGAAACAGGCAAATACCTCCTGGTTGTGTTCCATATTCCTCTCGATTAATAATCTCATTACTGCAATGGCATAACGCGTACCTCTCCCCTTCCTAAACCCAAACTGATCATCCCCTAAGGAATCATTTGCCCTACTCTCTATCCTTTTGTTTATGATCCTGAAAACAACTTTAGCTGCGTGGGATATCAAACTTATTGTCCTGTAGTCCTCACATGAGGTAGCCTTTACCTTTTTCGGAATAGGAAATAAACCGATCTCACAAAGTCTTCCAGCCAGTTTCCTTCCTCATAGATACTACGAATCAGCCCATGTAGCCTCTTCCTCCCACATTTTCCTAAACATTTCAATAGTTCCATAATAGGAATGTTATCCACCCACACGGCCTTATTTAGTTTATTATCTCCATTAATGCCCTTTCTATCTCATCGTCGAGTATGCCTGGACCTAAACTATCTTCCTGTACGTCATGTCCCTTTTCTATGTCTAACTTTGTTGGTCTAAGTTCTTTACTATACAGTCCTTCTACATATTCCTTCCATCTCTCTTGGATCTTTCCTGCGTCAACTATTACCTTACCCGCCTTATCTGTTACTGTTAGCATAGATCTACCTTTATTACTTCCCAATAAAGATTTAACTTTGCTATACAGCTCACCAATTTCACCCTTCCTCTGCAGGCTTCCCATATCCTCGCACTGCGTCTTCCACCGTGCTTCTTTTGCTTTATTTGTTGCCCGCCTCAATTTATTACTTAACTCTTTTTACTTCATTTTGCCTAACTCTATATTTACATTCTTCCAGTTTCTCCGCTCATCCATCTTTGTAATCATCTCATTCGTGATCCATGGTTTCCTAGTCCTTTTAGCGTTAACGATTCCAACAGTGTCTTTCGCGGCGCTCGATAACCCTTTCTTGATACTTTCCCATTTTTCTTCGATAGTACTTTCTTAGATAGATAGCTCTTTCCCATCATCCATGATTTCCTCTACCGCCTGTTAGTACTCCTTCCTTGCAAACCATTTAATGCTTCTACATTCCATTTTCTAACTCGCCGCCCCTGCCTTATATTTCTGAAGCGGACGCTACATTTCATTGCAACTAAATTGTGGTCAGAGTTCGCTTCCGCTCCCGGGAAGCCGTGCGAATTTATCACACTGTTCCTAAACCTGTGCCTAACCATAATATAATCTAGCTGATACCTCTCTAAGTCGCCTGGCATTTTCCATGTATACCTGCGTCTTTAGTGGTGTCTAAACCAAGTGTTGGTGATGACTAGCCCCCGTCTCCAGCAGAACTCAACTGCTTTCTCCCCGCGGTCATTCCTCGTACCTAAACCGTAGTCCCCCACCTCATCACCATCTCTTCCTTCGCCTACCGTCGCATTCCAATACCCCATCACTATCAAATGTTTCCCTGCGGGAGCACACGCGATTATGTCCTCTAACTAATCGTATATCCTATCGACCTCTTCTTCCTTATGGTTGCTCGTTGGCATGTATACCTGAATAATGACCAAGTTCGTCGGTTCTGCTTTCATCTCTAGTAGTAATAAACTATGGCTCGCAGGAAAAAATTAGCTCAAACGAGGTCGTTATCGCCGAGACAGAGGCGTATTTTGGAGAGTTCGACAAATCCTACTTTTTGGAGGGGTTAAAAAAAATGGCCGGAACGTTGGGAGAATTGTATCTTCCTAAACGGGAACCACGTTGAAAAATGAAACAAATGTTTTTGAAAAAATGGTTTCTTCATTTCTAACACGGGTGCTTATTGAACCGCCCTCGTATGTCCTCTTAACTGATCAAACTTCCTATCGACTTCTTCCTGCTTAGGATTGCTTGATGGGATGTATACCTGAACGATGACCAAGTTCGTCGGTTCTGCTTTGATCTCTACAAGTAATATTCTATCCGTTGCTTGCTCTATGTTGACTACGCTTCTTCCTACCTCTTCATTTAATACTATGGAAACCCCTCGTTGGCTCTCGTCCCCGCCGCTGTATATTATTCTATACTTAACACTCCAGTAATTCCGGCTATCATTCCATATCACCTCGCATAGACGTAAAATATCTATTTTTCCCCTTTCCATCTCTCGCTTAATATTCTCCAGTTTCCCTGTCCTCATTGTCCTAACATTCCAAGTTCCTGTTCTAAATAATGTGGTCTTCTTCTCCTGCGTCTTCTGTCCTCCTGCTCTTGCCGGTTTTCCCTTGCAAGGGTTTCGTGGGATGACGACTGCGGAAGCTTTGCCTCCCTCGCTGCCGGGCACGACACACGGCCGATTGGGCCAAGCCCCGTAGTTGCCAGGACTCAAAATCTCTTTAGTGACCATAATACTTATCTAGGGAATGATAATTGAGGTGGTTTCCCGTTGCCTTCCTCAATATTGTTTTTAAAGTGACACCATCACTTACTGGCCGCCGACCGGTAGCTTAGTTAGAAGTTTAGTAGGTGATGGTAGAGTTCACCCAGTACTAAGCCCTGTACGGCGTGTGAAATTCCTTTCCCTGTGCCGGTTATGATTTCCCAGGAAGATCTGGTACCCGAAAAATCACATAGTTTGGGTGAAGCTGCAGGTGCCCAGAGTGCCTTGCCCGGGAATCGAACCCGGGACTCTCCTGTCAGCAGTCGAACGCTCTACCCACTGGACTACCACGACCCACACAACTATATATATAGTATTTTTTTTTGCCAAAACCATTTTTAGCTACCCATTCCCCGAGACAATTCTGAAATCGGTTGGTAAGATAGTGAGCAGGCTGCCCGCAATAATGCCCCGACACTTCTAAAAACCATTAGAAATGGTGCCTTTTGTGCATCCCAATTTTTAATTTTGAGTATCAGACCAAAGAAAAGAAAGTTATGTTTCAGAAAATTGCATGAACATATGGACTAAAGCTACGTGTGCTGGCTGAAGGTCTGAATGCTTCGAGTACCCACGCGGCGGCTGCGAGCGGCGACGCTCCCAAGAAATGCGACGAATGTCGGATTTTTCAATTCAATTTTCATGAATGCTACAACCTATCAACCAGCGCGAATATCTCTGCGGAGACGAGCAGAGCTAGCTGAAAGCGATTTTGGTACATTTATTTAAAATTTCATGCTAAGATAATGTAATTTATTAAAAGAACTTCGCATGGTAAATAATTTAATTTACGATATTAAAACAGAAAGCTTTCGCGATCAAAAATTAACCTTAAGGTAATATTTACCTTAGGCCAATTCTTCATCAAGCGAGAAATTCAGTTAATTGACATAAATTAAGCCAAAATTAAAACTTTTTCGAGGCAGTTTCATCGCAATTTTAGCCATCTTCGAGGATATATGACCAAATTATAGTCCTGTGCACATCCCAATCGTATGCCGTCGTTGTGTAATTAAGAGTTTAAGTAATAGGTTCTTGGCCACTGAATGTGAAGTTAGCATTTGAATAATGGCCAGCTTTTTCAGGGAGCCGTGCGCGTCGGCCGTATGACGTAGGAGGGGAGAGGAGGAAATTGGAGGGGGAGGAGGGGGGGGTTAGAGACTCACGTCCTTTGTGATCTTGCCGCGACCGTCCAGGTCGTAGAGGGTGAAGGAGAACTCCTTCCGGTGGCGGCGGCCCGCTCGCTGCGATGACCCGCAGCCGCCGATGACCCTGGCGCCATCCATCGACACGTCGCACTCGAATCCCTGGAAGAACACACACGCGAGAAAGGTCTCTCAGTGAAGGAGGTGACGGACGACTACAAACCAAAATGCCCACAGTTCTGGCAAACAAGAGGGGGGATCGCGTCGTGAGGGGGGATGCCGCCTTCCTCGACGGCAATCCGCGACGCCGGAGCCTTTAGGCATGGCCAAGAACTCCAATGGATTCCATTGTTTATGGCTCAATTTTGTGGAAGTTCTTGTTCATTAAATGAAGAACATAATGTATTTTTCCACTGCCCTTCACTTTGGCACCACTAGTTTCAACGCCAAGGCGTCATCATCAGGTACCAATTAGTCAAGTTGCGGTCCATTCTTGTGGGGGAAGGGGTGGACGAGAGAGGGGGAGGGATGGAGAGGGGGGACCTCTTCACTAGGGAAAAATTTCTGATAGCTTTTTACAATACGAAAAACTTAAAATCATTCATGAATACTACGAAAGACGAAGTGAAAAAACAAAATAAAAGTGGCATTTATAAGGTAACTTGTAAGGACCGTAGTGTTATATATATATATATATATATATATATATATATATATATATATATATATATATATAGGCCAAACGGGGAGATCATTAAAAACACGAGCGGGGGAACATGAACACAGTTATAGGAAAGGTGACCTCACGCAATCTCACTTTGCCAAGCACCTGTGGGAAGAAAATCACGGGAGCTATTTTAACCCGGAACTGATCCAGCAAATGGTCAAAGGAAGGAGAGCGGGAAATGCTGGAAACCAGGAAGAATTTGAAAAAGTGTCATTTGGTCAATGAATTATTGTTTGAATACCTCTCCCAAGTCCTGGAAGCATCCCCTTCCTTGACGGAAAGACCAAATGACCCCTTCCCCCCCACTTTGAACCCACCAATCCCCTTTCCTGATGCTTAACAACCCCCTCCCTCTTCCCATCAACACCGATCACAACAACCCCTCTCCTTCCCTCCCTCTCTCCTTCACCCCTCCTCTCCCTCATGAATGGAATATTAATGGATCGCAACTTGACTAATTGGTACCTGATGATGACGCCTAAGCGTTGAAACTTGCAGAACCAAAGTAAAGAACAGAGGAAAAATACAGGGTTCGTCCGGAAAATAAGTGTACTGAGCTCAGGAAAAAAAATGTATTACACTTTTACATATCTTAAGCTAATATTCCTCAAAATAGGACCCTTGTGAGTCGATACACTTGTTCCAGCGGCGTTCCCATTCCTGGAACGCTCCCGCGAAGGCATCATCGGGAACCTCTCGAAGACACGTCGTCACGGCCTCTTTGACGGCGTCCAAAGTCCCGTATCGCGTTCCTTTCAAACTCCTCTTTATCTTCGGGAACAGAAAGAAGTCCGGTGGTGCCAAGTCCGGGCTGTAGGGCGGGTGCGGCAGCGTTGCCACGCCGTGCTTGGCCAAGAAGTCCGACACGACAAGCGCGGTGTGAGACGGCGCATTGTCGTGATGCAGCCGCCAGATGTTTTTGATCGCTCGCCAGATGTTTTTAATCTCGTGCACTATTGTTTTTGGCACATTACACTGCTCTGCTATCATCCGAACACTAAGACGACGATCAGAGTTCAGTACATCGCGAACTTTTCGCACATTTTCGTCGGTGAGTGTCGTTGATGGGCGTCCAGGCCGTGGTTCGTCGTCGACCTCTTCTCTGCCCTCCACGAACATCTTGTGCCACCGAAAGATCATAGTAGTAGTAGTTTTGAGGGGAGGCGACCGACAGCTAAGGTCATTTGCGCCATAGGGTAAGGACAGGAAAGGATGAAGGGTGGAGAGAAACCCGGCGTCGGCATTAGCCTACTCTTTACGAAAGGCGCCAAGGGGTCCGCGGCTTAACGTCCCATCCGACGGACGGCGTACTCACTCAAAGTGCCCTCCACAAAGCCCCTCAAGTAGGGATCGAGATACCACTGAAAAATATTCAACACCGCCGGGATTTGAACCCGCGCCCTCAGGGTGGGAAGCCAGTACGTTAGCCCCCGCACCATCTCGATCCCCCGAAAGATCATGTTTCTGGACATGGCTGACTCCCCGTAAGCCTGGTTAATCATACCGACAGTTTCGGTACACGATTTCCCAAGCTTTACCGCAAATTTGATGGAATAACGCTGCTCCAAAAACTTCGGCATCGCGTTCCGTGACGTGGGTCGAGCGTGGAGGTTCGCGTTAACAGAGCTCCTCACTACACCACAGCTCAGAGCCGACTGCCTTTTTCAGCGTCGCTAGCCAACACACCCCCCTCCAATCGCAGCCCGTCAGAGCGGTGCTGGGCGCGCCTGGAGCGGCGGGAAAAAATCAGTACACTTATTTTCCGGACGAACCCTGTACATTGTGTTCTTCATTTATGAACTCCAATGCACTTCGAATCCCGGGCAATATCACAATCAGACGTTTCCGAGATCAATCAGGGCAGGAGGGTCAAACGCTTTATACCCTGCTGGTTATTCTACTGTTCCCCACCAGTCCAATGGCCGGCCACACCTCCCCCGCAAACTCCACTCCCGCCCGGTCCCAGATCTCGCCTCTCCCCCCTTCGCTCACCACTACACCGTCTACATCGAGCGTTCTCCTCCAGGGGCATCCGCAACAATTTCTATTCATTGAGAGACTTATAACTCACCATGACTGCTTGTCGGCATATACTACCGATTACCACTAGATTAATCGGCTCTGCTATTACTTTCAATGATTTACTTCCACTGATATTTTCACGTTTCCCAATTTCCCTGCCCTCGGCATTCTCCTATCATCCCATATTCCTATCCAAACAGCTGAGCTCTCTCCGTCAGACTGACTCCTCCCGCCGTGCAAGGATTTCGAGTGAAAGAGACCGGAGGAAGCTCGCCTCTCCCGCGCGGGACAGCCGGCCAAAATCCGCAGTTTCCCGGATTCATGACAGGCTCGAACCCGGCCGTATTTATCACGGGAAAGGTAATTGGAATGGCTTCCCGTTGCCTTCCTCAATTGTGTTTTCAATGGGACATCACTCGAATGGCCACCCCACAGGGATCCGATCCGACGTGACCACCTCCCAGAGCTGAACGGACGCCGCCGCGCTGACCTCTTTGATTCCTTTCGCTCCGACCATTCAACCTATCTGGGTAAATGGGTGACCACTACAGGGTTAATTATTATATCCCCCGACAGTCCTCCCCCACATCGAGGTCGTAGTCCATGAACTTATTAGTGGGTGAAAACGCAACCTTTGACAAGGGCATGAACTTCGTTTACTGCACGCAAGAACTAATTCCATGTTAATACTTCTTGGCCGAAACACTGGCACATTCAACCTCCTTCGAACGTCTAAGTGCTTCTTGAAGCAAAGTAGGTTTAAACTGTTCCCATTCTGTAAACACATGGAATGGATCAATACCCAAGAAATATTATGGCCATTTAAGAGACGGGGACAAGAATAGGATAGGACAGTTTTTCAGACTGTGTTGATGGTACATTTCCGTTTGTGAAAAAATCTTCAAGAGCATTGTTATTCACCCTTCCGACCACCTGCATCCCAATCTTTCATTTGATTGAAATGTGCGTAAAGACGTATGCTACTTACCAGTGAAGTGGTATTGGGAGACATTGCCTCCCAAGGGAAGGATAGCGCCCCGAAAATTGAATAAGCTAATAGGAAGTTAACCATTATAGGAAAACATGACAGCACCTCAGATAAAGAAGGCTTGGCTGCAGGATTGGGGCTCATGAATTTATTTGGCTCCTCCGAGGGATCGAACACCTTCAACTATACTATATCGATAACTCAGATTTGCAATGGCTAAGCTCAGCCGGGGCAAGTAAATCCAAACTGATGATCACTGTTGGTATAACTTGAGCAAGCCACATTCCAGAATGCCTGTGCGCCTGCCTGCATAATCGAACACTTGCGAAGGTAGTTATCCGGCCAGAAAGGGATCAACCAAAACTCAATGTGCACAGAAATTCCAACTTATTGATGCGAGAAACCATAAAATCGATAGTGATGCAATTAAAATTGTGATCAGGACGTAAGATTTTGTGACATGACTCAATCTTCTAAGCGGCACTTAGAAGATTGTAGTCATGTGAGACATACGACAGAATTTCCCGGGATTTAAAACAATTTAAAGATCGAGAAACTCTTCAAGTATGTTATGCCCATTATGGTACGCCCTACCTTCCAATGTTTCAAAACATTTTGAAAAAAAAATAACAACCGACGACCTATTCCTACGTATTAATGGCTTGAAATTAGACCCGAGATGATTGGATTTCACAAAGATCTCCCACTCTCGACGAATTGGCAGGACTTAGGGTTCGCCTCGCAAGGGTTTCAAGACTTCCACCGCACGGCTGCATGATTCTTGCCAAGGCCTGTTCTGGCCCGAGGGCCTCCGGCTTAAGCTCTTCAGAGGGAATGTCCCCGGCCGCTAGCTCCAAATGATCTCCACCTGCTTCGTCTCCTATCACGCCGAAACTGATGCGCTCTCGTTAGTCAATCAGGTCAATTAAAGTGGCGTGCCGCAGGGCGCCACACCATCTCCTTCCTTCCTTCACGCCACAGAACAAATGATGTGCCTTCTTCCCCACGACGCCCTCGCTTCCACGATCGCCGGTGATACATGTGTCGTCGCGGCGAGATCCTGGATCCCGGGCTCTTAACTGCGCCTTTTCCAGCATCAGAGCCATTCTCACACCTTGTGTGCTTGACCGTCAAGTCGAAATCCGCAAAAAACGTCGACTATCGCAAAAGAAGAAAAAACCTGGCCAAAAAATCTTCAACTTTCAAATCCACCCCCATTAGGATAAACTCCTCACACACATTCATGTAGGGTGCGTTTTTTAAGTAATCCAATTTAATTTCCCGCGCCGCTCCTATTAATTGGAGTGAAATAAAGTACTTGGAGTTGGTGGAAGGGACGCTATGCTTGACCGCGAAACCGGTCTCAGTGCTCTCCAAGCTGTGGAGGGGGCAGGACGTCAGTTATTTTAAACCTCTGCGCGCCGATCGTGTCACGAAAAAAATGGAATCGAGGATCGAACAACGTTACGTGATTGCTAAGTTTTGCGCTAAATGGAAAAAAAATCTTGAGGAGACCAACAAAATGATTCGTGAAGCTTACGGGTACTCTGCTGTGTCCTACTCTACAGTTTTGAGGTCGCTAAAGGCCTTTAAGGAGGGCCGGGTCGAGGTTCACGACGAACAACACTCTCGACGGCCGACAACCGACAACATTGCGGCTCGTGTGCGACAATTGTTAGACTCTGACCGTCGATTGAGTATCAAGATGGCTGCCAATGAACTGAACTTGTCGTGTACTGTTGTGTTTTGCATTCTTACTGTAGATTTAGCGATGAGGAGAGTGTGCGCCAAGCTCGTGCCCAAGGTGTTTGCCACAAGGCGCCACGAATCCGCGGGTTCCTGGCCAAACACCAGGTGCCGACGCTGCCCCACCCTCCTATAGTCCTGACGTCGCCCCAGCAGACTTCTTTTCATTCCCTCGGATTAAGGCAGCCCAGAAAGGAACACGTGTTTCGTCCATAGAAGAAATCCAATCAGCCGTGACGAAGACCTAGCGAGAGGTCCGCGAAGACGCCTTTAAGGGCGCGTACCGGTAATGGCAGATTCGCTGGAGAAAATGTGTGGAGGCGCAAGGACAGTACTTTGAAGAATTTAAAGTTTTGCGCAAATCTGATCAATAAAATACTTTTAAAAAAATAATTGTATTAATTTTGGAATGCACTCTGTAGTGATACACTTCGATCGCATTCGGACAACTCGGACGGCAAACGACATTTTCTGCTTCCGTCAGACTCACTATTCGTCCATCATACGGAATAAATAAATGCAACTTGGCGAACAAGGCATCCATCCGTCCTCTACCGCCTTACGACTGCAAAACCTTCGCCAATTCATCAATAGTACTAAAAAATGCTTGGAAACATCCCAAAATAAAACACTGCGCTACCTCACGTCCAACCACGACCCGAACCAATGACCGAGATCCAAAGCCAAAAAAATACCAAAAACCTCGCATTATCAAGGCTCAATGCGAAATCCTCGAAAGGATCCTTCCACGATTCACGCAGAAAACATTGTGCATGAGTGCAATGGCATCACAAGTGCCCGCCTCTCCCCTTCCTGAAGCCAAACTGATCATCCCCTAAGTAATCATTTGCCCTGGCTCTCCATCATTTTGTTCATGCTCCTGAGAATAACTTAAGCTGCGTGGGAAATCAAACTTATTGTTCTGTGTTCCTCAATATATTGCTACCTTTCTCTTTTTAAATAGATATTTTCACTGTCTAAATAAGTTTTCCGGCCAAATTCCTCCCTCATAATTGCTACGAATTGATCCATAACCCTTCCTCCCACATTTTCCTTCAAGTAGTGCAGCGGGAATGTTCTCTACCCACAAGGCCTCATTTGATTTCATCTCCCTTCATGCCTTTTTTTACCTCATCGACCTAAGATATCTAGTAGCAGTAGTTTTAGGGGGAGGCGACCTAGAGATGAGGTCATTTGCGCATTTAGGGATGGACAGGAAAAGATGAAGGGTGGAGAGAAACCCGGTGTCGGCATTAGCCTACTCTTATCAAAAGGCGCCAGGGGGGTCCGCAATTTAACGTCCCATCCGACGGACGTCGTACTCACTCCAAGGGCTCTCGAAAAAGCACCGAGGGAGTAGGGATCGGGTTACTACTGAAAAATATCTGTCGCCTCCAGGATTCGTACCTGGGCCCTCTCAGTGGGAAGCCAGTACGATAGCCACCTCACCTTCCTCCCTAAGCTTCTCATCTTCCTCTAATTCATACTCACTATCCATGTCTAACCTTGCTGGCCTAAGTTCTTTACCACACCGTTTTCCCAAACATTCCTTCCATCTCTCTTGGATCTTTTCTGTGTCAACTATTATCTTCCCCAACCTATCTGAAACTGTTAACAAAGATTTTTCCTTCTTACTTCCCGTAATCTTCTTGCATACCGCCCCAATTTCACCCTTCCTCAGCAAACTTTCCATGACCTCGTACTGCGTCTTCGACCATGCTTCTTTTGCTTTATTTGTTACCTTTCTCAATGTATTATTCAATATTTAGGACTTCCTTCTGCCTAAATCTGTGTTCACATTCTTCCATAATCCATCCGCCACCTGCTCTATGTTGACTACGCTTCTTCCTACCTCTTTATTCAATGTTATGGCAACCCCTTGCTGGCTCAAGGCCCCTCCGCTTTATATTATTCTATAACTATCAGTCCAGTTATCTCCGCTATCCTTTCATCTCACCTCGCATAAACCTAAAACATCTATATTCCCTCTTTCCATCTCTCGCTTTATATTCTCTAATTTTCCTGTCCTTAACATTGCCCTAATATTCCATTAGCTTATTCGATCTTCTTATTCGGCGTCTTCTGCCCTGAGGCTGTCCATTTTCCTTCGCAAGGGTTTCGTGAGATGAATACCGCGGAAGCCTTTCCTCTCCCGCTGCCTGGCACGACACACGGCCGATTGGGTCGTGCCCCGTAGTTTCCAGGACTCTTATTCTCTATACTATCTGTTGTCAGGTTGTTTCGTTAAGAGAGATAAGGAATTATATCTTTTCACAATGGTATAGTGTGCGTCTATGCAAAATATACCTTAACCGTAAGAATACCAATCGAACAATAAAATCAAACGATATGAGAATCACTTTAAATTTTTCCTAACACTGTTGAAATTTTGTGGTACACTGTCGGGAAAAAAGCTATAATATTATACATAAGTTCAATAATATAAGCTTTTTTTAGGTTTTTATAAAGCCTAACTACGATGCATCTATTCGAAAATTAACGCCCATTTTCTTGAATTTAAACACTGTTGAGCTAAAAAACGTCCGCACTCAGCGCCATCCATTGGTTGCTTCCGAGGTCACTGAAGTACATATTTAGGTTCGGTTGTCGCTAGCCTGTTGGAGAATGCAGATAACAGTGACCGCGAAAATCGTTGCTCCCGCCAGTTGCGGAGTACGTGCAGTGGCCCGGACATGACGCAGACTATAGATGGGCCCGTGCCCACCAGCGTCGCTACTTGCCTAAGACCCAATGAGAGCCGTATGTGCTTGGCGGGCCGTAGAGTTGTGCGTATGGTGCCATTTATGTTAGTTTCTGTTGAAACCAACGAAAATTCAATCACCTTGATCCTTGGTCATCCTTCTTATTCGACAGATCTCGCTCCCTGCGACTCATTCATATTCCCACAATGCAAAAATGTGATGAGGGGGCATCACTGGGAATATGTGGATTTATTCATTCATGAACCCGCAAGAACGAGTGAAGGGAAGGTTTGACGATGGTGTCGAAACTTCGGAAATGACCGCAGAAATCAGCGCGATGTGGAGAAGAGTTCCAGCATTCGGACCGATGGAATCGTTCAAGAACTGCGATCTGATCGACTGCTCCGGCTCCTCCGGTCTGAAGCGCCACAATAGTCGATCGTTAAGGTAGGCCTCAGATGCCAAATTGAGAGCAAGGCGGGTACCCAAAATGTATGCCGACCAACACAAAGAGCGAAGAATGATCAGTGGACGAATGTTTTTGGACCGCTATCGACTTTGTACCTTGCGACTGTTCCCTCGCGCTACACTTGCCGGAGTGGACAACATTTTGAGGACGAGAAACCGATGAATACCGCCGCTATTAACCGGTTCGATTCCCAGGCGGCCAATGCCTTCCATTCTGAGGGATTGAAGAAGCTGCTCCAGCGTCGCGGAAAAGGCGAATAAGTGAACGGCGATTGGTGCATACGAGATGTAGAAAAGTCAACGCGGAAAGAACCTGAAAAACCTCAATAATTTCTACGCCTGCCACAGAGAACCTGAATATATCCATTCGTAGCACACAATTTTTTGTGCAGCTGATATGACTTTCCATATTTTCTATTTATATCAGGAAGCTAGGGATATTACTTAAAATTTATAACATTAAAATTTCTTAATAAGTTAATTGAGTAATATGCCAGGGAAAATTTGTACAGTAGACCAGGCATCTCATTTTCGTTTAGGGCCAAGTTATAGTCCAGTTGCCATATCTGGACCTCTAACTCTGTTCATGAATATTTAAATTTGGCGCTGAGAAAATCAATCGTTGCAGCAATGATTTCGTGTTTTTTCCACTACATAGCTACCTGAAACATCAATAATTACCACGAGGAAATGCACAAGGCATACTAGATAAAGAACTATACTAATCTTCAACACAATGATCCAGAGCATAATGCACGTAGATATATTGACAAGTTCTAAAGGCAAGCTGCAAAAATTTAAGAAAGGCCTTGATCATGATACGGCCCCCGGGTGCGTGAGATTTAATACCAATTTCTCGTATCTTTTCCAGCCTGACAAGGCAGAAAGTGCAGCAGGAAACCAAGCCTCGGAGGAAGGGCTAGAAAAGAAAATCCACGGAGATGAATCCGACACGCAAAAGCGCCCCATGCTAGCCGAACGACATAAATATGCCAACAGAGGACCATTTTCGCGTAAGAACCCTCGAAACCGTTCTGGTGTTCACTACACGTCTGAGGCCGCCAGGTGGGTTAGCAGGCAGCAAGAGTATAATCGAGCCCTGCAGGGCTTTTTTAGATAGATGTGTAGGTCAATTGGTGGCTTCCTGAAGTCTTCTTTGCCAATATATGTAGCTTTAAATGAAGTGAGGCTCAGTGCTAGCAATAGTTCATTTAACACGAATCAGATAGCATCGGACGGAACATTATATAAGGGATTCAATATTAATAAGAAGACGATCCTCGTTAAAAATTCAAAAAAAACCGTAATGGCAAGGAAACATTATCTGTATTGGTAGTAATTTGCCGGAGTATAAAAAACAAAGTCGCAGAATATCATCACCTTATTCAAAGCACAGGCATGGACATATAATTATCGGGACAGAAATCTGGTTATCCAGTGATATTGTCGACGGTGAAATATTCCCGAAATCCATTTCCATTTACAGAAGTGACAGACCAAATAGAATCAGGGGCAAATAGAATCTATGTTGCAGATAAAAATTCTTAAGTCAGCAGGGCTGAGGTATTTCCGGGTAATGGTTTGGAAAGCGCTTGATGCTCACATGAAAGTCCTCAATCCAAAAGAATTTATGAATGCGAATTTTACAGACCGCCGGACGACAAATAAAATTCAATACTAGAATTAGATCGGATATTCAAAGGTTTCTAATCCCAACACAATGATCGCGAAGTTAAAATCGGTGGAGATTTCAATGTCTCATCTATTCCATTGTTCCCGGCTCAACTTTGTGGAAATTCATGTTAATTAAATGAAGAATACAATGTCTTTCCACTGTCCTTGATCACGCTAATTGTACGTGAATTAAGGACAGTGGAAATATACATTGTATTCTTCTTTAAGTCCCATCTATTTATTGACTGGAGCACATATACGTAATTTAAAAACGGGCGGTACAGACAAATATATCTGCGACACCATTGAATTCTTTAACGTCGAACTCATCGAATCAACTTGTCATTTCACCAACTAGGAGCGATAATATTCTTGATTTGATAGCAACAAAGTTTCCCGCAAAAGTCTAACTGTAGAAACTATTGAAGGAATTAGTGACCATAGGGCAGTAAACAGGGTCGCACCCAAAAGTGGTAGGACTGATTTTCTCTGGCGCGAACGGAGCGGTGGAGGGGGGTCTGCCTGGCAGGGTAAGGTGGAGGAGGCTCTTAGCAACAGACCGACACCAACCTCAGTAGCCTGCGGGCTGTCGTTGAGTGAGGACACCGTTTTTAGTGAAGCAAGTTTTTTGTCCGCGTCGAAAAACAAAGTGAATCTGAATTTAGAGCAACGTTATTCCGTGAAGTTTTGTGCGAAACTCGGGAAGACGGCAACTGAGACCCTCGATATGATCAAGCAGGCTTATGGGGACACTGCCTTAAGCCGTTCCACAGTATTTGAGTGGCACAAGTTGTTTAAAGAGGGTAGGGAGCTCGTTGAAGACGACCATCGCTCCGGACGGCCGTCGACGGCAAGAACCAACACGCATGTGGACAGAGTGAGGACACTGCTGAACACAGACCGACGCTTAACCAGTGAAGAAATTGCAGACCAGTTGGATCTGTCTGCATCCAACGTCCAACGCATTATTTGGCCATGATTTTGCCATGGATTTGGCCATGCGCAAGGTGTGCGCCAAGATGGTGCCGAAAATTCTGAGTGTCGACCAACAGGCAACGCTCGTCGTCAGACAGCTCCTGGCCAAATACGGCGTTGCCACATTGCCGCACCCGCCCTATTCTCCCGATCTGGCACCACCGGACTTCTTCTTCTTCCCCCTGATGAGCATATGGTGTAGATAAAAATATCCGGGGTTGGATTGAAGACTTTTTGATTGGTCGGGTACAAAGAGTAGTGATAGATGGACTTAGCTCAAATGCAGTAGAAGTTATTTCAGGTGTACCCCAGGGAATTGTCAACGTATCTATTCTATTCCTACTTTACGTTAACGACATTGACTCCGTGGTTAATAGAAAAATACGGTCATATCCCGATGATGCGGCGGTTTACCGTGATTCTGAGGACACAGCAGTTTATCAGATGACCTAAATGTTATACAACGCTGATGCGACACTTGGGAATTAGAATTGTACGAGTCCTGTTCAAAAAGTATCGCGGCTTTTGTGTTTTTTCAAAAATTATTTATTTATTCATGAATATCAATTTTGTCCCCTTTAAATTAATCCCCATTAGATGTTATACACTTGTGCCAACGTTTTTTCCCAGTCCTCGAAGCACTTCAAAAAATCATTCTTTGCCATCTTGGTCAGCTCTTCCTTCAATGAAATCTTTATCTCGTCAATCGTGGCGTATCGTCGTCCTTTCATGGGCCCCTTCAGTTTCGGGAACAAGAAAAAGTCACTGGGGGCCAGATCTGGGGCATACGGTGGCTGCGGCATCTTTAGTGTGTTGTTCCGAATATTCGCGCACAGGAAACGATATGTGAGCAGGGGCGTTATCATATGGCGAAAGCCAATTTTTATTCTTCCACAAATCCGGGCGTTTGTGGCGGATTGCTTCGCGCAAATGCGCATAACTTGCAGGTAATATTCCTTATTTGCCATTCTACCCTGTCGTACCCTGAGACACATTCATGATGCACCACGCCCCTGCAATCGAAGAAACAGTAACTTTCGACCGAACCTGGCGCGTTGTTTTTGGTCTTGGCCCGTGCCGCAGCTTCCATTGGGATGATTGAGCTTTAGTTTACGTGTCATAACCATAAACCCATGATTCGTCACCAGTCATGGCCCTCTGGAGCAAATTTGTGTCGTCGCGGACAGCGGCCAACACCTCATTAGCAATCTTAATGCGTTGCTGTTTTTGGTCGAAAGTAAGCAATATTGGTACTAATTTCGCGGCGACCCATGTCATGCCCAAATCATTGGTTAAAAATCGAATGGCACGAGCCAATCGATATGTTTAGGTCCTCAGCAACTTCTCTAACGGTGATTCGACCAATTGGCCAATACTGTTTTCTTCACTTCATCAATGCTTTCGTCAGTTGTTCACGTGCTCGGGCGTCCAGCACACTCATCGTAGTTCATATCTTCTCGGCCCCCTGACCACATTTTGTACCACCGATAAACGTTGCTTCGGTCCAAGGTAGCTCCTCCATATGCCACAGTCAACATTCGGAATGCGTCCGCGCACTTAATTTCGTTTTTCACACAAAATTTGTTACAATTTCTTTCATCCATTTTTTGGAACAGGCAAAAATCGAAGACAAGCCAAAACACTTCCAAGTAAAATAACTGTCAACAATTAACTGAACATTCAAAATCGCCGAACTCTTCGGTATAAGTAAGAGACAGAAGTACCAACATTATGCCAAAAAGAAATCGAAAATCAAATATACGTAACCCGCGGAAATTCAAAATTCGCGATACCTTTTTGGACAAACCTCGTACTTTAAAAAGTGTGTAGTGATGAATTTTTGGAAAAAGAGCAATTCCCTCTCGAGCGCCAACTGCATCGGGAACACCGAAATGGAATGTGTAGACTCGATTCAATACTTAGGCGTTACCCTCACTCACCATCTCTTCTGGGTGAAACGCATACGGGGAATATTTGGACAAGCTAATAAAAAATTAGGATTTATTAGAAGAGTACTGGGTAAATGTGATGAAAAGGTCAATGAAAAATGCTATCCTTTGCTGGTTAGGCCCCATTTAGAACATGCTGCCAGTGTAGATGGGATCCTCATGAAGTTGGATTAATTGCCGAATTGGATCGCGTGCAGTGTACAGGAGCTAGATTTGTAAAGCGTTGTTATGATAAACTTAGAAGCGTATCCCAAATATTAGAGGAGCTAGGCTGGGAATCACGTAATGAAGCGAAGGTTGAATTACAGTTTGAAGCTCTTGTATAAATTGGAAGGGCATTTCTTTAGAAGTGATGTTGAAAATATATTACTTCCCCCATCGTGTTGCGGTATGCGAGACTATGCGAATACAATTAGAAAGATTATGAGCAGAACAGATAGATTTAAGATGTCATTTTTTCCACTAACAATAGGGGATGAGAATAACATTGTCCGACCGCGTTAGGATCATGTAGATGCACACGAAGTGAAACTATTCGTGTGGGACTTGCATTAAACGGCGGTGCGTCTAGCAAAGCTCACGGAATCCGATCAAGTTTTCAATTTACGAAATGTATCCAAATCCGAACTTCAAAACAAAATAATTTCTACGAACGACACCAGGAGAGGCAGATAAACTACACTCGACGACTTACTTCCCAGGTCGCAACATTTGATCAACTACATCGGATAGGGTTCCCAAGACGTCGATAACGGCTGACTCATCTCCAGTTTCGCTGTGCTTAATTATCGCAAGGCGAAATATAAACATAGGCACCAGCGAGGGCCCACTGTCACTTAAAATACTGCCGAGCTCAACTGGAAAATGACACAACTCATAGGATATTGATTTTTTTTTTTTAATTTTACTCACCGTGTATAACAATGAGCTAAGCTAAAACAGAGAATCCAATCGCCCGGATGGGTCTCCATTACAAGAATACCTACGATAAATGACCTCTCGGCGGGCGTGTCGGCCGGCAGACCAACGGGGTCGGGCCGATGCGCGCACGCGGAGACACGCACCTGGAATTCGAGCTGCTGGTCGTCGTGGTCGCCGCTGCCCTCCGTCGCCGCGGCCCAATGTCCGGCCCACGGGGCGTCCTCCGCGGAGGGCCGCAGCAGAGCCTCCGTATCCGACGGCGAGCCGCCGCCGCTGAGGGAATCCGCCGTCGTCGCCGAGGGCAGTACTGCTTGGGGAGAGAGAAAAACTATATAGACAGACTCTTGGCTACATTTCATTCGGCAGAGCATTCGCTGCCGCCACACATCGAATCGAACCGAATCGTCACAAGCACCTCATTTCGGCAGCGATGTGCTAGGTTATGTAAGCGGCTGGCACCAACTCGCACGAGGCAACACTTGCGATATGACCACGGGGGATTCCTTTTCAGGGAGGGGACCTGCATAGACACAACCTATTTCAATGACTTGCAACCTCCATCCCAAAACTGAACCAGTGCCACGATTCATTGATTTGGTCTTTTGGGTTGGCACACTGCCACATCCGGAATATTTTTCTCCAAAAAAATTACATATTTGTTGCTCTACAAAAGCTGGTACGGATTTTTTACATGTTAACTATTTCATTACTACTAGTACTATGAAAATTGTTTTAGGGACTACGTGCGTAAGTTTCACCATCCCACATGGTAGGGTAACATTTCAAAAGGATGTCAGCCGTGGCTGGTTTGGGGTGACCGCCGCGGCGCATGTCATCGGCGGCGATGCAGAGTCGCTGGCGGCATGAACGTCGCGCCGCGTCGTTGGTTCTTTGGTGCTGAAGGCGTCATGAAATCGGATCTGGATTTAATCAACCAGAGACCCGATACCGGTTGAGGCTTTGCTCCTCGACGGCTGACTTCACGTGATGCCCTCGTCTTCTGTGCATTCCAATGCACATTGACTCGCACATGTACACGCCGGGAGTCCCGAAGTGACTCGGACGAAGGTGGTTTACCCGGTGCTGTGAGGATATTATTATTATGCCGCTTGAGGATTTACGACAGGAGAGACGTACGGAAGGCCTTGCCTCTTCTTGTCACTGCTCTCATTTCATTAATGTGGTCTGTGCAATAAATGCGCGAACTGGTGCAATCTGGCGGCCATGACTCGGACTATAGCCCCTGGCCCACTAGCCAGGCGCTAGTTGCCTGAGACCCAATGAGCCGTCTCTGCTTAGCGGATCGTCGAGCTGTGCGCATGGTGCCAGTTATGTTAGTTTCTGTTGTACTTGTTTTCACTGTTGGTCGAAAATGGAAATTGACGAAATCACGGAGCAACGAATCAACATCAAGTTTTTTGTTGAAGTGCGGTAGAAGTTACCAAGAAATGACTGAAATGTTGACTGCAGCTGTTTACGGTGATAATGCTCGGAGGAAAACGTCCGTTTTCAAGTGGATTAGGCGTTTTAAAGATGGGCGACAGGATGGCACGGATGATGCAAGGCCGGGACGACTCCTCCAACCCCCTGTGTTGACGACAACATTGATCGTGTGCGGTCCCTTGTCCTTACCGATCGTCGAAAAACTGTCCGAATGATGTCTGATGAACTGAATTTAGGAAAATCGACAGTGCACACTATTTTAACCAAACATGATAGATGCTTGACACCTTCACCATAAAAATGCACCTGCACATTCAGAATTGTTTGTTCGCCAGTTTCTGGCAAAAAATTCAATCACCTTGATCCTTGATCATCCTCCTCCTTGTTCGCCAGATCTCGCCCCCTGTGATTTATTTCCTATTCCAAAAATGCAAAAAAGCAAGAAACGACGATAAAACTAAAAACCAAAACTGCAGAGGGCTTCCAAACTGTTTTATTAACGGTGGAAAAGATGACGGAATAAGTGTATAGTAACTAATGGAGAGTACTTTGAATGGGGACAAAACGATGTAGACTTAATTTTGCAAAATCAAGTTTTTAATGGTCTCAGTTCGCGTGTTTATTGGACAGGTCTCGTATACTCCGGGACCAGGTGTACTCCCATACGATGTCGTTCGTTCCTTTTACGGACCATCGTCATGTCCCTCTCGTCGTATCCTTGTTGACAGACGATTTTTCCAAATGATTGAAATTCGTGGGGCCCTCTCCTCGTCTCCTGTGGTTCGCCCTCCATGGTCCACTGCGGAGACGAGTGCTCCGGGATGGGTAATGGCGTCGTTCCGCCCGTTCACTCAGGGACTCGAGTGGGTGGTCTTTCTCCACTCGCCGTCCAAGTGACCCGTCTTCATGCGGGAGCATCAGGACACGTCGGGCAAGTGTGTTCTTCCTTTTCCAGAGTGAATTTGATGTCAGGGCGCTCTTATGCTCCACGAATTCCGTGAGGGTCCCGGCCCCGTCTGCTCATGCGACGCGCAATGTCCGCCAAATTGCGGAGGGAACCTTGGGAGGCTTACTCTCGGCGAATGAGAGAGAGAGAGGGAGTCTTCTCTACGCAATCTTCCGCGTGGCAATTAGCCGTCGCGGGCGAGAGAGGAGATCCCATTGCGACGCCTTCCGTCTGCTCATTAAATTTCAGATTGTATCGCATTGATTAGTCGTCAAGACGTGGGGGAATAAGACGACGTTCTCGTCGAAGCAGCAGCTCTCCAGCAGTTTGAGCGGGGATTCGCATGAATAGAGATGATACCGAAGCTCAACAGGATCTTTGACGGTTCCAGCCGGATGCTACATAGCGTTTTCATGAACTCAGTCGCACATTTAATGTGATCCATGCCCGCAAATTACGGGTAGGGGCCGTGGAATATCCAAGGAGTGAAGTCGCGCAGGTCCATCGCAGGACCGTCGTACCAAAGGCCAAAATAGAACTAGCAGCCCTCCATGGAATCCGGAAAAATCCTTCACTCATAATCAAACCACAACCCGAAGGTCATTTCACATGCGAGGATAAAGCTATCCAGGTGCCCAGCGACGTATACAATCGTTCAGCAGGGCGAAGAGAGAGGCCAGATCTCTTTTCCCTGCCCAGTGCCTTTTCTCTTTCGCCTTAGGTTTTCCAGGAAGATCTTGTCCCCCGGAATACCACACAGCATGAGCGAAGCTGAAGGTGCCCAGAGGCGCCCCAGCTATTCGAACCCGAGCCCTCTGGTAGGTAATCCAACGCTTTTACCAACTGGACTACCACGCCTAGTTAGCAAGAAAGTATTTAGGAGATTGGCCTCGCGTACCCTATCTATAAAATTATCTAAATTTTCTGCCATTAAAGACTGCACAGTTGGACATTTGCCTCGTATGTAGGTCTGTTACGTAAGGTCAAAATAATTTTGGGTCATTTCCTAAATATTCTCATACAATCTTACATTTACAGTTAGGTTTTGCCATTATCTTTTCGGCTCTTGATCACATTCCACACGTTTACTTTGCGAAGTCTGGAGTATAGTTTCGCCATTTCTTTTTAACATTTGAGTGCTTATACTTTTGTCTCGTCAACACCGCTGGGACCTCACCATGGCACGACGGTGCACACAGGTTCCTTTTCATCGCGTTGACATTTGAAAGGGATACACTTCAATATAACGTCAGGTCACTTGAAAATATTCCCCAGCATTATTTTGGGACAACACGGCGAGTTTCTAATCTGAATGATTGCAGCTCATGTTTTACATCTCCTTAACTTCATTGCAATTCTCTTTATTGAATAAATGCATTTTAAAAGTTTTTCTTCAATCACCATAATTTCCATTTCCACTATTATAGCATGTGGTCGCTAATGCCCTCGGTTATGTCCCCAAATGCAGTAATGTCTGAGAATATCAGTCGAAAGTATGATGGCAGGGGTGTTCCCTTGTTTTGGAGATTTGAACTATTTGTTCAAACTATAATATGTCGACTACATTCATAACTATCTAAAAGGATCGCCTTGTTTCGATGATTTCGACGACACGCAATAACTATTTCAATTAACATTCTGGCGGATAAATTCACCGGCGACCACAAATACATATACTATATGATATATGCTTGATGAAAAGTTTTAGAACTTTGCCCATCGAGCAGACTGCGTCGGAATCAGTCGTCCTAAAGTAAAGACATATTATGAAATTTCCGTGCTTATAATACTTGACGTAACATCAAACACTTCCTATTCCGTTGTGAGCGAATTCATAGCGAGAACTACCGAGTTTTCTCCCCTCCCATGGACTACGACCTTGTGGTGGGAGGGCATGTGCGTTCCAATGACCCCTAGACATGTGCTGGTGGCAGCAATGATATTTTCTCCTGGTATGGTCACCCATGCCATAGTCCACGCAGCATCTGTTCCTCAGTGAGGCGGCTGCAAAGGCGCTGACCCCAGAGGGGCGGCCGCTGATTGATGGTGTCAGGTTGAAAACAATATTGAGGAAGGCAACGGAAAACCACCTCGATTAGTAATTTTAAGAATGCCTTGATGGACACCATAATTAAAATGAGTCCCAGCAAATATGGGACTCGGCCCAATCGGCCGTGTGCCATACCCGGCAGCGAGGGAGGAGAGGCTTCAGCGGTCGTCATCCCACGACATCTTTTCAAAGCAAAAGCTACAGCAACAGAAGCAGAACAGAAGATGCGGAACAAGAAGACCAATTTGTTTAAAAATAGGAACTTGGAACTTTAGGACAATGATAAGGCCAGGGAAATTAGAGAATAAAGCAAGAGATAGAAAGGGGGAATAAAGATGCTTCAGGGCTGTGTGCGGTGGGCTTCCGCGGTCGTCATCTCACGAAACCCTAGCAAAAGAAAACCGACAGCGACAGGACAGAAGACGCAGAAGAAGACCAATTTAGTTAGAATTGGAACTTGATATGTTTGGATAATGTTGAGGACAGGGAAATTGGAGAATATCAAGCGAGAGATGGAAAGAGGAAATATAGTTATCTTAGGTCAATGCGAGGTGAGATGGAAGGATAGCGGTGATTAGTGGAGTGATCATTGAAGAATAATATACACCGGCGGGGACGAGAGCCAACGAGGGGTTGCCGTAATATTAAATAAGGAGGTAGGAAGGAGCGTAGTAAACATAGAACAAGCAACAGATAGAATATTAGCAGTAGAGATTAAAGCAGAACCGACGAACTTGGCCATTTTTCCGGTATACATGCCACCAAGCAATCACAAGAAGGATGAAGTTGATAGGATATACGATCAGTTAGAGGACATAATTGGATGTGTTCCTGCAGGGAAACATTTGATAGTGATGGGGAATTGGAATGCATTGGTAGGCGATTGGACGGATTTTACGAACTAGGGTTTCGATACGAGGAATTACTGCGGGGAGAAAGTTTTTTAATTCTACATTAAACGGGTTAGTCATCACCAACAATTGGTTTTAGCACCACAAGAAGCGTAAACACACATAAAAATGCAGGGGGATTTAGAGAGGTATCAGTTAAACTGTATCATATTTAGTCACAGATTTAGGAACAGCGAGATCAATTCGCACAGCCCCCATGGAGCGGATTCGAACTCGAGTCACAATTTATTGATAATTAATTGCAGCGTCCAATTTAAAAGGATAAAACAGGGAAGGCGAGGTAAAAACTGGAACTTGTGAGCATTAATCGGGTTAATTGGGAGAGAATGTAATTTGGCTTTAAAGTCAAACATGAGAGAGGAAAGAGTTGGTCGATAAAGAAAAAAATGTGAATATATCAAAAAAGGTAAATGGAAAGCCCTAAAAGAAACCATACTTAAGAACCTACTATAGAAATAGTGTCTTTCGCGGCTTTTGATAACCCTTTCTTGATACTTTCCCATTTTTCTTCGATAGTACTTTCTTAGATAGATAGCTCTTTACCATCGTCCATGATTTCCTCTACCGCCTGTTGGTACTCCTTCCTTTTCAAACCATTTAATGCTTCTACATTCCATTTTCTAACCCGCCGCCCCTGCCTTATATTTTTGAAGCGGACGCTGCATTTCATTGCAACTAAATTGTGGTCAGAGTCCGCATCCGCTCCCGGGAAGCTGTACGAATTTATCACACTGTTCCTAAACCTGTGTCTAACCAGAATATAATCTAGCTGATACCACTCTGAGTCGCCTGGCATTTTCCATGTATACCTGCGTCTTTTGTGGTGTCTAAACCAAGTGTTGGTGATGACTAGCCCCCGTCTCCAGCAGAACTCAACTGCTTTCTCCCCGCGGTCATTCCTCGTGCCTAAACCGTAGTCCCCCACCTCATCACCATCTCTTCCTTCGCCTACCGTCGCATTCCAATACCCCATCACTATCAAATGTTTCCCTGCGGGAGCACACGCGATTATGTCCTCTAACTAATCGTATATCCTATCGACCTCTTCTTCCTTGTGGTTGCTCGTTGGCATGTATACCTGAATAATGACCAAGTTCGTCGGTTCTGCTTTCATCTCTACTAGTAATAAACTATGGCTCGCGGGAAAAAATTAGCTCAAACGAGGTCGTTATCGCCGAGATAGAGGCGTATTTTGGTGAATTCGACAAATCCTATTTTTTGGAGGGGTTAAAAAAATGGCCGGAACGTTGGGAGGAAGTGTATCTTCCTAAACGGGAACCACGTTGAAAAATGAAACAAATGTTTTTGAAAAAATGGTTTCTTCATTTCTAACACGGGTGCTTATTGAACCGCCCTCGTATGTCCTCTTAACTGAGCAAACTTCCTATCGACTTCTTCCTGCTTAGGATTGCTTGATGGGATGTATACCTGAACGATGACCAAGTTCGTCGGTTCTGCTTTGATCTCTACAAGTAATATTCTATACGTTGCTTGCTCTATGTTGACTAGCTTCTTCCTACCTTTTTATTCAATACTATGGCAACCTCGTTGGCTCTCGTCCCCGCCGCTGTGTATTATTCTATAATTATCAGTCCAGCATTCGGCCGATTGGCCCGTGTCTCGTAGTGGCCAGGACTCAATGCCATTCTAGTTTTCATCGTTGGGGTAATCAATTGTGACATCATTGTGGTAAAAAATTGTCGTGGTGGTTTGCCGTTCCTTTCCTTTGCCGTAATTCAAAATTGGCACCTTCACTCAATAGCCCTCCCCCCGCTGGGTTCAGACGCCTTTACCGCCACCTCAGTGAGGACCAGGAACTGCGCGAACTAATTGTCGGCTGGCTCATATCGACCTATCTGTGGTAGTGGGTACCCTGCCTGGAGCGACTATCATCCCTGGAACGCCTCTACATATAACGGCACAGTTGTTGTTCATGGGAAGGACATTACAGTGTAATGTCCTTCCCATGTGGTGTAATTTTCTGTGTTGTTTTTTTGCATGTGGTATTTTTCCTTTTTACGGTTGGTGACCTAACACCCCCCGCCACACGCCCTTGCGGCGGCTTGCGGGGTATTATGTAGATGTAGATGTACAGTCTTCAGATATGGTGTTTCCCAACTTGTGTCCACCGTTTAAGGCAGGCTTTGGATGGACACACTCGTCAGCACTACATTACTAAGACTCCAATCCGAACAAGATATCCTGACACCTACACTAAAATGAACACTTCTTTCGTGGACTACGAGGGAAGTCTGAAAAGTCTACGACCTAACCAGTGAACGAGACTTTTTTCTTGAAATTCATTTCCATTTTTTCTATCCAACATTGTCTCCTAATAAGTCGATACACTTTTTTCCCGAGATGCTCTGACTTTTTTTGACCCTTTCAAATGGCAGCTGTGGTCTTCCTCCACAAAATATGCGTTTACGTGTGTGTTTCCGTCTGGAGAAAATCTCTGTCCTTGAAGCGGAACTTTTAAGGTTAGGAAACAGGAATAGGTGGCTGGGGGTGGGATCCGGTGGATATAATATACGGTGAGCGGTCAACCAATTCTAAGTGCAATCCGTGGAATGTAGCCTCGGCGACCACCGAAGTGAGAGCAGGTGCGTTGTCCTCATGGGAAAGTACTTTCTTCTTCTTCATCAAATGTGGTCGTCTTTTCAATCTTTCTTCTTTCGCTTCTTTAGGTGTTGGAAGATACTCCATAGTCTCAATTTCGCCACAAAATAAATACGGCCATCTATCAATCTACTTGACTTCAACTCCTCGAGTAATTATGCATTAAACTCTCCCGTTATTGTCTCGCCTTATTGCAGACAACCAATTGACACATTCTGAGACTATTCTGAAACACGATCGCCGTCACCTTCCCGGCCGATGGCACCGCCTTTTGTCTTTCTCGGAGCAGGTTCGCCCTTGCACTCTACTGTTCGTTCGTCTCAGGAGTTGTAGTGGTGGATCAAATATCCATCAACAGTTATGAATAGACGCAAAAACATTTGAATCGCTTCGTTTAAACCGCTCGCTCCTACAAGGCCCCTCGGATATGTTCATTCGAAAGCATGTTGGTCCAAAGTGAGCACTCAACGCCCTTAAAACTTACGCCCGTTCGATTATTCTTCAGTCAATACGTGACAAACGCATCCTTTCTATGTGCTCATAGCCTCTACCATTTCTCCGACCTTAATTCGACGGTCTTCAAGTAGACTTTAATGAACTTTATCGATGTTTTTGGTGGTTGTCACAGTTTTGGACCGTCCAGAACGCTTTTCATCAGGCAGGCTGGTACGGCTACGTTTAACTTCAGCTGTGCCCAAAATTTCACGATCGCACGTTAAGCGATGCCGCAGAAATCCCGTGAACAGACAGCGTCCAGTTCTGTCTTTGATTTGAGTAGGCGTAATGCGACTGACAAAAACAAATACTTAATGGCAGTTTGTTGTGCAAATATTTCCATTCCTATGAAAACCCTCCCGGAAGAATCACTGAAAACGATTATCAAACAACAACGGATTGTCCAAAAAGCTGAAAATTTGGTACGTTTTAACGAGAACACATTCCCGAACTTTCTGTTTCTGTTGAAGAGTGCTGTCATCTTCATGTTGAGATCGGATACTTTTCAGGCACCCCTCGTATGAGGAGGACCTGAAAGGTTTTTGGCCTGATGATTAAAATAGAAGTTTGTTTTATTTTTCAACATGATCACCTTTAATATCAATACATTTCATCCAGTGGTAAAACAGTGCTCTTCTCCCGTCTCCGTAGTGTTCTTCCAAGAGGTTCTGCAAAGTACTCTTCAACGGCTGCTATCGCTTCTTGATTGAATGAAAAACGTCAACCAGGGAGGAAACAATTTGAGTATCGAGAAGAGGTCCAAGGGATCCAAATCCGGGGAATAGGGGGTCGTTGTTCCAGCACCTCACAGTGCAGTTCCCTTGATTTTCCCACCGCCAAAACCCTTTAGTGGGCACATACATTGCACGGATGGTATTTTTCTTCCAGGTCTGCCTGCTCGTGAATTTTCCCATACAGTTTTATCAGAAGGCCAGAATGGTACTCTACAGTTATTGTTTTACTCTTTTCAAGATATTCTATCGACAGAAATCCTTCCGCACCTCAAAAAACCAATTCCATGACCTTTCCCACCAATCTTTGCCTTTCTTCGAAGGTGAAGAATGAACCAACCTCTGTCCACTGCATGGATTCTTGTTTCCATTCTGGAGTGCAATGGCAAATCCACGCATCAATGCATAAATTCACTCTTATTTTCCGTAAAGGGTGGCAAGTACTCTTTGGAAAGTGTCGTCCGAATGATTTTTTGATCAACATTGAGGCACCCATCTTGCGCAAAGCTTTGTCTCGCGCAATTCCTCGTGCAAAATTTAACTTTCATATTGCTTTCATATACAAGCAATAGAAGACATTTACACGCCGATCTTCTAAGATCATATCGTGCACCTTTCCGATGAATTCCGGTGTGGTTGCACTTTCCGGACGTCCTTCACGTGGATGATCCTCTTGGGAGGTTTATCACGGCCACACTCGGTCGCCGCCCGCTTCCTCATGGGCAGAAATGGAAGGAAAGCACTCGACCGGATATTGAGGGATCTGGGTTCGAATCCCAGTCAAGGCGAATGATTTTTACACTCTGAAATTGTTGCATTGAAATGCACATTAGCGGATGACTCCGTTAAAAGTTACTGTTGCGGCATCTCCCGCAGTTTCTTTGGAATTGTTGCATTAGAAGTGTTCCCATTCACTATCCTCGAATGAATTTCGGTCGCCATTGAAGCTTCCTTTAAATATGGGTTTAGAGTGAACACAAGTCACTAAACAATTCAGCCCCACTTAACAAAAGACAACCTGACCTTGAACGCTTCGCTAAGTTCCTTTTAAATTCCGCAGATTTCTTCTTTCTTCCACCCTTTACTTATTTGCCGAACATTCTCTGGCCCTCTCTCACATTCTTCAACATCCCACTGCCGATCAATACGCCCTTCATCCATTTTTCCCGCCTTCTTTGGATTTCTCCCAAAAAACCCCTCTCTTCGCCCCCCATACCAAGTACTTCCTCGATTGTTTTCCTTTCGGTCCACTTCAACTTCTCCATTCTTCTCCACAACCACATTTCAAAAGCCTCCAATCTACGTCCATCCTCTTGCTTCAATGACCATGTTTCCGCGTCGTACATAACTACGCTTCATATTAAAGATTTAACGAGTATTTTCTTAACATCCTTATTTTACTTCCCCGCCATTCCCAAATCTCTCCTCCCTGTGGACACCTATTCGCCGAGAGCTATTCGGAGGGACTTCAATCTTCCCTACACTCGGCTGGAACAATATGCGTCTCAAAGCAGGAGGTCAGGACACTGCCTCGCGCTTTTACATCACACTCGTTAAATCAGTTACCATTAACGCCTACCAAATAAAATACTATACTTGATCTATTAACAACAAATCTATCAGAGGCCGTCCGAAATATATCAACAATTGAAGGACTTAGTGACCAATTGATAGTACTAGATTAATTAAATATGATTACTAAGAAAAATCAGAAACCCAACAAAAAGAGGCATGCTTATTTGATCTCGGGCCGATTACGGCGGATTAGGGAGAGAGAATCGGCTGTTCCGCGAATTATCTTGACGTCAAGCGGTCTCAATTCAATTTGTTTATATTTTCCAGTAGGAAAATATAAACAAATTGAAAAGTGATAATAGCGAATCTAGATGGTACACTGCGGAAGTACGAGACGCATTAATGCACCGAAGAGAAGGATGTTTGCGAAATTGAAGAGAGCACGAGTCTAGTAATGAGGGGAATACCATCATTTCGAACCATATAATAACCAAGACGTTAGTAAGAAAAGCATGTCTTCAGGCCATCACAGAATTTGAAAATAAAACATAAGGTGATTCTGCGGACGATAACCTAAAGCACTTTGGTCATATGTACAGGAAGTTCAGGGAAATCAGTCGACAGTGTCATCCCTAAATAGCAACGGAGAGAAACCTTAAACAAGTTTAGAAAAAGTTTGTACTTTAAACCACTATTCAAGGTAACGTTTAAAAAAAGATGAGAGACTGTAGGAATAAATACTTGATTTCATTAGTTGCCCTTCAATCATGCTAATGGCTTTCAAAGTACATTTCTTGGCTGCCAATTCAACGCTCCCAATTCGTGCGCGACGCGCTACAGTCCACGAGGTTAAAGCCAACTGTAAACACTTATGGTGTTTATACTTTGACAAATTCCAAAGAAACTGCGGGAGATGCCGCAACAGTAACTTTTAACGGATTCATCCGCTAAATGTGCCTTATTATGGACCAGGAAATTAGAGTATATAAATCGAGAGATGTAAAGAGGATATATAGATATTTTGGGTCCATACGAAGTGAGATGGAAGGATACGAACTGGAGTGATAGTTATCGAGTAATTTACAGCGGAGGGGACGAGAGCCAAAGAGGTGTTGTAATAATACTGAACAAAATGGTAGGATGAAGCGTAGTTCACTCAGAAAGCGATTTACGGAGTATAATAAGTGAAAGCGAAACCAAATAATTTGGTCATTGTTTAGGTGCAAAGCAACCAGGCAATCTAACGATCGGTTAGAGAGCATAATCGCGTGTGTTCCCGCAGGGAAACATTTGATAGTGATAGTGAGTATTGGGATTCGACAGTAGGCGGCGGAGGAGATGGTGACGAGTAGGGGGACTGCGGTTTAGGTACGAGGAATGCCCGCGCGGAGAAAGCAATTGAGTTCTGTAGGAGACGGGGGTTAGTCATCACCTACAGTTGGCTTTGACAACGGGGAAGCGATGAAGATTGCTGGGATAAGTCAAAAGGAGGCAGGAAGAATGGATTCAGAGAGCTTAGATTGGAAATGGAATGTTGATGACCGTGATAAGAGGGGAGAGCGCTAGGAAAACGAAAGGGGGGGGATTAGGGTGCACACGCTGGATGAAATGAGGAAAAGAGAGAGGGATGCAGAATTGAAAAAAGGCTTAACGTAGTGTCCGATGTTTCGTTGTGTATTTCGTGAGGAGAGACAAGTAAATGTAATTTTGCAAAATTGTATAGACTTGGTCCATTCAAAACCTCCGTTGACCGGAAGAATATTATCGATCGAAGACGATCATATCTGTTTTAATCTCTAATCGTACGCGGAAAAAACGACATTTTGACTCTGTCCGTACTATTATCTGTCGCCCTGATTTTTCGCACGTGATCTGATCCACCATAGTACGTCGGGGCCTTATATATTCCTTAAAACATCCTCAGGTAAGTGATCTGCCTCAAATGTGCGCAGTAAATTTAACCGGTATTTCAACCTCCGATCAACTAGTGGCTCCCATCCTAAATTTGTACAAGAGTCTCGCGACACTGCTACACACTTGTCCATAACAACTTTTCACAAATCTAGCTACCCTTCGCTGCACTCGATCTAGTTCCAAAATGAGGCCTAATTCATGAGGATCCCATGTACTTTAAGCATACTCAAAGTGAGGCCTAACTAATGTCGAATAACAAAGCTCCTTGACCCCTTTCATTACAATTCCTAAGTATTCTTTTTATAAATCCAACCTTTTAATTGCTACTCCACAAATTTTCTTACAAGAGTTCTTTAATGCGTAACAAAATTGTCTATAACGACAAGATTAACGAAATACATAAGTAACGAGATATGGGCAATTACACAAATTCAATATTTGCTGTCAATTAAATATTTACTACGAAGTAGATTTCGCTTGACCAGCTAAGTGCACCAAGTGCTCCCCATCATGAGCCCAGAAGAGGGGGTGGAGCGAAAGGGGAGGGAACGTTGCATTGAAACGTGCTCGCTTGTCAATGGGGTGGGGATCAGGGTGGGACGGGGGGTGGTCAAAGGCGTGGGTGATGGGGGAGAGGCTAGACGGGGGATGCGCACGCGCGAATGAGAAAGCACCTGAACGTGTAAACGCTCGTTTTCACAAAACATTCCCCCAATCCGCATGTTAATTTCGCAATGCATGCAGAGCAAAGTAGACGAAGCAGAAATACACCTTCGCATTGCGCACCAAGTGTCGCGTTGCTTCCCCACCACTACCATCCAGCGGCGGCAGCGAGCGAGGCAGCACCGCCCGAGAGGGAGGCGGCGAGGATCGGGGCAAGGTGCTCGAGGCGTGTTCTCATTCACCCCCCGTTAAACCTTCCATTCATCCACCCTCTCCACACATTCCAGCACCCGATACCATACCTTCTCCCAGCACACACTTCTCCTCATTCAATATTAACTTCTAATTAATATTTTCATTCCCTGTTTGTTTAATAAGGCCAAACTTTCAAATTAATTAGAATAATTAGAAAAAAAAACTCCCAAGTGAAGCCTTTACAGTGTAATGCATAATACTATATGCGAAGAAAACCTGTCCAAATTATAGGACCGTGCGACCCTAGGCTTAATATCTAATATCAAAGTTTCAACAAAAATGTTATACATTGGAATAGTAAAAGATAGTCAAATATTGATAAATCCTTTGAATCCTTAGAATAAGAATTGTCTATTTACATAACTAATACACATTACCAGCGTATTTTTTTCGCAAAGAATATGTTAAATAGCTATTCGAATTCATTAAAATATCATTAAGACATCAATTACCAATAGACCAAGACATTATGTCGTTAATAGCGAAATTCTGGAATTTAGCTGGTTACGAGGAACAAGCCTGGGTTTTATTCAACACATCCAGAAATAAGAGGAAGGGAATACATGCAGAGAAATAGACACTGTAATTTGGGATGTCAATAAGTCCTTGGACAAGGTCCCCCACGAGAAAGTCAAACACACAGGAAAATAAAAAACCGCAGTAATCAACCCAAATTTCGGTTTGCTAGGAGATGGCACTCTTCACACAATACGTACAGCGGAAAACCGGCACGCGAAATTCACGCATATGCAGGGTGATAGGGGGGGACAATTCCTTTCCCTGTGCCGGTAATGGTTTCCTAGGAAAATCTGGTAGCCGAAAAATCACACAGCTTGGGTGGAGCTGAGGGTGCCCAGAGAGGTACGAGCGGGAGTCGAACCCGGACAATTCGATCAGCAGCCCTCCCCCTGACCCATTATTATTATTGGTAATCTACCGGAACGAGCGCCTTTCGACGGACAGAAGCCACCAAATGGTGCAGCGCCAATCCCCTTCTTTCTCACCACAAAACACAACCAAAACTAGGACTCTAGAACAACTCCCTCTTCGTCTCTGTATACTTCCTTCATTCCATCCCATCAAACATATCCTACTCCTCCCTATTCTTTGATCGTTCAGCCCTCATTAGCAACCTTTAATGTCCCACTGCCATTCAATATGCTCTGGAACCATTTATCCTGGTCTCCCCATGATTTCTCCAAGCAATCCCCTCTCCTCGCCCACCATACCTAGTACTTCCTCGTTTGTTTCCCTTTCGGTCCACTTCTCCATCCTTCTCCACACCCACATTTTGAAAGCCTCCAATCTACGTCTATCATCCTGCTTCAGGGACCATGTATCCGCTCCGCACATAGCTACGCTCCATATCAAAGTTTTGATGAGTCTTTCGTTAACATCCTACCCAAATCCCGTCATCAATTCTTACCTCATAGCTTCTTTGCCTAACGCAAAATCAGCTAACCATATGAATTTACGAACTACCCATCGACTTTCATTCCTACCTCCAGTTCTTCCCATGCCTCTTTCATCGTTTCCTCCACATATACTATGTTGAACAGCAACGGTGATAATGGGCAACACTGCCTTACACCTCTTCCTAACACTGCCCAACCGGACTCCCCGTTCCCCACTCGCACCTGAGCAGTCTGAGACATGTACAGGTTGCGGATTAGCCTCCTTTCCCTCCAATCTATTCCTATTTTCTGCAATACACTCATTGGTTTCCCCAATTCACGCTATCAAACACCTTTTCCAAATCAACGAAACAAGCAAATACGTCCTGATTGTTACATACATTTCTCTCTATTAGTGATCTCATTACTGCAATGGCATCGCGCGTGCCTCTCCCCTTCCTAAAACCTAACCTAACTGATCATCCCGTAAGTAATCTTTTGCTTTGCTCTCCATCCTTTTGTTGATTATCCTGAGAACAACTTAAGCTGCACTTATCTGTTCAGGTTGTTTTTCTGTGGTGTGTGAGATCGGGTCGAACGGCGGATCTTATATTGCAGGACCTTTTCTGGATAACCGCGGCTATGAAGTGCATTGAGCAGATTTTGAAGGTATTTGTTGACGTTTGCTGTGATACTATAAATTCGGTGCCCGCGGATAGACAGAGAATTTGTAAGCAAGCGATTGGTGTGAATAGGTAGAAAGCTGGTAAAATGTAGGTAGGCTATGGAACTCGGCCCAGGAAAAATGTGAATAAGAAAAAAGGGATATCGAAAGTTGAAAAACAACTACAGGAAGCGTTGATAGAAAAAAGTAAAGGAAACCGTACATTTCAGGCGAGATAATTAGAAGGATAAATAAGTACAACGATCGCATAACGCCAAAACGTAGTCATTGAGAAAATGGATCTCGGACGTTAATTTGCCGTCGAGTAAATTACCTACGTCACACGCTCTCGTCACAAAACAATATATTCGTTTATGGCAAATGTAATAATGTATGGGCGCCAGTGCTGCTTGCCGCCGCTTCCGCGAGGGCCCATCGGAGGGTGGGGAGGGGGCCGCAAACCCCCTTCTCTGCCCCCCCCCCGCCAGATCATAGGTTCATTCAACAGGTTCCTCCTCCCCGCACCCCCCGACACCGCGTAAATAAATGCAGGTGGTGTTGGCAGCATCAAAGGCGGATGCGCCGATAAAGGGTGGGCGCGTCCCCCGAGAAAGACGGCAGGCAGGCAGTCCTCGGGTCCCGATCCCCCCCTAGGGCCTCCTCCAACGTCCACACAAGTCTGGCACTCACACAGTCCAGGCGAAGGGTGCCCCAAAAGGATATAAATGCGAGCAGGGCGAGGAATTGGCTTCGCTGCAGAGCTGAGTTTATTGCTCCACGAGAAGCGACGGGCTTTGAAAATTCCTTCCTCCGCATGACTCCATCGAAGTTTAAAATGACGAATGGTCGACTCACGCGTGGATTTGGTCGTCAGGGCGTCGTGACCGGTTGGATGCACCTTAAAGAGTGAACTAATTATCGTAGGCCGCGTGAGCAGCAGGCTGCGAAGTGATTCTCCCGTTGTTTTGAATGCACGGCGGGGTCGCTGTGGATATTGCGTGGGTCCCGCCTCACGCGGTGCCGTTGCGACAAGTAGTTCGCCGTCATCGATCAGTCTCAGAGAGGCGTCGTTCGATACTCTTCCATTCGAAGAAATTAAGTCGACCGTGTCACCGCTTCGACGGGAATACAATTTCAAGATTTTGAAGCATACATGCCCAGGAAATTCACTCGTTCCTTGTAATGTTTGGCAGTTGCAGTCATCTTCGCCGACGGACATTCTAGTCTTCCTTCATCTTGCAGTTTAACACACAAATATTTCGAAACAGGACCATTCAGCACGGTCATGTTCACTTAATCCGCACCACAAACGGCAGTTGGTATGGTGGTTTTCTGCCACAGGTTGTGTGACCTCACGTGATCCCTCCGCGCGACCTATCTTCAACGCGTCACTCATCTTTAAAATGAAATGCGAATGAGGTCGCATCTTAATGGCGTCCGAGTTGCGTTCATCCGGCGTCTCGGATCCATCATTTGGCTCGAAAGTGCATTCGGACAACGAGGGCGCCCACACGGATCCTGGCCCCCCGTCGAAGGGAGGGTCAGGGGCGCCACCCCCCCCCTGACCCCTCCACTCGTTCCTCGCCGCCGACCAAGCGCCTTCTCCCTGCAGCCGCTATCTCCAACTATCTAGCTTAGGGAAAAAAAGTCGAACGAGAGATGTTTTCGAATGTTACCAGACGAGGCTTCGAATGTACTCCGCAGACTGCCAGTGGATACCGTATCGGTTATCAGGCGCATGGCAGGCCCCGCACTCAATTTTCGTCTCATTCGCCTGATCTTTTGTTTCTTTCCATCCCTCATGCCATCCCAACAGATTCTGCCTCCTCCTTCCTCTCACCCCCCTCTTCCCCCAATCACGTCGCATCCTTTCCTCTTCTCCTCTGGATCCACCTCCCCCTTCTCCATTCTTCTTCGGCACCTCTTCGACCCATCTCATTCATTCCCCAACCTCCCCCAAACCTCGACTGCCTCTACTCTTCTTTCGATCTTACCCACCATCCATACATCCACGTCATACTCCACACACCCCACTCCACTCCACTCTATCCACACCCCACTCTCCCCACTCCACTCCACTCTTCCTCGGCTCCAGGTCAAGACTGGTGCATAGTCCTCTTTTCATTCGATCGAATGCTTCCTTTGCCATGGCTATTCCCCTTCTTATTGGTGCATCACGATTCGAGTTTTCAGTTGTCATGCTTCCCAAATAGCTGAACCTTCCAGCTAGCTCAATCTTTGTTCCATTTCATTGCTACATCCATACACCCTCTGTTATTCTTTCTCATCATCACTTTTGTCTTTCTAATATTAATCTTCATACCACACTCTTCCGTTCTTTTTTCTAGTGCCGACTAACTTATTTGCAACGTCTGAACTTCATCCGCAATTAACACCATGTCATCCACGAGCCTTGTGCTGTTTATCCTCCGATCACCAACACTCATTCCATTTTCTCTCGTCAAGGTGCTACTAATCATTGCCTCTAAATTGATTTTGAAAACGGTAGTTTGCGAGATAGCGGCCTAGTCTCACCCTTCCATCCATTTACATATATGCACACAGTCAATGATTTATTTGCGCTCAATGTTGCCTTTTGTCATGTAGATTTCCTTCATCACTCGACCGAATTTCCAATCCATCTTTTTTGCCTTCAGAATCTCCATTAGTTTATCCCATTTTCCACGATCAATGCTTTTCCCAAGTCAAATGAGCATAGATTGACTTATTTCCCTCTTACTCTCCACCCTTGGTCATCAAAAGCCCATTATTGTGCCCTATCTCTCGTGCCCCTTCCAAATTGCTCTTCTCCCTCACATTTCCCATAATCCTACCACTCTTCGAATTAATACTTTAAGCAATATTTTGCAGTATGCGGTATCAAACTTAAGGTTCTCTGGCCTTGGCACTTCTTGGTACCTATTTTTTTGGTATCATTATAGTGTTCACCCAATCGTCTGGCTATAATCCAGGGTTATAAATTGCATCGCATTATTCCATCGTATGCTCTATACTCCAGTCATTTAGACATTTGAAGAACTCTATCGGAATGTCGTCCATTCCAGTTCTTTCTCATTCTTCACGTAATTCATTGCTTTCTTATTTCGGTTTCAATATATCAGAACGTTTCTAATCGTCTGCTATCTCCTCCTCTGCATTCAATTCAATAGGATTCTCTATCGCTCGATGCAAACCCTCCACGCACCGTTCTTTCCATTTTGCATGACCCTGCATTCATTATACACCATTTTTCCACTTTCCCCTCCAACTTTTCTTATTTTACTTTTCCTTTCTTCGTCCCCTAAGAACTTCCTCCCCCTCATCACATGAAGCGAATCGCCCCTTTCTTTCCCTTCCCAATATGCTCCATGCCATCACGATCCTAATTAGTAAGCCTTCTTCTCTTAATGCAACAATGTCAGAGTGTATAAATCATTCGCCTTGACCGGGATTCGAACCCGGATCCTCGGACGCCTCGATAGCTTAACTGGCTAAAGCACTCGACCGGATATCGAGGGATCTGGGTTCGAATCCCGGTCAAGGCGAATGATTAGTACACTCTGAAATTTTTGCATTGAAATGCACATTAGCGGATGACTCCGTTAAAAGTTACTGCTGCGGCATCTCCCGCAGTTTCTTTGGAACTTCTTCCCTCAGCCTCTTCACCACAGCTTTCGATTAATATCGCCCGCAAAATGAGCAATTTAATTAGCCCGAGGTGTGGATCGAATGAAGAATAGTTCACAGGATTTGTTCGACCCAACGCAAGCAGAGGGCGCCTTTTAAACGGTTCCAATTGTAACCAATCGCAGCAAGTGAGTCTGGCCGGAGTTGTGGACGCTTCCCGCGGACTCCCAGCTCGGAAGGCTGCAAGCACCCACAATGCCACTCATGCCTCTCGGACAAATAATGTGTCATCGTCTTCCACGAGATGCTGCCGGAAGACAATGACCTGCCTGCCAATGGGAGCGCCGTTGACCAGCCTCGACTAGAGGGGGGGGCGGGCACGACACCACAACCCCGCCACGCCCGCACCACATCGCACCTTCGCACACACCATCCACTTCGCCCCGAGCATTGTTCGAGCACACCCCCTCCTCCGATGCGCCGTCGTTTACGAAAGGGATTCAGAAACGCGAGTCTGGAATTTCCGACTTCGCTTGGTTGTGGGAGCTCGCATTACTCCCTGATGAAACGAGGCATGTCCACCGTTTGGATGCAAAGGGAAGAGCGGGCGCGCGCCAACTACTTTCCCACCTTGCCACGCAATACACGGTGCCCACAAAACATAAGCAACTAAAAAATAACCCACGCTTTCCATGCCGTGAGCACTTGCGGATAATTATAGAGGCAGGAAAACCTTTTCCGCTAATCTTTGGGCCGACAAATATTACTTGTTAATAAATATACGAAGCACTCGCTTCAATGATTAGAAGGAAAATGAAAAATCCTTTGTTTTGGGTCAACATCCAACTGCTCATGCAAATTTGTACGTAGTTTTTGCAGGCCATGAACCGATGATGGATAGGATTATTAGAATGAGTCCTGGCAACTAAGTGGCTCGGTCCAATCGGCTGTGTCGTGCCCGGCAGCGGAAGAGTCGGGACTTCCGCGGTTGTCATCCTACGAAACCCTTACGAAAGAAACCCGACAGCAGGAGGACAGAAGACGCAGGAGAAGAAGACCATATTAGTTAGAATAGGAACGTGGAATGTTAAGACAATGATGAGGACAGGGAAATTGGAGAATTTTAAGCGAGAGATGGAAAGGGGAAATAGATATTTTAGGTCTATGCGAGGTGAGATGGAAAGATAGGGGGGATTACTGGAGTGATAATTATAGAATAATATACAGCGGCGGGGACGAGAGCCAACGAGAGGTTGCCATAGTATTAAATGAAGAGGTAGGAAGAAGCGTAGTCAACATACAGCAGGTAACGGATAGATTACTACTAGTAGAGATAAAAGCAGAACCGACGAACTCAGTTATTATTCAGTTATACATGCCACCGAGCAACCATGAGGGGGAAGAAATCGATAGGATATACGATCAGTTAGAGGACATAATTGGGTGTGTTCCTGCAGGGAAACATTTGATAGTAATGGGAGATTAGAATGCGACGGTAGCCGAAGGAAGAGATGGTGATGAGGTGGGGGACTATGGTTTAGGCACGAGGAATGACCGCGGGGAGAAAGCAGTTGAGTTCTGCAGGAGACAGGGGTTAGTCATCACCAACACTTGGTTTTGACAACACAGGTATAGGTAAATATAGGGTATGTAGAAAACGTCCGAGAATACAAAGGCGAATCAGTTAGACTATATTATCTTTAGGCACACATTTAGGAACAGCTGAATTAATACTATCCCCAATTCAAATGCGGACACACAACAATTTAGTACTAACAAAGAGCATTACGAGAGTCGGAAGGATAAACATAAGACGAGGGTTCAGGAAATAGAATGACGTAGCATTAAACCGGCGCAACAGAAAAGTAGGTTCAACAGGTTGTACAGAAAATGATGGGCGAGGAGACGAGCAATACAGGAGAAAAACGTATAATTAAATAAGGATATAAGAAGCCGGAAACGAAACTGCAGAATCAGTAAATAAGAAAAAGTAAGAATGTAAAAATCAAAATACGTATACAGTTAGGTAGAAGAAAGTATAGTAATGACAAAAAATCCGAGGCTGTAAATAAGCAGCAAAAGATGCGTCGCGGAAGACGTAGTGCTAGGATATGGAAAGTTTATAAAGGAAAGGTGACATTGGTACGCTTAAGAGAAAGAGAAAGCAAAGGAGGGAAAATCAGCTCGAACAATAAGTATAAGACAGGAATAGTACGATTCAGGGATCGGGTAAGATTTTAGATAAACGGAAGGAATGTATAAAAGAACTATACGGTGGAGACATAGTCACGGCAAGCTTAGTCATTGAAAGAGATGTGACTAAAACGAGGATAGCTTAGGCCCAGGCCAACCCCGATGGCGAGATACGTGTTTGACAATCCATAAAATCAGTTGCGAATGATCAACCTTTAAATTGCCAGCCAGGCATTTCGCAAATGCAAACAAAATTAAGAATATGCCGTTTTCGAGAAAAAAGGCGAGTTAAATATTAAAACAGGAGTTAGAGAAATAGAGAAGTTGGAATTATTTGCTCATTTAAGAGCTGTTCTCAATGGAAGGGGTCAACGTGGACGGGACGAAAGGAGAAGAATTAATTGCCTTAGGCAAACAAGCTTTGACGAGGAGGAAAGAATTAATGAAAGATGCTGAATAAGAATGTTACGCAAAGACTCGTCAAAACCTTGACACTGAAGTTTCGCGGAAACAAGGGTGAAACTTCTACTATCGACTTGTAAAAAAGGGTTTATTAAATCAGCTTCGATGTCTTCAACAAGTTCCCCCAGTATTCTGGAGCGGATTTCTTCGGAACTCAGAATATCATATTTTTCTCATTTCGAAGTCATTATTGTATTCCTTCCCTTCTACCCTTTGGAGACTGATTGGAGAATGTAGTATACAGACATAGTTTGGAAACAGGGTTTAAAAACAAAGAAACCGACGGGTAGCTATTACATTCCTTTGCGTAGAACTCCATACATCTATTTATCGCTTCACCACCTACGAACGATAACATTCTCAATATTTTTAAAACAAAAACACCCGAAAACTTCTTAAATACTACCTTGATCAAAAAGTTCCCGGAATAACCACCGTGTGGCGCTCCCATCGTTCCGATTTGAGTTCTGTTTTTTTTGTTAAATTGGTACATCTGTTGTTGATATTCCCTTTAAATCTTAGTGTCATAACTTGACATTTGCAAAAGTTACGTAGCCAAGAGTACATCTATCTCTGTGTGTGTTGGCGATTTTTTACAATTTCAGAAATGGATTTAAATTTGCAACAACGAACTTGTATTAAATTTTGCGTAAAAAACGGATTTAGTGGCGCACGGACGTTGGAAATGTTGGAAAAGTGTTTCGGCAACGATTCTCTTAAAAAAACGGTCGTTTACCAGTGGCACGAGCGGTTCAGAAGTGGTCGTGAGTCAATCGAAGATGATGAACGCAGTGGCAGACCATCGACATCGAAAGTCGGTGAAAAAATTGATAAAGTAAAAGAAATGTTGGTCAATAACCGCAAATTAACCATCAGAGAAATAGCGGAGGACTTGAACATTGCCTATGGATCCGCCCAAGACATTGTGGTTAATGATTTGGGTTTCCGTCGTGTAGCAGCAAAGTTGGTGCCGAAAGACCTCAATTTCATGCAAAAAAGAGACCGTGTTGACGTCGCAAAAGACATGATTTGCGAGGCTGAATCCGATCCCACATTCATCAAAAGGATCATTACTGGAGACGAGACGTGGGTTTATGAGTACGACACGCAATCCAGACATCAGGCAAGTGAATGGCGTTCACCAAATGAGCCGAGACCAAAAAAACCACGTCGTTTTCAGTCAAAAAAGAAGGCAATGCTGACGGTTTTCATGGATTACAACGGTGTAGTGCATCATGAATTTTTGCCAGAAGGCCAGACAGTAAACAAAGAGTATTATTTGGGCGTTATGAGACGTTTGCGTGAAGCAATTCGCCGAAAGAGACCAGAAATGTGGGCAGAAAACTCGTGGATTTTGCACCATGATAACGCACCGTCGCACAGTGCTATCATTATTCGTAATTTTTTTACGAAAAATGCAACAAATACCATCCAACAGCCACCGAATTCACCTGATTTGGCTCCCTGTGACTTCTTTCTGTTCAATCGAGTTAAAAAACCATTACGGGGAACGCGTTTTAGCAGCCGAGAGGAAGTAATGGAAAAATCGCAGGAAGCACTGATGGACATACCGAAAACCGAATATAAAAAATGTTTCGAGGATTGGATCAAGCGCTGGCATAAGTGTGTTGCAGTCGATGGGGATTACTTTGAAGGGGACAATATAGATTTAGATGAATAAACTTGTATTTTTAATTTTCTGAATAAATTCCGGGAACTTTTTGATCAAGGTATAGAAGCTATCAAAGGTATCAGTGAACACAGAGCAATAAATGGCAAATTCTTCCCAATTTGGGTCCCGAAATATGAATAATAACATTCAAATTTTAGATCACTTATGATTATAAGAGATAGCTGGTGCGAATGCCAAGAAGGATTTTCGGAAAACGTTGGGCGAATTCAAACGGAAAAGATATGCCCAAAAATATAAACGGGAGTCCAAAATCATTTTGGTTGCATGTCATTGAGGTTCAGGATAATAATACAAAAGTTAATTCATTCAAAAACGATAGAGGCGAAAGAGTAAGCGGCAGTTTGGATAAAGCCAACTAATTAAATTCCTTCTTTCAAAGCACGTCCAACAATTTCCCAACGAATGCCTTCGATTGCTTCAAAATTCGTTTCCGCCAACCACTGTCAAAATCTAAACTTCATATATGGTTCAATAGTTTCAGCCTCAACTTTGTGGAAGTTCATTTTAATAAATGAAAAAGAAACACTTTGTTCCAATCCACCACTTTATAAAGTGGTGGATTGGAACAAAGTGTTTCTTTTTCATTTATTATATTCATATATGGTAATAGAATGTTTGCTGAAAAATACTAACCATAACAAAAATGTCAGCTCGCATATTTTAGGATCTAGCTTTGGAAATGGCACCCTATCCAGAAATCATATTTAAGAAATTGCTAGGATATGCAGAGGTTTACAGAGATATCCATAATCCTGAGGAGAAAGCAGCTTAAACAAATGGTCGAATGCTATAGAATGTTGGTGAAACACTTAGCAATTAGAATTATAATTGTAAGTGCGCAGTTATGAATTTTTGGAATAAGAGCAATCCCCTACCGAATGCCCACAGCATCCGAAATAGGAAGTGAAGAACCGATTAATTAAATACTTGGATGTTAGCCTCACTCACGACCTCTCCTGGGTGAAAAATGCACAGGGAATATGTGGTAAATTAAGAAAGAATTACAATATTTTTTGGAAGCCTATTGGGGGAATGTCATGAAAAGATTGATGAGAAATGTTATCCTTCTCTGGTTAGGCCTTATTAAGGTTACATATGCTGCTAGCATATGGGATCCTTATGAAATTGGATTGATTGCCGAATTAGATAGTATGCAACATTGAGGAGCTAGATTTGTAAAACGTAGTTAAGGGTAACTGAATAGCGTAACGTAAGGAGAGATCATGTCAATATGATTAGAGAGAGCCACTGCGAACTGTTTTACCGCTTTAGTTCCTTGTAATCGTGCTTGCATTTGCATGGAATAATCATTTCTATACCGTATGGTAAAATATTTGAATTACCTTCCAAATGCTAGCGTTGTGGGTTTCAACCTGAAATGATTCCTGTTATTTTTTTTAATTCTCTCAAATTTTATTCAAGTTTCCTTTTTTTGAACAGATAAATTAATTGCTGTCCCTTAATCACATTACCAAAGTCAGTTTTCATTTCCCTTATTCTAGTTGTGTGGAGGCAAATGCCGTCAATCATCTCCACGCATGTAATAACCTCTGCATTAGACGCAAATAACCGCAAACCATATTAATAACCATGACAACCGCAAACATGTCGATAAAACTGTTATATCTTGTGGGTTATTTAACTATTTGTTGTGTTTGGAGGGGAAACCGGCGAAGGTGTGTCTCGTCTCGAGAGGTAGGCGCCGGGAAAGGGTCCCCCCCCCTTTTCCCCCTCCCTTGCGAACCCCAGGGGAGCGGGTGGGTGTGCGAGGCCGCTCGGAAAGACTCCCTCTCCCGGTCACACGCACAAACGGCGCCGTAATAATGAGAAATAGCAATTCGACGTGGATCGCGGGCCATGGAGGGGAGAGGACTTCTGGACACAATACTGGACTCCGCAGTTTCCGGCAGTCACCGATGCGACCCTTCCGGTTAAATCTCAATCAAGTCTTGGAAAACCGAAGAGCTCTGAGAAAAGAATCGCAACATGAGGAACACGTATCGCGGGAACGAGATCACGACAGAGAAACTGCGAACGGCCACAGACACTTTTGAAGTTTCTACTAAGTTCTCCAAGTTCAAGGTAAATTATTGCTTTGGAAACTCGGTGCCCGGATCACCCAGTTGCGTGCGGAAAAACCGACGTGATCCGGCCGGAGGCATTCCCCGTCCATCCGAGGAAGGAACACCACGTCGTTCCGTGTCGGACGGATTGGCTCGTCCGGGGCGAGGCCTCCGAGGGCCCCTCGGACCCCACGAGGTGCTGCCTCGACATTAATACTTGCGACGGCGACGATATATTCATCACATTTGCTACTTCGAAGTAGTTTAAACAGGATCGTAAAAAAAGCGAAAGAGAGGAGAGGGGGCGCTGGGCGGCGTTGCCACGTCCTGCCTCGGGGGCGGCGGTGGCAGGACGGCTTGCCCCCATCATGCCTCTTGGGGGGGGGGGGCGGTGGGTGAGGGGGACGACAACCGAGCAAGCAAGCGAGCGAGCGAGCGAGCGGCCAACGGACGGACGCGGGATCTTCCTCTTCTTCGAGTTCGTCCCGCGGGTGCCGGGAAACATGAAGGGGGGGGGGGGTAAGGGATGGGGGAGGGAAGGGGGCAGACACGCGGCGGAGGCTCCTAGGCGTCGATTCGCCCGCGTTGGGGCTGTAACCGAAAACTGACAACATGCGAGGGAGTGGCGAACACTTCGTTTACATTCCTGCAACTGCAAAATATAGCGAGAAATCAAAGATACCGCCCACGAAAGAGGCACACGCGATGCCATTGCAATGATAAGATCACTAGTCGAGAGCAATATAGAATACAATCGGGACGTATTTAGCGGTTTCGTAGATTTCGAAAAGGCGTTTGATGGAGTGAATTGGGAAAAACAAATGAATATATTGCCGAAAATAGGAATATATTGGAGGGAGAGGAGGATAATTCGCAACCTGTACATGTCTCAGACTGCTCAGGTGCGAGTGGGCGATGGAGAGTCCTGATGGGCAGTGTCAGGAAGAGGAGTGCTTCAGGGGTGTCCATTTGAAATCAACAGGGAATTCGTAAAATCAGTCATGTTTCCTGATGACCATAAACACATTGATCAATCCGAAGGTCGGTTAGGTAGGTGATGGTAGAGTTCACCCAGTACTAAGCCCGACGGCGTGTGAAATCCACACATCAGGGTAGGAGGGCCAGTTCCTTTCCCTGTGTGTGATATATATGGGATGAGAATCAATATTAATAAAAAGATTGCAACGCGATTTTCCAGAAAGAAAAAGGCTAAGCTAAACATTAAAATAGGAGGGCAAAAACTAGAGCAGGTAGAACAGTTTACGTATCTCGGAAGTGTTTTGGACCAACACGGACACAGTAGTGAAGACGTAAGGAGAAGAATTGCACTTGGGAAAGAGGCTTTCACAAGGAGGAGGGAGTTGATGACAGGGACGATGAGTAAGGATATTAAGAAAAGACTCGTAAAAACTTCGATATGCAGCGTAGCTATGTACGGGGCGGAAACGTGGTCATTGAATAGATTGGAGGGAAAGGAGGCTAATCCGCAACCTGTACATGTCTCAGAGCCCATTATCACCGTTGCTGTTCAGCCTGTATGTAGAGGAAATTAGTAATAATCTATCCGTTACTTGCTGGCTAATACGCAAGCTGTACATGTCTCAGACTGCTCAGGTGCGAGTGGGGAACGGGGAGTCCGGTTGGGCAATGTTAGGAAGTGGTGTAAGGCAGGGTTGCCCATTATCACCGTTGCTGTTCAACCTGTATGCAGAGGAAAAGATTAAAGAGGCATGGGAAAAACTGGAGGTAGGAATGAAAGTGGGCGGGAAATTCGTAAAATCAGTTAGGTTTGCTGATGAGCAAGCTTTAGTTTGTCAGTCAGCCATGTGGTACAAGCATTGCTGAGTGAATTGGTAATGCAGTGCGACAAGTATGGCATGAGAATCAATGTTAATAAAACAAAGGATATGCGATTTTCTGGAAAGGAAAAGGCTAAGCTTAACATTAAAATAGGAGGGCAAAAACTAGAGCAGCTAGAACAGTTTACGTATCTCGGAAGTGTTTTGGACCAAGGCGGTCAAAGTAGTAGGGACGTAAGGAGAAGAATTGCGCTGGGCAAAGAGGCTTTCAGAAGGAGGAGGGAGTTGATGACGGGGACGTTGAGTAAGGATATTGAGAAAAGACTCGTAAAAAGTTTGACATCGAGCGTAGCTATGTACGGCGCGGAAACGTGGTCATTGAAGCAGGAGGATAGACGTAGACTGGAGGCTTTTGAAATGTGGGTGTGGAGAAGAATGGAGAAGGTGAAATGGACCGAGAAGAAAACAAATGAGGAAGTACTTGGTATGGTGGGCGAGGGCAGGGGTTTGTTGGGAGAAATCCTATGGAGGCAGGAAAGGTGGATGAAGGGCGTATTGATCGGCAGTGGGATGCTGAAGACTGTAATAGAGGGGAGAATGTTAGGCAAACGAGGAAAGGGCAGGAATGGAATAGGGATATTGGACGGGATGAAGGGAGGAAGGAAGTATTCAGAGACGAAGAGTGACATGATTTAGAGTAGGCTCCTGGACAGTGTTTTGTTTGGAGTCGTTGAAATATATATTGGGTAGTTGTGTCCAACCAAAAACTACCTAAACCGGTAGATTACCAAATAACTATAATAATACATGTATAACCAACACCAAAACTCAGTTTAGAATCCACCAAAGGCGTAGGTATACAAGGAAACATACATGAAAATGCCAGGTAATTTATAAATGTAACAGTTAGTCTACATTTATTATTTAGAAACAAAGATTTATAAACAGAGATCCCGAATCGCAAGATTCCCGGGACCGGATGTGGGCTCGGATCACATTCGCGTTGTGTAGCCTTCGATTCATAAAGATAAAACAGGGAAGGTAATTCAGGAAATGGAACGTAGAAGCAAAATCAGGAGGCCGTAGATTTAATCACGAGTGAGAAAAAGGAGCTGGGTACCATACAGGAAAAATGACAATACAGGGTGCGTTCCGAAAGTAATGCAATTGAATTTCCCGCGCCGCTCCTATTGGAGGGAGTGGGATCAAATTACTTAAAATAGGTGGGCTGGACGCTAAAGATTTGCCGTGAAACAGTGCTCTCCAAGCTGTGGAAGCGGCAGGACGTCAGTTATAGTCAACCTCTTCGCTCAGACCGTGTCATGAAAGACCAAACGAGCAAATATTTCAAGTGAACTTTAGCAACGTGTTGAAAATGAACCTGATGATTTGGACAACGTCATCACTGGTTATAAAACCTGGATTTATAAATGCGACCCAGACCCAAAACGCCAAAGCTCTGAGTGGCACACCGACCCGTCCCCCAGGCCCAAAAAGGCCAAAATGAGTAAATCAAAAGCGAAAATAATGCTCATAGTCTTTTTCGACAGTGAAGGAGTGGTCCATAGAGTTTGTTCCTCAAGTACAGACAGATAACGCGGCCTTCTACTTGGATGTACTGGAAATACTCCGAAAAGGGTCATCAGGACAAGAAAAGACATCTCCACTACCTGGCAACTCCATCACGACAACGCGCCTTGCCACAACGCGCTACGAGTCCGCGGGTTCATGGCCAAACACCAAGTCTCAACGCTGTTCCACCTGCGTATAGTCCTGAAGACCTCTTTTTGTTCCCTCGGATTAAGGCAGCCCTGAAAAGAACCAGTTTTTCGCCCATAGAAGAGATACCATCAGCCGTGACGAGGACCTTGTGAGAATTCCACGAAGACGCCTTTCAGGGAGTATGACAGAGGCCATGGCAGAGTCGCTGGAGAAAATGTGCAGAGGCCCAAGGACAGTACTTTGAAGAACTTTAAGCATTTGTGCAAATCTATTCAATAAATTACTGTCAAAAAAATAAAAGTATTACTTTTCAAACGAACCCTGTATATCAAAAAGGAATACTGAAAGCTACAAAATAAAATATGAGGTCTGTTGAACAGGTTCCCGAACTTTTTGAATAACCCGCTCCTAGTTTGTCATTCTTTAATACGGAGGCGTTGCGTCAGCGGAAACATTCCGAATAACTGCCATCAACCAGCTTGTTGTTACCTTTATTTGTTAATTAGATAAGGTCGCTTACATGGTGTGTCACAAATGTAGTATGACTTATTTTTTCCCCAGATAGACGGACGGACGGACGGCGGTTTCTCTGGCTGGGTTCGAGGGAGGGGTCTCAGGAAAGACGGGAGGCCGGTGGCAGTGGCCTCCCAGTCTTTGCGGAGTGGTGATCGTTCGTTTGTGAAACCTCTAAAACGTGGCCTCGTCACGCTCCTCAATGACCCTGTTTTTGGGTCAGCGCCACGCTATCAAATTTTGCGTGAACCTGAACCAAACTGGGAAAGAGACTCATGGCCTACTCAAGGCTGCTTAAGGCAACAGCGCCATTGGTGGTAGATCGGGTGTTTTTAAGTGGCACAAGTTGTTTTTGGAGGGTAAGATGTTGGAGACGCCGAAAGTTCAGGGCGCCCTTCAACCTTAATAAGTGATGGAAAACGTGCAAGAATTATGACTTTTGTGGACAGGTATCGCAGCTTAAGTGTTGGAATGGTATACGATGCACTCGGTATCCCTGCAAGGGACGTGCATCGTCTTATGAGGGAAAACGTGGGCATAAGGAAGAAGGTGTGTGTGGGAAGTTTGATGCCGCGAGTGCTCTCTCAGTAAGGGACTACCTGGTCCGGCACAGCGTGGCAACCCTGCCTCAGCCACCCTATAACACTGACATTGTCCCACAGAGCTCCTTCCTTTTCCTCCGCCTCAAACCCGTGCTAAATGGACGTCACCACGGCTCGGTGGAAGCGTTACTAGAGGCCGTGACGAAGGAGCTTAGCGGCATTCCGGTCGCCGCCTGCTGGAAAACCAGCTGACAGTTGTGTGTGGAAGAAAATGGTGCTACTACTTCGAAGACTTTTTCGAGTGTATGTATAATTTCTGGCAATAAATATTTTTTTATTGATTCAGTCCTACTACTTTTGGGACAGACCTTATATGTGAAGGCGTGTTCATTGAGTGCGGCGAAATATCGGATTCAAGGAAAATATATATCTCTATGAAATAGCAGCATTGTTCTGTGAAATTCTCTGCGAAACTCTGCAAATCATTCACGATAACTTATGAATTATTTTCCAAGGCTTACGGTGAGGATGTTATGAAACTTACCGCGTGTTATGAGCGATTTATCCGGTTGAGAAATGAGCGGTATTCAGTTGAAGTAGACGAGTGTCCCGGAAGACATTGAATGTCGACTGATGAACCCCACATCGAGAAAGTGAACGATTTCTTTCGTGCAAATGGACGCTTGACCTTCGGGGAACTTGCAGGAGAGTGAGGTATCGATTGGTTCGGGTTAAACAGTCCTGACTGACAAGCTGAGGAATCATCGAGTCACCACCAAATTCGTGCCTCGCCTGATGCCAGCAGACCAGAAACAACATTGAGTTAGGGCCATTGAGGTACTGTTTGATCGAGCTGTAGAGGATGAAACCTTCTGGTACAGGATGACGATAGGCCATGGATGAGTCACGGGTTTATGGATACGCCATCGAAACAAAAAGGCTATCTTCACAGTGGATTGGTGAAACATTCCTAAACCACTCGACAAGTTCGCTCGAATGTCAAGGTGATGTTGACTGCTTTTTCGATACATATGGGGGTTGGAATCACGAATGCCTACCTAAAGGTCAGACAATCAACAGAGTACTACCTAGGGGTTATGAAACGCGAAAGAAAAAGAATCAGGTGAAAATCAGGGTCAGGGGGTGGGACCCATCCCACCCAGAGGGTGGAACATTAGGTCCCCCTTCCTCTCTGAGTACTTCCTTCCTGCCTTCATCCCGTCCAACATCCCTATCCTGTTCCTTCCCTTTCCTCGTTTGCCTAACATTCTCCCCTCTATTACTGTTTTCAATATCCCACTGCCGATCAGTACCCCCTTCATCCATATTTCCTACCTCCATAGGATTTCAAAAGCTTCCAATCTACGTCTATCCTCCTGCTCCAACGACCACGCTTCCGCGCCGTACATAGCTACACTCCATATCAAAGTTTTTACGAGTCTTTTCTTAATATCCTTACTCAAAGTCCCTGTCATCAACTCCCTCCTCCTTGTGAAAGCCTCTTCGCATAGCGCAATTCTTCTCCTTACGTCTTCACTACTGTGTCCGTGTTGGTGCAAAACACTTCCGAGAAACGTTAACTATTCTACCTAACTATTCTACCAGCTCTAGTTTTTGCCCTCCTATTTTAATGTTTAGCTTAGCCTTTTTCTTTCTAGAAAATCGCATAACCTTTGTTTTTTTAATATTGATTCTAATCCCATCTCTGTTGCACTGAATTTCCAATTCACTCAGCAATGCTTGTAACCCCTTGGCTGACTGACAAACTAAAGCTCGGTCATTGATTTTACGAATTCCCCGCCCACTTTCAATCCTACCTCCAGTTCTTCCCATGCCTCTTTAATATTTCCTTCACATATAGAAGACCACCGAACACACAATACCGAGTGAGTTTCTTTTTTTTTGTGTGTCTGGGTTTTTGTCTTAGGCTACTATGGCTAATTCCATATACATTACATATATATATATATATATATATATATATATATATATATATATATATATATATATATATATATATATATATGCTTTCGTAGGGGCAACACGGAAGTGCCGAATAGTACAATACACAGTAACACACAATAAAGAAACACAAAAAAAGAACACTAACACGTATTTTCTTGATATTTCGACGGAAACAATCCGTCTTCCTCTGAAGATATAGCAGTCATTACTGCTATATCTTCAGAGGAAGACGGATGGTTTCCGTCGAAATATCAAGAAAATACGTGTGAGTGTTCTTTTTTTGTGTTTCTATATTGTGCGTTACTGTGTATTATATATATATATATATATATATATATATATATATATATATATATATATATATATATATATGCTTTCATAGACGTAACACGGAAGTGCCGAATAGTACAATACACAGTAACACATAATATAGAAACACAAAAAAAGAGAACTCCTATATCTTATCTATCTCCTCACTTCTATATCTTCAGAGGAAGACGGATTGTTTCCGTCGAAATATCAAGAAAATACGTGTGAGTGTTCTCTTTTTTTGTGTTTCTATATTATGTGTTATTGTACTATATATATATATATATATATATATATATATATATATATATATATATATATATATAAATCATCAAATACAATATTATCAACGTTAAGAAAAGGTTGATTGCTTAACAATTCGTTTCCGCCAACCGCTCCCTAAATATAAATGTCATACATGGTAATACAATGTTTGCTGAAAAATGCTAACCCTAAAAAAAATACCCGCTCGTGTATTTGAGGATCTAGCTTCGGGAATTGCGCCCTATCAAGAAATCATATTTAGGAAATTGCTAGGAGATCACGAGGCTCCCGGAGACTGGAAAATGGCTAATGTAATCACTATAGTTAAAAACGAAGACTTGGAGGAATCGACACCTGCTTCCCTCACATCCATTTCATGCAAGGTCATTGAACGTACACTTGCTAGTTCGGTAATGAGACGCCTGGATACTCAAAGAGTCATCGATGGGAAACCAGCACGGTTTCATCCCGTAGTAAACGGCTCCAAAAATACGTATGCCTCTCGCATAAATATAAATATCTTGGGCTGCGGGATTAAACACTTTTTGAGTGGTCGAGTACAAAGTGTAGTCATAGATGGTGTGATCACTAATGGAAAAGAAGTCACTTGAGGTGTTGCCCAGGGAAATGTTATCGGACCACTTTTAATCCTCCCTTACCTGGACGACACTCCGTGGTTCATAGTATGATACGTTTCTTTGTCGATGATGCAGTGGTTTACAGAGATATCCATAATCCTGAGGAGAAAGCAGCTTAAACAAATGGTCGAATGCTATAGAATGTTGGTGAAACACTTAGCAATTAGAATTACAATTGCAAGTGCGCAGTTATGAATTTTTGGAATAAGAGCAATCCTCTACCGAATGCCCACAGCATCCGAAATAGGAAGTGAAGAACCGATTAATTAAATACTTGGATGTTAGCCTCACTCACGACCTCTCCTGGGTGAAAAATGCACAGGGAATATGTGACAAATTAAGAAAGAATTACAATATTTTTCGGAAGACTATTGGGGGAATGTCATGAAAAGGATGATGAGAAATGTTATCCTTCTCTGGTTAGGCCTTATTAAGGTTACATATGCTGCTAGCATATGGGATCCTTATGAAATTGGATTGATTGCCGAATTAGATAGCATGCAACAAAGAGGCGCTAGATTTGTAAAACGTAGTCACGGCTAACTGAATAGCTTATCCAAATTATTCGAGGATCTGGTCTGGGAGTCACTCACGGAGGGTAGGCTAAATTGCAAATTAAATCTCTCGCAGAAATTGAAGAAAACTCTTTAAAGTCTACGTTGAGAATGTATCATTACCCGAGTCGTAATACGCAAGGAAAGATCACGTCAATATGATTAGAGAGATTAAGTGCAGAACACATATATTTAAGATGTCATTTTTTCCACGAACGATAAGGGATCAGAAGAGCATTTTCCGACCGCGGTACGGTCATATTCGGGTCAAATTAGCCTGTTGTTTATTCACCCCCTGCCACAAAAACCTAGAGGGAACTAAAATATCTAAATATTTGGCCGCTATACTTCATCAGATCAGTGTTAGTTCCTATTCCAAAAAATGTCAAGGCTACGTTAATTGATGGCTACAGAACAATAAGTTTGGTTTCGCAAACAGCTAAAGTGGTTTCCAGATTCATCAACTCAAGGATGGAGAGCAGGGCAAATGGATACATGTGAGATGGTCAGTTTCGGTCCAGGAAGGGGAGAGGCACGCGTGACACCATTGCAACAATGAGTTCACTGATAGAGAGGAATAAACCGTACATTTAATAATATTCGGAAGTACTTATTCGTCTGTTTCGTAGATTTCGAAAAAAATTGGAGGGATAGGAGGCTAATCCGCAACCTATGCATTCCTCAGACTGCTCAGGTGCGAGTGGGGAACGGTGAGTCCGGTTGGGCAGTGTTAGGAAGAGGTGTAAGGCAGGGTTGCCCATTATCACCGTTGCTGTGCAACCTGTATGTAGAGGAAATGATCAAAGAGGCATGGGAAGAACTGGAAGTAGGAATGAAAGTGGGTGGGGAATTCGTGTAAACATTTAGGTTTGCCGATGACCGAGCTCTAGTTTGTCAGGTAGCCAAGGGGTTGCAAGAATATTTGAGCGCATCGAAAGCTACTAAATAAAACTTTTTGTGACTCCTAACAAAACACAAAATCCAGCATCCTACTCATTATCAGGTCCCTCTTCATCTCTGAGTACCTTCTTCCTCCCTTCATTCCGTCCAAAATCCATATCCTGTTCCTTCCCTTTCCTCGCTTGCCTAACATTATACCCTCAATTACAGTCTTCAACATCCCACTGCCGGCCAATACCACCTTCATCCACTTTTCCTGCCGCCGTAGGATTTCTCCCAACAAACCCCTCTCTTCGCCCACTATACCAAGTACTTCCTCGTTTGTTTTCTTCTCTGTCCATTTCACCTTCTCCATTCTTCTCCACACCCACATTTCAAAAGCCTCCAGTCAACGTCTATCCTCCTGCTTCAATGACCACGTTTCCGCGCCGTACATAGCTACGCTCCATATCAAAGTTTTTAAGAGCCTTTTCTTAATATCCTTACTCAACGTCCCTCTCATCAACTCCCTCCTCCTTGTAGAAGCCTCCTTGCCTAGCGCATTTCTTCTCCATACGTCCCTACTACTTTGACCGTGTTGGTCCAAAACACTACCTAGATTTTGCCCTCCTATTTTAATGTTTAGCTTAGCTTTTTTCTTTCTAGAAATTCGCATAACCTTTGGTTTATTAATATTGATTTTCACCCCATACCTGTCACACTGAATTTCCAATTCACTCAGCAATGCTTGTAACCCCTTGGCTGAGTGACGAGCTAAAGCTTGGTCGTCAGCGAACCTAACTGATTTTACGAATTCCTCAACGACTTTCATTCCTAACTCCAGTTCTTCCCATGCCTCTTTCATCGTTTCCTCCATATATACTATGTTGAACAAGAGCGATGATAATGGGCACACCGTGCCTTACACCTGTTCCTAACACTGCCCATCCGGACTCCCCGTTCCCCACTCGCACCTGAGCAGTCTGAGACATGTACAGCTTGCGGATTAGCCACGTTTCCCTCCAATCTATTCCTATCTTCTGCAATTTCACGCGTACCTCTGCCCTTCCTAAACCCAAACTGATCTTCCCCTAAGTAATCATTTGCCCTACTCTCTATCCTTTTGTTTATTATCCTGAGAAAAACTTAAGCTGCGTGGTATATCAACCTTATTGTCCTGTAGTCCTCACATGATGTAGCCTTTACCTTTTTCGGAATAGGAACTAAAACTTATCTCACTAAGTCTTCCGGCCAGATTCCTTCCTCATAGATACTACGAATGAGATACAATATATATGTATATATATGTATATGTATGTATGTGTATATATGTATATGTATGTATATATGTATATATATGTGTATGTTTGTGCATATATATATATATATATATATATATCCCTCCCCGGATAACAACTTGGCGTGGTGGAAGGGCTTTTGCGTTCCGATGACCCCTAGAGCTGTGCTGGCGGGAGTAATAATTATTGCTCCTGGTAGGGTCACCCATGCCAGATAAGTCGAAGGTTAGGAGCCAGTCGAAAAGTAGTCCACGCAGCGTCTGTTCCTCAGTGAGGCGGCTGCAAAGGCATCTGACCCCAGTGGGGCGGCCAGTAAGTGATGGTGTCACGTTGAAAACACTATTGAGGAAGGCAACGGGAAACCACCTCAATTATCATTCCCAAGATTAACATGATGGCCTATACAGAGATTTTGAGCCCTGGCAACTACGGGGCTCAGCCCAATCGGCCGTTTGTCGTGCCCGACAGCGGGGGAGGCAAGGCTTCCGCGGTTGTCATCCCACGAAACCCTTGCAAGGGAAAACCGGCAGTAGCAGGACAGAAGACGCAGAAGAAGAGTAAAAATATTTCCTTGATCGGGACTCGAACACCGGATCTTTCCACTTGCCGAACGAATGCTCTTAACCACTTGAGCTATCGAGGAAAACTAATTAACCCTGAGATCAGTGGCTCTAATATGTCGCCAAGCGCCCCGATTCTTTAGCCAAGAGATGGCGTCAGGGGGGCTGTTTCACTCACCAAAGGAGAAATAGACACCACACAAGAGAAAAGGACAGTGGGTTAGAATTCATACAACATCATACAGGAAAGGAACACAGCGTTTTGTGGCACCCATAGCCAGAATAGCCTTATACCTGTTTCCATATAAATGAGTATTTATTCACCGTTTGGCGGGATTTGGTGTATATATATATATATATATATATATATATATATATATATATATATATATATATATATATACACACACACACATACATATATATACATACATATATATATACATACATATATATATATATATACATACATATATATATATATATATATATATATATATATATATATATATATATATATATATATATATACAGGGTTCGTCCGGAAAATAAGTGTACTGACTTCTGGGCTCGGCGCGCCGCTCCAGGCGCGCCCAGCACCGCTCTGACGGGCTGCGATTGGTGGGGGAAATGTTGGCAAGCGACGCTGAAAAAGGCAGTCGGCTCTGAGCTGTGGTGTAGTGAGGAGCTCTGTTAACGCGAACCTCCACGCTCGACCCACGTCACGGAACGCGATGCCGAAGTTTTTGGAGCAGCGTTATTCCATCAAATTTGCGGTAAAGCTTGGGAAATCGTCTACCGAAACTGTCGGTATGATTAACCAGGCTTACGGGGAGTCAGCCATGTCCAGAAACATGATCTTTCGGTGGCACAAGATGTTCGTGGAGGGCAGAGAAGAGGTCGACGACGAGTCTTCGAGAGGTTCCCGATGATGCCTTCGCGGGAGCGTTCCAGGAATGGGAACGCCGCTGGAACAAGTGTATCGACTCACAAGGGTCCTATTTTGAGGAATATTAGCTTAAGATATGTAGAAGTGTAATCAATTTTTTTTCCTGAGCTCAGTACACTTATTTTCCGGACGAACCCCGTATAGAGCTATCACTCCAGTAGTCCCGGCTATCCATCCAACTCTCCTCGCACTGGCCTAAAACAGCTATATCTCCGTCCCTCTAATTTTCCTGTCCTCAGGACTACTCTAACTCATTTGGTCTTCTTCTTCTCTATCTTCTGTGCTGCAGCAGTCTGTTTTGGTTTGCAAGGATTTCGTGAGATGACGACAGCGGAAGTCTTCTCTCTCCCGCTGCGAGGGTGGGTGAATGCACCACTAACTTTTCCCTCCGCATTAATAACCACCGCTTTTCCACCAAATCTCCCATTTTCCTATCCCTACCCACACTGTTTCACAAGACCATCTTTCGATGACTGCTTCCCTGTTTCGGTGATTGAAACTCTTCCCAAATCTGCTAGTATAATAGAGGTGAGAACCCGCGAGATGGCTCATTTCTGGGCCCTCCAGTTATTTAAATCTCCCGCGCTGAATCAAGCCCACTGAATCCATCCAATGGCCGATTACACTTTCCCGTATGTGTATATACATATACATACACACACAGATAATACCTATGTACATGCACTAAGCACTATTGGACAAAGACAAAAACATAGAAATACACAAAAAAGGAAGGAAACTCACTAGTATTCCAATTTTCGTCGGCCCAAGCCACCTTTCTCAAGGAAAGTAAGGGAGGAACTGTGGGAAAGGTTATAGGCGAAGGACTGGAAACGCTGGATGGAAGGGGAAGTTGTGGAAAGTTTTGCGAGGGCAAGAGTTGGGCGGAGGATTTTTAGAAGTGGGGGAATAAAATGGAAGGTGTTGGGAGCAGCAGGTGGATGAAAATATGTGAAGATCGGGGAAATTAATGTCTAATATTAATACCTTGGTGATTCCAGGAATCTAAGAGCCAGATATATGCCTGTTCTATTGCCTTGAGCTTGAGTGGAGGGTCGGAGGGTGGGAGGGATGCTTAAATGGAAACACTATAGCATTTATCAATGGTAGTGTTATGTTCAGAGGCATGCTTTGGGATTGGGAGCATCCTGATCAGGGAATAATTCTTGCATGAGGCCCGGTGGTTACTGATTCTAACATTTATGGGTGTGGTACATTGTCCAATATAAAAAGCAAGGCATAGTTGGCACTTCAGAATGAAAACTACATTGCTGGAGGTACATGAGGAGTAGGGAATTGGTGGGAAAGAGTTAAAAAGCGGGTGGGAGAGGGATGGGATTCGGGTTTTGAAAATAGGGCATATTTTGCATCTACTTGTAGGTTAATTGCAGGGCATGGGAGTGCCTTTGAGACGGGGCGGGGATTTAAGAAGTTGATTGGTTGATTTGAGGAGATCTGATAATTTTGGCGAGGCGTTTGAAAGTATCGGAGGGGCATTTGGCAAAAAGGTTGGTGGTTGAATTATGGTTTTTGAGGATAGGGTAGAGGTCTTTTAGGATTAATCTCAGAGACTCTAAGCCAAGGAAATATGAGAAGCAAGTTGAAAAAGGTTGGGATTCTTCAGTGGAGGAAGGTTTGGACGTGTAAGCATGTCTTCGGATTCTTTTGTTTGGGAAGGATTCAGGATAACCTCACTTGAGGAGAAAATGGTGTAAGTTTGTGAGGAATTTATCAAAGGAATCGGGATAACTGCAGATTCTGCGTCCTCTTATGGACAGGGAATAAGGAATTGAGTGTTTGGTGTGATATGGGTGGCACTGGAATAATGTAAGTATTGTTGTCTGTTGGTCCGTTTTATATGCACAGGAGTGTGAAATTTTTTGTCTATTAATGATACGTTTTTGTCTTTGTCCACTAGTGCTAACTTAATATACATTATATATACATATATATATATATATATATATATATATATATATATATATATATATATATATATATATATACATTCCAAATTATCATAATGAATAGATTATATAACGTTTATGAATACAAATTAATTTTATTTTTAAATATTTAACTTAACCTTTCTCTTTCTGGAACAAATATATTCCGTCGATGTTTAACTTGATTCACATCCCACACGTATCGCATTGACTTTCCTGTTAATGTTTTCTTTAATTGTTTTGATTAGCGATTCCACTATGTATTCGAGACCACTCATTCCAGTTTATACAACAACCTATTCACGACGCAGATAAAGGCGGCACCTCCACCCTCTTCACCTTCCCCGACCCTACTCCATTGGTACATACGCGTACATTGACCATCTCCACCCCTAATTCATTGCTACATACATTGACCTTCTCCAAACCTACTCCATTGGTACATACAGTGACCTTTTCCAACCCTACTACTTGGTACATAGATTAAGTCCACCAGGAAAAATTTCACTTCAAGGCAAATCTGCATTTGTAAAATACTCAGTGCAAAAGCCAAAATATCGTATTTGAGTATCAACCAATGACAACACTCATCCATTGCACTCCTAGTTCTGCGGAAATTAACTCGATTCCTGAAACCACTCCACTCATCACTGCCGACCAACCAACAACCTAACCACCCACCCCCCCAACCAATAAACCAAAAAACCACCCGCCCAACCAACCACCCAAACAACCACCCAACCAACCACCAAAACAACCAAACACCCGCCCAACAAACTAACTAACCTATTAGCCAACTACCCAACCTACCACACAATCAAAAACCCAACCACCCACCCAACCAATCAAAAACCCAACCAATCAACTAACCAACCAATAACTCAACTACCCAACCCACCACCCACGCATTACCCAACCAACTAATCAAGCAATTACCCAACTAACTAACCATCCTACCAACCAACCACCCAACCGCCCACCCAACCAACTAATCAACCAATTACCCCACCGCCCCTCCCGAGGGAAATAAACGCCTTCGCTTCAGCCGAGACACCATTTTTCACCTCCCTCTGCTTCCTTTCGCCTCTCTCCGCGTGCATCGCCTCTTCCTTCCCGATGGCTCCCAATCGCATACACTGATACACCTTCACTCATTGGTCACCAGATTTCACCGATCCATTGAGGTGCAAACGACATCACCCTCTCATTAATGTAGTCTCGGACACCGTCAGCACCTCTTCCTCGGAATTAATAGCAATGTTTGCCAAGCAAAACGGCCCTCCTTCCGCGGTGGGACGCCATGGAGTGGCGGCCCGTTGCCCCACTTGCCCTTCCCAGCATCACCCTCGTCCCCGCGCAAATCATCATTAATCTACCCCCGCGACCATCTCCGCCTCCCTGGGCGATTAATTGCTTAACTCTAACCACGGCAGAATCCGTCCCAAAGGAATCGGAAACCGAGGACCAGTGGGGCGGAAGAGACGACGCACTTCTTCCCGAGAGGCGGGGCACTTGGAGGACACCGTTCCCGGGATTCTGGGAAGTGACGGGATTCTGGGGAGTGATGCGGCACTCGCCACCTTTGGGCTCTAAGAATTCATTGATTTAGCACACTTGCACGTTATGGAGGTCGAGGGCCCAAAGACAATCCATCGTACTCCTAAATGGTTCAAGTCGTTGGAAGTCTGCGGTAAGCGAAGACCCCGGGGTGCCAATGCCGTCCGTTCGAATCGACGTCGCGACAAAGCAGAGCCTCACCGGATGAATGAGCAACAGCTCTGCCGTGGCACTTCCTGGAGACATCTTGATGCTTAAGCCGGCGGCGCACCGTCACGGTCACCACGCGGGGATAACCTAGTGTGGGGAGGGCTGTCACACCGTTCAGTAGTCACATACGCTATCGCCCGGGGCCACTACCACCATACGACGGCTCCATCATTCTCCAGAGCGTGCAGTGAAACATTCCGTTCCTCAAATAAGGCATCTTATTTACCTGGAATGCCATAACAAATGCCATTGCTACCATGGATACAACGGCCAAAGGATATGAAGAAGTTTGGTTATCAAACGTTTACGGTAAGTTTTGGACGGCCATAGCCCACGCCATGATGAACAGAACCTGACGCCCCACAGCACTACGAAAGTTGCTCTTTGTATCTTGAGCCTCGACAACACCAAGTGCTTTCGGCGCCATCTGACGTTCCCATCTGAAATGTTGACCCTTTTAACGCTAACTCTCTTCATGAAATTTGGTCGTTTGATAACAACTTGCGTTGTTTACAGAAACTCGCAAATTTTGCTTCAGCGAAAAAATGGGTTTAAGTCGTGAACACTTTCGTTTTTACGACTTTCGACGTGGATTATCAAGACAGGAGTGAATCATCGATCAACATGCTTCCACTTTAGGCGATCGAGCCCCGTCCTTCACCACTGTGAAACGCTGCTATAACGAATTCCATCACGGCCTTTTCATTTTTTAAGTAATCTAACGGTTGAGGTAGGTTTTGGATAGTCACAACTAACAAACAAATATCCTGTGACTCCCAACAAAACACAATCCAGCAACCCATTCTACGTCAAGTCCCCCTTCATCTTTGTGTACTTCCTTCCTCCCTTCATCCCGTCCATCCCTTTTCCAAGTCTTTTCTTAATATCCTTTCTCAACGTCCCTATCATCAATTCCCTCCTCCTTGTAAAAGCCTTTTTTCCCAGCGAAATTCTTCTGCCTACGTCCCTAGTACTTCGACCATGTTGGTCCAAAACACTTAATGTTTAGCTTAGCCTTTTCCTTCCTAGAAAATCGCATAACTTTTGTTTTATTAATATTGATTTTCATCCCATACCTGTCGCCCTGAATTTCCAATTCACTCAGCAATGCTTGTAACCCATTGACAAACAAAAGCTGACTGACAAACTAAAGCTTGGTCATCAGCGAACCTAACTGATTTTACGAATTCCCCGCCTACCTTCATTCCTACCTCCAGTTCTTCCAATGCCTCTTTAATCATTTCCTCTGCATACAGGTTGAACAGCAACGGTGATAATGGGCAATCCTGCCTTACACCTCTTCCTAACACTGCCCATCCGAACTCTCCATTCCCCACTCGCACCTGATGGTAGTCTGAGACATGTACAGGTTGCGGATTAGCCTCCTGTCCCTCCAATCTATTCCTATTTTATGCAATATACTCACTAGTTTTTCCCAATTCACTCTATCAAACGCTTTTTCGAAATCCAAGAAGCAGGCAAATACTTCCTGATTGTATTCTATATTCCTCTCGATTAGGGACCTTATTACTGCAATGGCATCACACGTACCTCTCCAGCGTACCAGTTAGCAGGTGAAATAGTCAGAAACTTTGACGTTTCATTTTAAAACTTATACGGGCGCGATATCTCCAATGAAACTCATTTCATTAAGTAACCAGCTCTGCATATCTGTCCAGCGTTAGCAAAAGAGAGCGGTAAGATACATTAAAGAGCACTGTTTGGGATTCCTGGAAATAAAAGTAGAGGAGAATTTTTCACGTGAAATACCCAGAACTCTTGATAAATTTAAGAATGCGGGATCATGATAAAATCTGCACTGTGGCAGACAATGTCAAAAAACAAATGCGTGAAGCGACCCGTGTCAAATATTTGACCCAATGCAGGCATTCTGTAGTTCTGCAAACAACGAATTCTACACAACCGCAAAGAACATGCCTCACATGGGAAAATTGATGATTCCGGAGAGTATTACCACACGATAGTAATCAACCGATTACTGTATTAACTAGCAGTGACGGTAGACTTTGGGTATGACAGCGGTAATTCCCTAGTCTCTCCTAGTAAAACACAACCTGTCATCCAACACTTGTCCCCACTTCAACTCCAAATACATACTTCCTTCCCTCTCTCCACTGAGTCCAATATGCCTTCCCCATCCCCACCCTTTCCGGCACGGGTGGCCATAACAATAGCATTTATATATCCTGCCCCCTGCCACTAAAAACTGGAAAATATTCGTCAGATGCTAATTAGAATTTTAAAAAAATGAATAGTAAATTATATGGAAGAAAATTCCAGAAAATAATGTTTCATAAGATGTCATTCGGGGTACGCGGTAGTTCAGCTGGTAGAGTCGGACAGCTGACTATAGGGGTCAGGGATCGATTCCCGGCGACAACTCTGCGTACTCAGTTTCACCAAATCTGTGCAAATTTTGGGGTGCCAAGTCTTCCTGGGAAACTATGGGCTGCGGCACCGGGGTAGGAACTGCCTCCCCCCTTTAAACCCTGCTAACGTGTGTATTTCACACGCCGCATAGGATTTGGGATTGGGTGAACTCTACCATCACCCACCAAGCTTCATGTTGATAGAAGGCGTATATATATATATATATATATATATATATATATATATATATATATATATATATATATATATATATATATATATATACGCCGTATATATATATACATATATATATATATATATATATATATGTATGCAATGCAAAAACCTTACGCGCAGGCAAATATGTGACTATCAAATAATATAGACATGCACCTACGAATACACCCGATGTCTAAGCGACGATTGGTCGCGTCCTCCCTTGTAAATCGAATGTATATAATATTTCTATAATGATTTTCAATTCCTATTTATTTATTTCCCATTAGTCCAAAAACAGCACTTCGGCCTTTACAATTGACTTTCAACAATTATACGACTATTTGTACAAACACCCAAACCCATCGTACCATTATGATTCCTGATTGATGATTGAGGAAAGAGAGAGTTTTTGTATCTATCTGTACTGGAATCTATTTCCCTTATCTTATAATCATTGTGGTCTGACCTACCTGGGGCCATAATAATAACTCCTCTAGGGTCATCGTTAAACTCGTCTGTTCTGAACATTTCTAAGAGTCTCAGTCTCACACGTTCTCTTCGCATGGCTCCCAGCCTGATTCGCCAAAGTATTTTTTAAATACCTTTCTATCCCAAGTATTCATATTTCTCTTCCTTAACGCAATTAATAGGATTGATCACTTTGGTGTGTTAATGCTTCTACATTCCATTTTCCAACCCGCCGCTCCTACCTTATCTTTTCAAAAAGGACGCTACATTTCATTACAACTAAATTGTGGTCAGAGTCCGCACCCGCTCCCGGAAAGCTGTGCGAATTTATCATACTGTTCCTAAACCTGTGTCTAACCAGAATATAATCTAGCTGATACCTTTTTGAGTCAGCTGGCATTTTCCACGTATACCTGCGCCTTTTGTGGTGTCTAACCATGTCCCTTGGTGCCTTTCGTAAAGAGTAGGCTAATGCCGACGCCGGGTTTCTCTCCACCCTTAACCCTTTCCTGTCCATCCCCTGTGGCGCAAATGACCCCAGCTGTCGGTCGCCTCCCCTAAATACTACTACTACTACTACTCGAGTGTGTTTCTGCAGAGAAACATTTGATAGTGATGGGGGATTGGAATGCGACGATAGGCGAAGAAAGAGATGGTGATGAGGTGGGAGACTACGGTTAATTAACAAGGAATGGCCACATGGAAAGAAATTGAGAATTCTGTAGCAGAGAGGGGTTAGTCATCACCCGCACGTTTAGACACCACAAGAGGCGCAGATTTACATGGAAAATGCTGAGGGATTCAGTATATGTCAGACTGCGTTATGATTAGGCACAGATTTAGGACCAGCGCAATCAATTCGCACCGTGTCCCGGATGCAGATTTTGATCTCCATTTAATGCTCATGAAGTGTAGCGTCCGATTCAAAAAGATAAAACAGAGAAGTCTGTTAATGAAGTAAAATGTAGAAGCATTAACCGGAACTGCCGAAAAGGAGTACAAGCAGGCTTTAGAGAATTATGTTTGGAGACAGGAAGGCGAGCATAACTGAAGAGAAATGGAAACATATCAATATATTGACATTGTAAGTCGCTAATAATGCTATATAGTAAATACATAAGTAAAAGGGCAAGGAAACCATGGATTAAGGACGAGATATTTAGAAACATGGAAGAGAGAAGGAAATGGAAGAATGTAATCACAGAGTTAGAGAAATACTGAATATGAGCCCGAGGCGGGCAACAAATAGAGCAAAAGAAGCGCGGCGGGAGACGCAGTGCGTGGAGATGGAAAGATAGCAGGAGTGAAATCGGTGTACGGGAAGGTGAACGTACTGTCAGGATGTAAGAAGGGAAAATCCGCGTAAAAATTGGAATATAAATTCCGGATAAAAATGCAATTGAACCAGGGAAGATTCTAGAGAAAGGAATATATAGAAGAACTATATGGTAAAGACATTCGGCCAGAAAGCTCGGATAAACAGAGTAATTAATCCGAGGGTAGGTTTGGTGGGTGATGACAGAAGTTCACCCAGTAGCAAACCCTACACGGCGTGCGCAATTCACACACCATGGTATTTGAGCCAGATCCTTTTCCTGTGCCGCCTATGAAAGCATAGATGTAGAAAAAAACATGTTTTAGATGAGGAAAGTTGAAGTTCAGACTTATTAAATGGCGAGAGGGGCTTCAAAGAATACACTTTACACTACCACGTTCGTTAAATATTTATCAACGACCTAGGCTTCAACGTGTCGTAGCGTCATCATCAGGTGACATACAGGAAATACATTTCTTATCCAACATCGTCCTGAACTCCCCCCCCCCCCTCATCAATCCACCCCTGGTGGGGGACGGGGTCCGTAGTTAGGAATGCGGGATGGATGGGGGTGGACGTAGGAATGCCATGTGGAGTGAGAAGGGTAGAATTAACACCACAATTCTTATTTATTTTCATCAGCTGAGCTTAATTACCGTAACCCACCAATCCCCAAGCATCGCTATCAAATGCTCCAGGAGCACCCGCGACCCCAACTGATAGCGAACACCACATCCACTCCTAAGATTGTCTGGACTGCGGCGTGAAGACTTTAACGATGACCACGATCGTTGGTTCACCCTCCTCATTATACGAATTCCATCACTCGCTTGTTTCATTCAATTCTTCCTACCTTTTCGTTCGACGTCACTGCCACCCCTTGCTCGCTCTTTTACCCTCCGACTTCTATACGTAATAATCGCTCCAATAGTCCTTCCAACTCTAACCTATCACATCCTCACTCAAACATCTAAATTCCCTCGCTCAATCTCTCCTTTCATATTTCATAGTTCACCTTTCCTTGGCATAGTCTTAACATTCAAGATACCAGTTCTTACTGGTATCTGGTCCCTTTTCTAAGGTTACTACACGGCTGACCCGGCTTCCGCTTTTCAAGGATTTCGTGGGATGGCGAATGGCGAAAGCCTCGCCTCACTCAGCAGCCTGGCACGACAGGGCCTGCCTGTCCCAGGGGTCCCAATGTCGAAGTTGGCACGTCTCCTTATTATACAATCATCCAATATCATTTTTAGGGATAAATATTTCAGGTGGTTTCCCATTTTCTTCCTTAATGTTGTTCTTTCGTGAGACATACGTATGTCCACAGTACAACCTGAAGTCTGGTTCGGTTGATTCGAGTATAGCTCCGCAAGTGATAAGCACGAGGGTATGAAATAGTGACAGGTGAGGCTACAGAATGAATGTATCGACTACAAATTATTTTATGGATGAAGCAGTGGCATTTAAATAAATCTTTCTGTGTCCATGGATGAAATCAACCAAAATGATTCAGAAATAAGCAAGGCTATTTTTTAAGTTTGTTGCCATGCAAACCTTTATGTATTGTTGCAGGATGGCCACTGTCTACACATGGTCATGTGCGTACAGCGGTCACTCAACATAAGCCAAAGTTATATGCAAATTTAAAACTTGGAGAATGGGGAAATGGTTTTTTTACTGAAGTACCTGCGTATGGATTCAGGAAGTGTTTATTGACTCGAATTAGGAGCCCTTGTGAGCCAGAAGAGCATTTGTCTGATAGCAGTCTTTCTAAATCGAGAAATAAAGTTAAGAGGTAATTTGGAATCTGCCAGCGACGTTTTCAAAATTAAGCTTTGGCCGCAGGTATTTCTAGAGTGAGCATGGCGTCAGATATCCTCCCTCTTCGGTCCTTCATAATTTATCAAAAACAACATTGGAAGACGATCCTCCTACTGGCGGACATCCTTTTGAAAGTACTAAACAATGCACAATACTTTGATGGAGAAGAATTGGAATATAGTGGGAAATCAGTAGGCTAATTTAAATCATTTTCATCAAATGAGCTTAATTACAATGTTATCATACAATCTGTTGTTATTGATTTTAAATCTTGATCTCCAGCAAAATCTTTAAGTAAAATAATAAGTAGGCATACAACATCAAACTTTAAAGTTTCCTAACGATATAGTTATCGATAAATTGGTAAAACAATCAAAATATTGTACATATAATTTTAACTACAGGCACTTCGCACGGCGCTCTTACGTGTGAAATACTTCTTCTGTACACGCGTGACGTGACACTGGTAATAACGGCAATTTATTATAAGCCACAGAAAATAATGACAAGTTAGCCAGCTACTTGGGACGAATAAAGAAATTAATTCCTCCATGGCATCAAGCTTCAACACGTGGAAATCCATTTGGACTGCTAGGTATTTTCCACACACTACTCATTTGGTCCAACTAGTTTCAACGCACAGGCGTCATCTTCAGGTGACTAATAATTGTAATTGTACCAGATAAAATGTTTCTGGGAAATGTTTCTTCTTTCGTTCGAATCGATTCCTCCGCACACAGCTATCCTCATCCCCTCTGGAAGTGGAGCCGAGCGCCGCTCTGCAGGGCCATCGAGCGGAGCACGGGGTGCATTGCCACAGCATTGTCAGGAGTGCAAGGGGAGAGGGGTGGGGAGTGGAGGCGATGGTGATGGGGCACGCGCAGCAGTGGGCAAATGTGGGCCAATTGACGGGAGGGATGGCGGTGGAGGGGCAACACACACAAACACTGGAGGGCGGTAATCCTGTGGGATCACCGTGACGCCTCTGAATCTCACTGGGCTTTCGAGAGACACTTGGAGGTTGGATTTAAGTGGGTCAGAAAGGTAAGCGTGTCATATCACCAGAATTAAACTTAAAAAAGTGCATAGTCATAAATTTTTCGAAAAGAGCAATTCCCACCCGAACGCCGACTGCATTGGAGGCGCTGAAAACGGATGTGTAGACTCGATTAAATACCTAGGCATATTGAAATGTAATGAAATAATTGACTTTGCAATTCCACACACTTTATTTTAAAAAACACACGACCCAGGTTTCGACGTTGAACGTCATCGTCAGGTGGACCTCATAGAAGCACGCTGGCTATATATACCTTCTGACCAATGGTTTAGCCATGGGCTCGACCTTGTCCCCACTCCTGACCGATATTTATATGGACAATTTTGAAAAAGTTTTCTTCTCCTCAGATCACCGTCTCATTAATAATGTATTTTGTTGGCTAAGATACAGGGTTCGTCCGGAAAATAAGTGTACTGAGCTCAGGAAAAAAAATTTATTACACTTCTACATATCTTAAGCTAATATTCCTCAAAATAGGACCCTTGTGAGTCGATACACTTGTTCCAGCGGCGTTCCCATTCCTGGAACGCTCCCGCGAAGGCATCATCGGGAACCTCTCGAAGACTCGTCGTCGACCTCTTCTCTGCCCTCCACGAACATATTGTGCCACCGAAAGATCATGTTTCTGGACATGGCTAACTCCCCGTAAGCCTGGTTAATCATACCGACAGTTTTGGTAGACGATTTCCCAAGCTTTACCGCAAATTTGATGGAATAACGCTGCTCCAAAAACTTCGGCATCGCGTTCCGTGACGTGGGTCGAGCGTGGAGGTTCGCGTTAACAGAGCTCCTCACTACACCACAGCTCAGAGCCGACTGCCTTTTTCAGCGTCGCTTGCCAACATACCCCCCTCCAATCGCAGCCCGTCAGAGCGGTGCTGGGCGCGCCTGGAGCGGCGCGCCCAGCCCAGGAGTCAGTACACTTATTTTCCGGACGAACCCTGTACGTAGACGATGTCTTCTGTGAGTGGACAAGTTCTGATAGGCAACTAGATCAGTTTCTAGTTCCCTATCGGAAAAAATTAAAATTAAACTTTAAAAATTTTTTTAAATAAAGTGTGTGGAATTACGAAGTCAATTACTTCATTACATTTCAATATGTTATGCAAATTCCATAAAGTTACGCCAGAGACAACAAAAAAATACCTAGGCGTTACCCTCACTAACGATCTCTCCTGGGTGAAACACATACGGGGAATATGTGTACAAGCCGACAAAAAATTGTGATTTATTTTAACAGTACCGGGTAAATGCGATGAAAAGGTCAAAGAGAACTATTATCTGTCGTTGGTTAAGCCTCATTTAGAATACGTTGCAATCATATGGGATCCTCACGAAGTTGGATTACTTGCCGAGTTGGATCGCGTGCAGCGTAGAGGAGATGGATTAGTAAAAACGTTATGATAAAGTTAGCAGCGCATCCAAAATATAAGAACAAGGAGGAAGGGAATCACTTAATGGAGCAAAGATTAAATTACAGATTGAATCTCTCGTTTAAATGGGAAGGGTGCCTCTATAGCAGTGATGTTGAAAATGTATTATTCCACTCATCGCACTACGGTAGAAGAGATCATGCTACTAAAATCAAGAGATATTCAGGGTAGAGCAGATAGATTTAAGATGTCATTTTTCCCACGAACGATAGGGGATCATAAAAACATTGTTCGACCGCGAAGGGGTCATGTTCGGGTTAAATTAATTAAATTGTACGGTTCCAAAGAAACTGCGGGAGATACCGCAACAGTAACTTTTTAACGGAGTCATCCGCTAATGTGCATTTCAAAATTTTGAATATTTTGAAAATTTTAAAATTTTAAAGTTGGCTTTAACCTCGTGGACTGTGGCGCCTCGCGCACGAATACGAATGCCTGTGACATTGTATGTACGGCATTTCGTCACAACATCTAGTTCCTTTAAAAGCCCCAAATTTTCAGAGTTTAAGAGGACGCCTCGGTAGCTTAAGTGGCTAAAGCACTCAACCGCTCGACCGGATATTGAGGGATCTGGGTTCGAATCCCAGTCAAGGCGAATGATTTTTACACTCTGAAATTGTTTCATTTAAATTGTAAGGTATTAATATAGCAGGGGAACATGCGCGGCAAATGTTGGCTGGGGTCTTATGGTTTTTGAGGATGGGAGCAGGTCTCTTTGAAATGGAAAGTGCATCCCAGAGAAATATATGGTGGGGATGGGAGGGGCGAGGCGGTGGAATTGACGAAAGTATCCAGGGCGGAGGGGAGGGGCAGGGGGATGCATTGAGGGAATCAGGGTAAGGACACAGAGAGGGGGGAAACGAATAGGAAGTAGCAGTAGCAATGAGAGTGGATGTTAGCTGGTGTTGCCAACAGCCGCTGTAATGAAGGTATTGCTTTTTGCTTGCTTGATGTGGACCGCAGCAATCCCTGCTACCTGTATATTTGTGCTATCGTTAATTAGAAATTCCGAGGTGGGGACGGTCATTTTGACAAGTGCGTAGTGAAGGAGGCGGGTAGAGAGTTTTGGACGCACGATTCACATGCGGGAAGAACTGGAAGTAGGAATCAAAGTCGGCGGTGAAATCGTAATCTCAGTTTCTGATGACCAAGCTCTAATTTGTCAGTCAGCCGAGGGATTGCAAAGTTATTCGAGTGCATTGGAAATTCGGTGCGGCAGTATTGGGATGAGAATCAACATTAATAAAACAAGGGTTTCGAGATATTCAAATAGGAGAAAGTCTAAGTTAAACATTACAATGGGAGGGCAAAAACTTAGAGCAGGTGGAACAGTTTACATATATCGGAAGTGTTTTGGACCAAAATGGTCCAAGTAGTTGGGACGTAAGGAGGCGAAAGCACAAGGAAAAAAGAGTACTATTCATGATTTGATAGCAAAGAATATTCCCGAAAAAGCCTTAACTTATAGGAACTATAAAAGGCATTGGTGACCACAGGGGGTTCACCCATGGGCTTCATGGGGTTCGAAATAAGAAGCCTAACAGGAAAATTTACTTATTTAAAGAGGAGGATTACAATGGCTTAATGTGCGTGCTACTGAGTCAATTTGGTAGTTTTAAGAAAAATAGTAATCACCGAAATACCGAGGATATGTGGAATCACTTCCTTGAGATAACGCGCTCGGCAATCAACAAGTTCATTCCCAGTAAATTTATAAAAGATAACACCGAACCTAGATGGTGGTCCAACGCGGATGTTGGAAAGGCATTACGACGTAAAAGGCAATATCACGCCAAAATGAAAAATATTAGGGATGATATCTCTAGGCACGTATCTCGGAAGTGTTTTAGACCAGCACGGTCAAAGCAGTAGGGACGTAAGGAGAAGAATTGCGCTAGGCAAAGAGGCTTTCACAAGGAGGAGGGAGTTGATGACGGGGACGTAGAGTAAGGATATTAAGAAAAGACTCGTACAAACTTTGATATCGAGCGTAGCTATCTATGTACGGCGCGGAAAAATTGGGAAAAACTAATGCGTATATTGTACAAAATAGGAATAGATTGGAGGGACAGGAGGCTAATCCGCAACCTATGCATTCCTCAGACTGCTCAGGTGCGAGTGGGGAACGGGGAGTCCGGTTGGGCAGTTTTAGGAAGAGGTGTAAGGCAGGGTTGCCCATTATCACCGTTGCTGTTCAACCTGTATGCAGAGGAAATGATTAAAGAGGCTTGGGAAGAACTGGAGGTAGGAATGGGAGTGGGCGGGGAATTCGTAAAATCAGTTAGGTTTGCTGATGACCAAGCTTTAGTTTGTCAGTCAGCCAAGGGGCTGCAAGCATTGCTGAGTGAATTGGAAATCCAGTGCGACAGGTATGGGATGAGAATCAATGTTAATAAAACAAAGGTTATGCGATTTTCTAGAAAGAAAAAGGCTAAGCTGAACATTAAAATAGGAGGGCAAAAACTAGAGCAGGTAGAACAGTTTACATATCTCGGTAGTGTTTTGGACCAACACGGTCAAAGTAGTAGGGACGTAAGGAGAATAATTGCGCTAGGCAAAGAGGCTTTCACAAGGAGGAGGGAGTTGATGACAGGGACGTTGAGTAAGGATTTTAAGAAAAGACTCGTAAAAACTTTAATATGTAGCGTAGCTGTGTACGGCGCGGAAACGTGGTAATTGAAGCAGAAGGATAGACGTAGACTGGAGGCTTTTGAAATGTGGGTGTGGAGAAGAATGGAGAAGGTGAAATGGACAGAGAAGAAAACAAACGAGGAAGTACTTGGAATGGTGGGCGTGGAGAGGGGTTTGTTGGGAGCAATCCTATGGAGGCAGGAAAAGTGGATGAAGGTGGTATTGGCCGGCAGTGGGATGTTGAGGACTGTAATTGAGGGTAGAATGTTAGGCAAACGAGGAAAGGGAGGGAACAGGATAGGAATATTGGACGGGATGAAGGGAGGAAGAAAGTACTCAGAGATAAAGAGGGACCTGATTTAGAGTAGGATACTGGATTTTGTGTTTTGTTAGGAGTCACAAAATATTTATTTAGTAGCTGTGTCCATCGAAAAACCTACCTTAACCGGTAGATTACCTAATAATAATAATCTCTGGGAACAAAAAGAATGAGATCATATAAGATGTCTCGGGCGAATGCCAAGAATGAATTTCGGAAAGGGTTAAGGGAATTAAAAAGAAAAAGGTTGGCGAAAATTTCGAAAGAGAATCCAAAATCATTTTGGTCATACGTCAGATAAATTTAGGGAAATGGGTCAACTTTTAATTCTCTCAAAAATGATAAAATTGAAAGAGTACCCAACAGTATGGAAAAGGCTAACTCATTAAATTCCTTCTCCCAAAGCGTCTTCTCTAATGTCTCACCGAATGACTTCGATAGCTAACCAAATCGTGCCGGTCAACCGATGCCCGAAATTGAAATCTCATATAATGGAATAGAACGTTAGCCGAAAAAATATTAAGCCTGATAAATCCTCCGGGCCCGATGAAATACCCGCTCGTATATAGTATTTAAGGATATAGCTTCGGAAATTGCGCCCTATCTATAAATCATATTCAAGAAATTGCTAGTAGATCACAAGGTTCTTAGAGATTGGAAAACTGCTGACGCAAGACCAATATTTAAAAACGGAGACAACGAGGAACCGAACAATTACAGACCTGTTTCCCTCACATCCATTTCGCACAAGGTTATGGAACATATAGCAGCTATTTCGACTGTGAGACACCTCGAAAATCAGAAGTTTTTGTCCGCCCTAGATTTTAAGAAAGCCTTTGACATAGAAAACAACTCACTAAACTAGAAGTATATGGTATATATAAAAAGATCAGGGGTTGGATTAAACATTTTTTGAATGGTCTGGCACAAAGAGCAGTCATAGATGGAGTTAGCTCAAATGCAGTAGAAGTTACTTCAGGTGTTCCCCAGGGAAGTGTTATCGGATCTCTTTTATTCCTACTTTTACGTTAACAACATTGACTCCGTAGTCACTAGTAGGATACGTTTATTTGCCGACCATGCAGTAGTTATCGTGTTATCCGGGAATCTGAGGACATAGCAGCTTTGTCAGATGACGTGAATGATATACACCTGTACATCCTGTAAATCGCTGGTGCGACACTAGGCAATTACAATTAGATTAAACAAGTGCGTAGTGATGAATTTTCGGAAAAGAGCAATTTCCTCCCGAACGCCTACTGCATCTGGAACATAGTAATGGAATGTTTAGAATCAATTAAATGCCTCGGCGTTACCCTCACTCACGATCTCTCCAGGTGAAACACGGGGAATATGTGGACAAGCAAAAAAAAATTGGATTTATGAGAAGAGTACTTGGCAAATATGATGAAAAGGTCAAAAGAGAAATGTTATCCTTTGCTGGTTAGTCCTTATTAAGAATACGCTGCGAGTATAAATGGGATCCTCACGAAGTTGGATTACTTGCCGATTTGGATTTCGTGCAGCGTAGAGGAACTAGCTTTATAAAACTTTGTTCCGAAAAACTTAGTAGCGTATCCAAAATATTAGTCTGGTGGGTATTCACCCCCTGCCACACATCCTAGCGGTGGCTTGCAGGGTACTTAAATGAATAAAATAAAGAGGCTTTCATAAGGAGGAGGGAGTTGATGACAGGGGCGTCGAGCAAGGATGTTAAGAAAAGATTCATCAAAACTTTGATACGAAGCGTAGTTTTGTACGGTGCGGAAACTTGGTCATCGAAGCAGGAGGATGGACGTAGATTGGAGGCTTTTGAAATGTGGGTGTGGAGAAGGATGGAGAAGGTGAAGTGGACCGAAAGGAAAACAAACCAGGAAGTGGGCGAGGGGAGGGGATTGTTGGGGGAAATCATAGGGAGACAGGATAAATGGATGAAAAGCATATTGATTGGCAATGGTTTGTCGAAGACTGTGATGGAGGGGAGAATGTTAGGCAAAGGAGGAAGTAAGGATAGGAATAGGATTGGGATGTTAGGCGGAATTAAGGGAGGGATGAAGTTTACAGGAATGAAGAGGGAACCCAACATCATAATATTCGTATATTATGATGTTGGGTTGTGTTTTGCCACGGGAGGCAAAAGGAATTGCCGGTCTACCGTTTGGTGGCATTTGTGCATCCAAAACCTCCCTTAACCGGTAGATTGTCGATAGTAACGATATGACAATCTTCACTTCGCTTTTATGAATCCTGCTTTCAGGAACACGAATGATACCCAGACACACACACATAGGTGCACTTGGGGAGACGTGGCAAAACACACTACACATAGTACATACTGCCTAAACATACACACAAATACTTGTATAACAGAGGACACTCGCAGTGATATTTCACGTTTCGGCCGTCGGGGCGCTTTCGTCTAGCGGAGAAGGATGACCTTCCCCGGAGTGAAGGTGTGGGGGAGTCGGTTAAGGAACCAGAAGGTTACAAGGGGAGAAATAAGAGGGGAGTGGCGGTAGGAGAGAATGGTGGTGGCTATTGGTTTTCAGTGCGCTTAATTTAGACCGCGCCATTCAAAATCCCTAAGAAGCCAACCAAATATGCGCCAACTCCCGGGTTCTCACTCAAGCGCCTGCCTGCTGACTCGGGCACCGCTTCTTATATTGCTCTTAAGATGGACCTGATGGTATCGTGTCAGGATTAGGACGGCTATTCATGATACGGATAGGATTACGGGTGGTCGTGGATAAGCCAATCTAAATTCGATGCATGTGAAGCTTAAGTTACAAGAGAGGCGGCATAAAATATTAGTGAAATGCAATTGAATTTGGAGATTTTTGTTTGGAAGGAGAAAGTGGAAAAAAACGGCAGCACTTGGTGTGGCCGCAGGAGGAGGTAGGGAAATTTAACTGTCAAGGATTCAAAAGCGATTCATAAAACTGTTTTAAAAAGACATCCTCTGTAATGGCGATGCCACGGGGTGAAACACTTCCCGATCCTCCCAACTCGTCCGAACTGGCGTGCATCGCCGAGAATCACCGATTTTCAGCACTAATTTCAGGCGTGGATGCAGGTACTAGGCATGCTTACCATGCCATCGCATAGTAAGTGCCGAGAATGGATTCCGCTTCACGCAGAACAGCAAGACTTAAACCGTGAGACGACTATTGGTGAACAGGAAACTGCATCCATTTCTTTCCAGCGCCTCCTCGTCTCCAGCCGACCAAACCTCTCTTCTCTTCATATTCGACTCCACGGCGAAGGCCCCTGCCACACACCAACCCTCCCAAATGGATGCCCTACCCTCCACAGTTCCTCCCTCGCCAATATACGCACCACATTACCACAAAATGTAAACTAACAAATTAACCATGAACCAACTGACAATTTAAATTTCATGCCATAGTAGCGCTTTCACTCAGGCACAGCAAAGGGAGTTTAGGAGCACTTCGCATGGCAACTACGAATAACACTACCTAATGAAATCACATTCAAAATATTAATACAAACTAGGGAAGAACTGCAGTCCACATGTGAAGAATTCATTATTTTAGTATATGGGCTTGATCCGGGACGTATTGATGGCTGAAAACTTCGAACAGACAGCTAGCTATTACTCGTGATAGGAGTTAACTTTCGATCTGCAGTGCATACAAATGAAGGGAGGGAGGAAATATGCGTACTTGAAGGGGGGTATATTGTAGTGTCGGATGTCAGTCTGTGTTTTGTGAAAAGAGGCAAAGAAATGTACCATTGTATAGTGTGTCAATACAAAACCTACCTGAACCGCTGGAATACCATACGCCGGGAAAACCTGAGATCCTTCATTACCATTAACTATAATAGCACATTGAAACTCTCGTGAAAGCTCTAAGTTCCTGAAAGCCTGAAGGTCACGTAAATTTGCAAAATAGCGATAGAGAGCGGATCGGGAAATGTAGGCCAACATATATTGCACTGATGGGCATGTTCCCTTTCATGTACCAAGCCCATTTCCTGAAAGAAGTGCGAGAGAACGTGAACCTTAATTGTGAGACTGCCTAATGAGTTTCCTGCAGTTCCCTCGGTGGCGTTGGAAGAACACAACAGATTGCGGAAGTGAACAAAACTCCGCATGGCTAGTGAGTGCTTGGCAGCATTTTTTTTGCCAAAGAATCCTTCATTGATGACAGATAACACACATTTAGATTTCGAAAATCCCACGTTAGCAAGTGATGTGACATCAAGTTTTCTCTAAAACACACACCTTAGTAAAAATAGGTGATCATTTTTTTAAGTGCTCCACGCACTGTCTAAATGCAAAGTGAAAGTGTTGTACAACAATAAATGTTCCCCCAACATCCATTTCTACATTGCCATATTAGAATGGTGCTAAGAAGTTCGACCCCAAGTTTTCTGTAAATTAAAGGTACAGACATCTGTAAAACAATTGCTATTGAAATGCTGCCAAAAGAGCCCATCTTGCCCTCCCGACTTTCCGCTGTCGTTTTACTGGTAGGGCGTGCAGTGTTCCGAAGCAAATATGAAAGTGAGTTTATTTAAAGGTTCAACAAATTATACACTCCGTACCAATAAACAATTTATTTAAGTAGTTCGGGCAGTCTTTGTTTATCACAATCACCAGATTATTTTGCACAAATTTAGGGACAAATCTGATTTTGCGCAAACTTGCCATGCCATGAAGAACGTTGGAAATTATAAACATCCTTTATTATAATTGCGAAATTGTCAAAGGATCAATATATGGTAGAATTAAATCCTCACTGCTTTACGTGAACAATGCGTCCATTCGTGTGTTCCGCTTACGCCAAAACTAATTGTAAATATTAGGTTAGAATTTGCCATTATCTTTATGGTAAAATATTTTAACCCTAAACCTTAATACTCTTCCTTGAGCTATTTGAACTATGGTTTTGTTTATTCACCTATTAAAAAGTGCATTACGCTCGATGAGTCGAGAGTAAATATATCTTTAACAGGAAAGAAGCATGTGGCTTATGCCACTTTTATTTTCATTTTGTTGTTGTTGGTTTCATGGGTCGAAATGAAACATCAGTTTCATTTGATCTCCCAAAGCCACCCCCCCAACCAGGCCACGCCACTGAGTGATTTTATGTTTCGCAAGCGCTATCATTCCAGGTTTAAAGTACGCAGGACACTCTGCATGTTGATGGAAATAGGAAGAGACTACACCCACAACCATCATATGTTCTTCCGTCGCACTATTGGCAATCTTTACCTAAACAAAATCAAACGTACCCGACTACTACATTTTCAACTCAAAAATCTACGTTTAAACCATTCGCTCAATGACAGCCATTCTTACACAATGTAATTACCCATGCACATGCGTTTGCTGTTATTCATACGCACAGGCAAGGACACATTGACACCACCTTCCACAAACCCTTGCGGTGGCTTGCGGGATACGTGCAGGTACGGCACGAATTTACACCCCAGGTATTTATTTATCCCTCTTTCCATTTACGACCGTCTTATCTGACAACTGCCCTCCTGCAGTCGCGGAATCCTAGAACGGCGAGCCACGGTAAACGAAAATATTTTTTCACCCGAAGGTCGAAATCACGATAAGGTCACGATTGAACAAAACATTACCCGTCTTCGAATCTGGGTGAGAATACTGCATAATCCTCACGCAGGTACATCACTGTGTCAAGGGTTGTTACATAGGGAGAGCAAGCAGATATGCTCGTGACGACGTGCACGGGGGAACAGAAATTGACACATGGGTGGTAGGCAAGTGACGTCCGATGCCTCCCCGCGCTGTCGTAGAGACAGTGACGCAGCGGAGGCCGTCCTCCGATGCTGTGGTCCCCGCCGCGAAATCGGGTCAACGGACGACGCGCGCGGTGTGCCCAACGACGAAGGATAGCGAGGCAAGCATACCTGTAAACTGCTTGTATCCGTTGAGGAACTTCGATTTCCACCACTTCACCAGATTTGTAGCCATTAGGGAGACGCACATTTAAATGTCAGGTCAGGAACCAAATGGAAAATAACACTCGGCCGTTCCCTCGAAGGCGGGAAAGAACGGGAACCGGTCACCTCCGATCGGCGGCTCCCTCGGCCCTCGGAGGCGCCACCGCGGTCATCCACGCGGGCGCCCTCCAACCACGCACCACGCACACAACATCCGGTCGGGAGCACGCAATCGGGCGATGGAAGGATCGATTTCGAGGCACGTGTCGAGCATTTGGAGAGGCGATCACCAGGCTCGCTCACTCGGGGTGCACAGACAAGGAAAGCACGCAGGCGCCGGCGCCTCCTCTCGTCGGGAGCCGTCGACTGCAGGCGCACACAAACACGGACATTCACACGCGCGCACACCGCGGCCCCTCTTTCTCTCCACCGAGGACGACGTAAACACACACACACAAACACGAGGAGCGCGGCCCACTTTCCCTCCGAGAACGAGAAGGGGGGAACACACACACACAGGCACGCACGCACGTCACACGCACGCGTTCAGGGTAGCGGGCCGCCGTGCGAGCGGACCCTCGCAGTGATCGGGGCCCCGTGGGCGGTCCCTCGCACCGAAGGGCCCCACACCAGACGTCGCTAGTCGAACGGACCAGCACCACGGGGGGAGCAACACCAGCGCTCGCGCTGCAAGGACACGCACAATCCGAATGGCGCCCTCGCACAGGGCGCCCTCCTCGATCGGAGCAACACCACGAGCCAACTGAACACTCGACGAAGCGACCGACCGCCGTCCCAAACGACCACCGCCGCCGCCGCCACCCTCCCCCCCCTCTCTCTCCCCTTTCCCCCCTCCCAACGTTATACCGAGAATGCGACGGCGACAGCAAATGCCCCGCTGCCTCCTTCAGAGAGCGCCGCCTTCGGAGCGGGAGACGTGGCAACGCCGCACGCGAGAGGGGAGTGCCAGCAACGCACGCACGCACACACCGACCGACAAACTCCAAGAACGCACGTACGGAGAGAGGCCGCCGCCGCCGCTTACCTCCTCCTCCTCCCCCCCCCCCTCTTCCCTCCCCCCCTCCTCCGCCTGGAGAGAGAGAGAGAGCACCCACACACACACGCACACACACAAACGCACGCACACATGAGTCGGCAACCTCCCAAGTCGGCGCTCCCCTCCAAGGAGGACGGAGGCGTGCGTGTTCCTCAAAAAACAACCGCGTCGTCGGAGGCGCACACTTCAATGGAGAAAACACGTTCGCCCCGTCGTCTCTTCTTGGAAGAGGACGGAGGAGGGGGGGGGGGGAGGAGGAGGACGCTCTCGTTCCCCCGGGAAGAAGAAGAGAGGCAGGCGGGTGGGCCCTGCCCCACGGCCAGGGCAAGGGGCCCCTAGCGGCGATCGATCGTCCCCGAGGGGACCGATTCGCTTCCGTGCATCCCGCTGGCGCCGCGGAGAAACGGTTCGAATCCGCGATCGATTTCCCGCATCGCGAGGACGACGGCGGAGCGCGCGCCTGCATCTCTTTGAACTGAAGGGCACTTCCGGTGGGTGGGCCCCGCGATTCATGCGAATGCTACACGTCGTGAAGATGGGATGGTGCATCTCGGAGCCATCGGCTCGAGTGGTTTTCCTCGTGACGAATGTCACGGTCGAAAGAGCGGCTTCCATAGATGGAGAAAACAAAAAGTTGCTAAAAAAATAAGCGATTCGAAGATGTTGGAGGCCGACTGCACTACATAGAATAGATCACAAGCAAATGATGATAGGCATTGCCTCATCGGATCGTCTCTATCTTTCATAAATATCGTACCGTCGGATTCAGACGAGATCGAGACGCTAAAATGCTTTCGCTTTGGAAAAGAGAATATATTGAACTTATTCCCTTCTTTCACAGAAGTTAAATTGTAAAGGATAATTCAATAGCAAACTTGGATGTTGTTTAATCTATGCTGGTTTTATAGCATGATTTCTCTCAAGTAAAAAATGGAGGGAAGAGATTTTATGGACATGCGCAATGAGTTTGCAGTTGGAATTCGTCGCATCATTTTTTATCCCCATCCGGAAAAAGTGCCAAGCAGCTGAATATGTAAGGAGTGGGCGGGAGATGAGTTTATTTCCACACGCAGCAAAAGTAGTCCGAGATCGTGAATATAGTATAGGGTTAAAAAATAGTGGAAACAACGGCAGAGGCGAAGAAGATCAGTTTGGCAGGGGCGAAGGCGAGAGTGGACGCCCGGCAGCGATGAGGACATCGGTGCGAAGGAATATCGAATGCCATCAGGGTGCGAATGTGTGCCCCGTGGATTTAGAGGCGGCGTCCGAATGATTGGAGCGATCAGAGTTTGTGGAGATATCGCGGAATATGGGTTTGAAGTAGAGTTATGTGTGACCGATTGATCCCAAACATGAACCAGACGGCACTGGTACGTGTATGGGAGGGAGGATGGGCCGTGATTGGCAAACGAGTGAAACAGGGCTACCGCTGGCACTTTTCAACATGATTTGCTTCGAAATATGCCGATGCAAAGTCGAGAGAGGGTGGCCTGAGTGGGGCGGGCGAAGGACTGGTAAGCATGCACGGCTGATGAGGTCAACTACAAACCACTCACCAGCAAAGGTGAGTCTGACAGCAAAGAGAGAGATTGCATCTATCATTGAGTACAATGCTTTCTGCCAAAATTGCGAGAGGTTAGGTTAGGGATCAAATACAAGAAAACAAAAGTAATGAGAGTCTCGAGAAACGAGGAAGCCGCTCAACTTGAAAATTGCAAGGGAATGAACTTAGAGCAGGTGCAGAAGTCCATGGGCAGCATTGTGGGGGAAAAGCGGCATTGTGGGTTGGACGTAAGGAAAAGAATTGAGAAAGTGAAAGAGGCATTTGCGAGAGGGAAAGATGGGAGGACTGCAGCGTCGAGATGTGGGGATCTGGCGTAGTGCTGCTTCATGGCCGTGGGACCTGGTCTTTGAGGCGAGAGGATGGTTTTAAATTGGAGTCTTTTGAGATGTGGGTGGAGGGAATAAGTTGGACAGGGCGAGCACAGTTTCCGAGAGGGCGGGCGAAGAGAGGAAGCCGCCGAGGGAAATACGAAGAAGAAGAGAAGGAGCAGTGGATGGAGGAGGGTTGGGTGGCGAGAAGGCCAGACCCGGCTCAGCGAGAAGGAAACTTCAACAAGGGCGTGCGGTATTTGTATCGCTCCGAGATCCGTCGGCCCTTCTCGACCGCCGGCACGGGTTTTGCACGCGTGCGTATTCCTCGGGGCAGGCCGGCGGGCCGTTACCGCGCCTCGTCGAGGTCCCACGTTGGCCGGCCGCAACATTCGCGGGATCTCCTCGCTTTTGATGATTCTGATGAGGACACCCACGCCTTCACGCAATGTGCATTTCATGTATTTAATTTGTGGCTTTCGAACGTGTTTTTGTCTAACAAAACCAGAAGGAAATAAACAAATAAACGCAATGCCTTGCAATTAATGATTGGTGAGGACACCTCATGTTTAGTCGGGGGCATTCATTCGCCCTATGGAGTCCATCCCTGTTCTCGAAAAAAGAAAATGGAACGACCAACATATCTTACCCCTAGATTATTTCTTTCGTTCGCACATTCGAAAGGACGAGGTCCTCACGGGCGGGAATAGGGCAGGAGCTTCCACGGCCCTGGTTTGGGAGATGGGTGCGAGGGAGGGGGAGGTGCCAGGGAGGTGGTGGTGGCAATAGGTGCGCACTGGCAGTGACGCTTGGTGCCATGGTCGGAGGCTGGGCACACACACACACAAACACCACACACACCGCGTAAATATCGTACGAATATTGGATAAGGGTCCAAAATATTTTTGAAAGTTAAAGGTTAATTTTTGAACACCTTTACGTATAAGATCAATTAGATGTTTGGTTTTTGATCATCTAATTTACGATATTTCTTACCTACATATTCAAATTAAATTGTTTTATAGTGTTACATGTATGCAGATGTGTTTGGCCGGGCAACACCATCATGCCATTCCGGAAGGAGCTCACCAATGTATTTTAACTTATTTCTTTTGGATTCGTCATGAAAGTAATTTTTTGCGAGAAGTATATGGCACTTAAGCGACTCTATATGGTGCTAGATTCTGATGAAAATGTCCCAGTGAAAGCGAAATCCCAAAGTCCAGGAGTCCTGCTCAGGAATTCTACCAACCCTCCGATTATCTCTCACTCTGCCGAATAGGTTCGAATTCAAATAGAAATTATTTCTCATTTCTGGGCACTTAAATTAGAGATTCCAACAGGGATGCTTGTCGCTCGGTTATTCTTGTGCTCAGGGGTTTTGGGGTGTGAACTGATGGACGTAATTAAAAGGGTACTCTCCCTAGAATTTAAATCTTTAGATGTAACGGTCTCTCGATTGGTTCCGAAGGCTGCCGCCAGGGCCCAGGTGTAAGGGGTTGGGGGGGGGGGGTGCGAGAGCCCGGAGAGAGAGAGAGAGTAGAAGTTACCGCAGGCCGAAAGGAACATGACTCGGCGTAGGAGTCTACATGCATCGACATACATAAATACCCCGCGGTGCACCAAGAACGTGTATGGCAGGGGTGCAAGCACCAGGTGGGAAGGGTAAGTGATAAGGGAGAGGAAGGTATATATTCAGTAAAACACTATCAAATACCGAGCAATTATGTATGCACGCTGGACAAAGACAAAATACAAAACAAATGTTATTCGCCAAATGAATTAGTTATTTGTAATGCGTTTACGACGAGAGGGAATGGAAAGAAACAATGAGACATGGCAATGGGAGAAGAGATCAATTGATTTGCGTGGGAATTGGAGACCGATGAAATCACGGATGGAGGTCGATTGCGGGGAGGGGGGAGGGAGGGTGAACGTCAGGCGGGGCAGTGTCACCGGGAAATAAATCAAAATGAGGATTTTGGAGTGCTCTTGATCCGATCAGGGTCGAAATCGATGCAATTGTCCTTCCTTCCACAACAGGCGTGGCGGGCAATCACCGAAAGAATCAATTGCAATGATATCGATGCAAGTCGATAGTCGTTCTCCTGCGCTTGCTCTCAGCGCAGAACAATTGAGGGAGACATCTGTTGTGTAACGCAGAACTTAATCACGTGGTCACTCGAAATAGTCCACGCACTGCCCTACGGAAGGTAGATCCCATGTGCGGCCTTTGATCCTCACTCTCTCCTTCCGGCAGTTGTCACTCGAGGACGGGGGCGCGCAGGTGTGCTCTCGTCTCGAGCCATGGCTTCGCAGCACCGAGGCCGTAGTCGCCCGAGCGAGTGCTGTAGGCGTCACAATCACCACACGGCTGTTTAATACGCACGTATTTCGGCCGTCTCACTGTATCGAGGCTCGGCTTTTTTCTCAGGCTTCATGTTGAATGTTTACGAGAATACTGGAGGACTTCTTCGCCCGGTGGCCGGGTCGTGGATGAGAGACAAATTGTTGATGGGGTCCCATGTCGGTGAACCCGAAATCGCACCGCGGATCGTGGGAACCGCACCTCGATGTCAAGTGCCCGGATAGGCAGGCGCCGCACACGATTCCGACTGATTACTTTTAGCTGGAAAAATATGTTGTTCGAGTGAGGGTTGACATTCACTGAAAGGAGATCATCTCCAAGTTCACGGATTCGCATCTGAGGAGCCATTGTCACTTGCCCTTCTTATGACCGTCGAATACGTTGCTGGCGCAGGTCTTCTATGCCGCCCGAAGATATGAGTGTGCCCCCATCTCCTGATTCCTTCGGTAGCCTTCCATCATTCGGATACTCTGTATTTGATTGCAGAGGCGAGGCTGCAGTCTTGTCAAATGAAGGAATTATTAACACTCTCAGAGGGGTTATCATACCAATGGCACTAACAATTGAATCACTAATTCGATTTCATCCCACGCAAAAAAGAGGAACATCGACTGATATAAACTCACCGCTCAAATATGGACACCTTACAGAAGTCGGAAATGAAAAGAAATAAAAACTAAGCATTTACTTCTTAGCAATAGAATCAGTTAAATATTCTCTTTACGATTAGGAATTTTTACTGGCACTCAAAATTTTTATCTAATTCCATTAATTGTTGTGAAAATTTACATTGCATTTTTATATCAAACACTACCCCATAAGAAACGCATAAGCTAGGGTATGCGGCACGGCGTGGTTAAACACCAGACTAATTTCGACCCAAAATAATTGTCCAAACTAGAGCGGTGGGAACACGTTATTCTGATTCCTTATCGTTCGTGGGAAAAGTGACATCTTCAATCTATCTGTTCTGCACTTAATCTCTCTAATATTAATGATATGATCTCTCCTACCGTAGTGCGATGGGGGTAATAATACATTCTCAACATCACTGCTAAAGAGACATCCTTCCCATTTAAGCAAGAGATTTAATCGGTGATTAACCTTCGCTCCATGAAGTGATTCCCAGCCTAGTTCTTCTGATATTTTGGATACGTTACCAAGTTCATGATAACAACGCTTTACAAATCTAGCTCCTCTACGCTGCACGCGATCCAATTCGGCAATTAATCAAACTTCGTGAGGTTCCCATATATTACTAGCACCATATTCTACATGAGGCCTAACCAGCTACAAATAACAATACTCTGTGACTTTTTCGTCACGTTACTTCAATACTTGTCCACATATTCCCCGTATGTGTCTCTCAGAGGTCGTTTCTAGGGTTTACTCCTAAGCCTACACTTTCTATTTCGGTTAGTGTAGGCGTTCGGGAGGGAATTGCTTTTTCCAAAAATTCATCGGTGCACAATTTTTAAGTTTAATTATAATAAAGTTCAGTTTCTAATTTCCCAGCGCCGCACTCACATTGTATAGCATTAAGGGCATCATCTAACGCTACTTAATCCTCAGGATTACGGATATCGCTACAAAACAATGCATCATCTTACTATGAACCACGGAGTGTCGTCCAGGTAAAGGAGAAATAAAAGTGGTCCGATAACATTTCCCTGGGCAACACCTCAAGTGACTTCTTTTCCATTAGTGATCACACCATCTATGACTACACTTTGTACTCGACCACTCAAAACGTGTTTAATCCAGCAGCCCAAGATATTTATATTTATGCGAGAGGCATACGTATTTTTGGAGCCGTTTACTACGGGATGAAACCGTGCTGGTTTCCCATCGATGACTCTTTGAGTATCCAGGCGTCTCATTACCGAACTAGCAAGTGTACGTTCAATGACCTTGCATGAAATGGATGTGAGGGAAGCAGGTGTCGATTCCTCCAAGTCTTCGTTTTTAACTATAGTGATTACATTAGCCATTTTCCAGTCTCCGGGAGCCTCGTGATCTCCTAGCAATTTCTTAAATATGATTTCTTGATAGGGCACAATTTCCGAAGCTAGATCCTCAAATATACGAGCGGGTATTTCATCGGTACCGGAGGATTTATTAGGCCTAATATTTCTCAGCAAACGTTCTATTACATTATTTCAGATTTCAACTCCATACGCATACGTGGCCTACACTTCTATCCAAAAAGGCCTTGCAGTGCTCGAATATTCTAACCGCTGCACACCTGGCGGCCTCAGACGCGTAGTGAACACCAGAACGGTTAACGGGGTTCCTACACGATTGGATCGCCGGGTGAAGGTTTACGAACGAGGCCCCGGTATCCTTGTAGACATTACGCAACCTTTGATTGATGCCACTCTACTCGTCTTTAAACCAGAGGTCCACGATCAATCCTCTCAAGGGGACAAGGCTGCAGTTCGAGATCGTCACATCAACACCCTCGACGCCCCCGCTTCACTTCAGAGTTCAATTCCCTGAAGGAATTCGGAATCTCCTTGCATCCACGGCATAGTTGGCGCCAACATGAGCCACGAATGAAAAAATTGGGCCTAGACAGGATTTTATATCTGATGATAATTTGCAAGGAATGTAACGAACAGCCATAATTCTAAATTTCTTTTAAATAATTTTTTTTGTGAGCATTCATAAAAGGTTCACAATTATGTACAATGAGCACTTCTACAACGCTATGAGAAGGTTGCCATTTGGTTTCCTAACGTTGTAGATATATTCAAAATGCTCAATCAACATTGAACAGGTAAACAGACATCATGAACATTTCTACTGCATGGATGGGTTAACTGCAAGTCGAGAATAGAAGAGCGTGTTTCTGCGCTCCGCTTGGTCGACGACGGGGCCGAATCGATTGCGCGCTCTCCGTTGCCTCGCCGTGCAGTGCAATGCAATGCAACCACTGCCCACCACGAGGCCTCGCGCACCCCTCAGAGGTCACCTAAACTTTTGCCGCGTGGTGCGGGGGATGCGCCCCGTGGGCCGCACTGGCGCCAGATGGCGACGCATACCGTGCTCCCGAAGTGGAGGGGAGGGCGCGCGACAACCTCTTGCAGAGCGGGGAATAGCGAGAATAGTCTCGCGGCCACCGGGGGGGGCCGCGGGCGACGCGCCAGCAGGGGGGGTGGGGAGGAAGGGGGGTACAAGTGCCGACAAAGGCTCCTTTGATGTCCGCCGCCCCTTCCCCCAACTAATTTCCGCCGAAACTCGTAGCGTGGCCTCCCTCCCCCCCGTTGGACGAAGGGAGGGAGAGAGAAACTCCTTTCCCTCACCCCCCCGCCGCCGAGGGGGGGCGGGAAGGGGGTGAAGGGAAGGGGGAGGGGGCAGGCGCCCGTGCTCCGCGAGGCGGTCGTCGCTCTCGCCCCCCCCCCTCCCGCCCATTCACTCCCCCCGTTTCCTTCCCGCTCGCCTGGAAACAATAATGTGATCCCGGTGCCCGAAGGAGGCGCGACCCCCCTCCGGCGATTGCGAGAGGTGCTGGGGCGGTCGCAGACAGCGGGCCGCACCAAAGTGCCCCCGCTGCGTGCGACCGCAGCTCCACCATCGACTCCTGCGCGCTCCAACATAATTCCCCTTCCTTCAGCAGAGATTAGGTTAATCCAGCAGTCGAATGGCTAATGTTCAAATGTTTGTCACGTGATTACCCGACATCCTTTTTAAATTGCAAATGCATACTCGGATGTGTACATGGATTACCGTGCTGTGCCGTCAAATCGCAGTAAACATCATAACAAGGCGTATATTTCTGGTCGTGGTCTGTGGGACTCGGAAGAATCAAGTCCTCTCTCCTTGCCCCCACCACCCTTTCATCCCCTCCCTTACCTCATCCCCTCTCTCCATTCCCACGACCGCCAAATTCAAAACTTCGACACACTCTCCGGTTGAGGTTAACCAAAGGCGGCGAGCGAAACTGACAAATACGCGCGAACCCATCGCTCACTAAGCAATAATCTGCTACCATGCTAGGCTGGGGTGCACTCGCTTCGTCATACCGCATAATATTTATGAACTGTCATGAATTAAACGGAGCGACAGGAGTTGGACTACTTCGAGAGAGGAATTACCATTGCCTGATTAAGTGGCAGGATGTACTTTGAACCTTTTTCGCTAAAGCAACACACCATTCGTCGTATTCGCACACTTTTTAATGACATCTCGCGAACTCGATGCCGCTCTCGGGGTCAGTCGGTCGATTTGGCGGAAGGTATTGTGGCGTCGCTCGCTTGGGGGCACTGCCTGCCTTCCATACACACACCATTGCAAACCGGGGGGGACTGTTTCGCACCTGATATTAGCGGCAATGGAAGCTGCTCGCGGATTCACATTCATGGAACCGAAAAGGGATGCGTTCGGAATCTTCCACATTCATTTGCAGACTCATTTGAAATGGCATTTATGATGGGCATGAAACTCGAGAATGTGACGAAAAATGTATTTGCATGCCCAATAGGCCCTTTTATGCCAATAGACGGGAGAAAATCCTTTACCTGCTATTTTTAACTCCGTGGGCTAACTTAAGAAGGCATACGTAATGTTCGGCAATGGGCGGTAATATGATTGCTTCGTAGGGAAATGAACACGCCGCAAAGCACAGTGATTGTTTGTCAAAGTGGTGGTTGTGACGTCACCCAAAAGCATCCTCGCCAGGCAGCGGATGTCCCGTCGGCTCTCCCACGGAACTCCCCTCCGATCTACATCTGCAGATCGCCCGCGATTATTCATACTTAGCGTAGAGATCGTCAAATGTATAAGTGTATCATCACGGGAGGAATGGGGATGTCGCCCAATCAATATCTATGAACATATGCTAGAAAATAGCCGAACGTGATAATTAATCGTTTCTCTTTTACGTGCAAATGCGTGGAGGTTTTTTGTTAAATTGTTAATTGTTCTTGATGGAGGTTTAGTCTTGAATATCAACTCGGTACATTTATTTGCAGAGGGTTGCTTCTCTCCCTTGTTTTACTGCCTCAATCGAATAGGTGCAGCATCCGGATGATTAATCTGCAATCGTCCGAATGTATTACATCTACATCTACATAATACCCCGCAAGCCGCCGCAAGGGCGTGTGGTGGGGGGTGTTAGATCATCAACCGTAAAAAGGAACAAACCCACATGCAAAACAACAACATGGAAAATTACACCCACAGCAGCGCACACACTCATGCAAAAATCCCTTCATCCAACACTCATGCAAACACATACACCACAAACCAACAAAAAACTGCACCCCAGGATGCAGCACGAAAGCCATCCAACAGCACGCAAGCCAGGACACAACAAGCAAGAATGTGAAACACCACCACCACATGGACATGCAACACAAAACACTCTACCCCCCGAGGAGACTCTAAAAGGCAGGGAATGCGACTCAACGTGCTAGACGGAGAGTATTTGACTCAAAGGTCGATGTACTACTTCTTGAAGATTTATGCAATCAAACTCTGCGTCTCCAAGATAAATCAAGTAAGGAAAGTCATTACGAATATTAAAAGAAGGGGTAACTCTTAAAAGCCTCTTTGGAGTAACAAATATTTCAGTTAGGCTAAAATACCCTACCGCCATGCCGGACCTGATCCTGGCCATGTGACAGGGCAGCAGTGTTGCATTGCGAAGGCATACTATTCGAGAGAAGATGATTTAGGGGTCCTCGATATAACTGAAAATTCCTAAAAGGATAATTTCACTAACTGCACAAGTTGCGTCGTTATCCGCCCAAGCAGTGGACGCTCCCACTTCTTCTCACCGCAAACGAACGAACCCCAGAAGTTGATGGGCAAAATTTAATTTCTCCCTGCAATCCACCCCCTCACAAACGCTAGGCACTCAACCCCTCCCCCCCTTAACCTGACCCCAAACCAAACACCCCCCTCCCCAGACTCCCAACACAAACCCCCCTCCTCAGATCATCCATAGAACTATTAATACTAGTATTCTGCCATTCGAGATAGGTATTCACCCCAAAGTCTGTACAGTCTGAACACCCCAAACAAATTCCCCAACTTCAAATTATTAGAAATAAGCGGACAGCCCCCAATTCATCCAAATACACCGACTAAATTCCACATATCTAATACCACCCTTCATTCCGTCCGTCCAACATCCCTATCCTATCCCTGCCCCTTCCTCTTTTGCCTAACATTCTCCCCTCAATTACAGTCTTCAACATCCCACTGCCGGTCAATACCCCCTTCATCCATTTTTCCTGCCTCCTTAGAATTTCTCCCAACAAACCCCTCTCCTCGCCCACCACACCTAGTACTTCCTCATTTGTCTTCTTCTCGGCCCATTTCACCTTCTTCATTCTTCTCCACACCCACATTTCAAAAGCCTCCAGTCTACGTCTATCCTCCTGCTTCAATGACCACGTATTCGCCCCGTACATAACTACGCTCAAAATCAAAGTTTTGACGAGTCTTTTCTTAACATCCTTACACAACGTCCCTGTCATCAACTCCCTCGTCCTTGTGAAAGCTTCTTTGCCTAGCGCAATTCTTCTCCTTATGTCCCTACTATGAGTAATTTTATCATATTGGTCCAGCACACGGCGAAGAATATAAAATTGATCCAGCTGCTTTAATTTTAGATCTTTAAATTGATATTCATCCGTTACCTATTAAACATTTTCAAACGTACTGAGAAATGTTTGCAATCCCTTGGCAAACTGGCGATGTAACGCTTGACCATCCGCAAACCTAACTGATTTTATGAATCCCCCTCCGACTTCCATTTCTATCTCGGGAGTTCCAATGTCTCTTTAACCATTTCTTCCACATTATACGTTAAAAATCACGGTCAATAATCACATTACTGCAATGGCATCACACTTGCATCTCCATTTTCCAAACCTTAGCTGCACGCGAAATCAAACTTGCCCTATAGTTCCTACATATGGCTGCCCTTCCCTTTTTTGGAATAGTGACTAACTCTGATCTCACAAAGTCTTCCGGCCAAATTCCTCCCTCTGTAATGCTACGAATCAGTCCATTTAGTCTCCTCTTCCTTCCATTTCTTTCCTAAACCTTTGAGTAGTTCCTCAGGAATGTTGTCTACCCCCACGGCCTTATTTGATTTCATTTCCCTGGATACCCTTTCTATCTGATTGTCAAGTATGCCTGCATCTAAGCCATCTTCATCTACGTCAAAATATTCCGTCTCTTTCCACGCTTTCTGGCCAAATGTCTTTGACATTTAGTTGCTCTGTACATTCCTCTCACCCCTCTTGAATCTTCGCCGTCTTAATTAATTCACCATGTCTTCCAACTTGCTTCTTTATCTCTATTTGTTGCCCATCTCATTTTATTATTCAACTTTCTCTGCATCCTTCTACATAACTCTATATTTACTTTCTTCCATTTAGTATTTATCTCAGATATCGGGGGATCGAGATGGTGCGGGGCTATGTACTGGCTTCCCACTCGGAGGACCCGGGTTCAAATCCCGGCGGTGTTGAATATTTTTCAGCGGTATCTCAATCCCTACTTGAGGTGCTTTGTGGAGGGCACTTTGAGTGAGTACGCCGTCCGTCGGATGGGACGTTAAGCTGCGGACCCCTTGGCGCCTTTCGTAAAGAGTAGGCTAATGCCGACGCCGGGTTTCTCTCCACACTTCATCCATTCCTGTCCATCCCCTATGGGGCAAATGACCTCAGCTGTCAGTTGCCTCCCCTACATATTACTACTACTACTCATCTATCTTCCTAAGCATCTCATTCGTGATCCATGGTTTCCTTGTCCTTTTCCTATTTAACTTTCCTATGGTCTTGTTTCCGGATTTTGATGGTCCTTTTTTGATGCAGTCCCATTTTTATTCTTTAGTATCCAGCTCACTTTCCTCGCCCATAATTTTCTCCAAATCCGGATGGTTCGGGCTGGCTGGACTTTCTTTTCGTTCCCGTTAATTCCTCAACATTATATTTCCTAAACCGCCTCCCCTGTTTTAGCTTTTTTAATCTGACAGTACACTGTGTTAGTTAAAAAGCATGATCTGAACCCGCACATTCATCTTCATCGTGGAATCTGTGCGAAATAATCGCGCAGTTCCTATATCTTTGCCCAGTCATATTTGAGTGTAACTGATATCTCTCTGAATCTCATGAAATTATTCATGTATGCCCAACATACTATATGTCCACACAATGTTTCCATTATGAGTCACCCCCCATCCAGGATCCACCTCACCGAGCGACAGTGGCCGCGCTCAAGACTCCTTTTCCTCTGGCCCCAACCATTCGATTTCTCCGGGCCTGATGGCCAAACGAGGGGCAGTTATCTTTGCCCCCGCCTGCACAGCTCGCTCATCAGACCACGTAAAAGCCTAACCGCCTTCGTAAATAAACTGATTGCAGGTATGGGGAGCATGGATGTATGCACAAATTTCAGTCAGCTGTCGCACGTCGTTGCGTGTTTAGGGCCATGAGAAAGACCGGCTCCGGTGGCGGCGGGATTGAGTTTTCGCCCGCCAAACGGAGAGGTCAAACCCGCACCAAGGTGGGTTTCTTCCACCTAGGGCTTGGGTGTTTGTAATTGTGTCAATTTTTTATACACACCGTTGTTAATAGTCCGATATGAATGCCAAAAAGTGTTATTTTCGGATGGATACCAGATACGTAAAGTGTTGAACCGCCACGAGTGCTTACAAGAGCACTCAACTCTTCGGACAGAGGAGTTTTAGCATCAAGGAGGTCGGAGGATTGATTTCCCGTGGATTTCTTAACCATGACCGCACTAGAAATGTGTCCTTTTTTCTTCCCACTGCCTTGATGCTCACTGGGCTCTCGTCTTGGTGGGACCGATGCTCTGCATCTGCGACGAATTTCTGCGCATGCATACACAAATCATTTCGCTCCTCTTAGCGGTTTTTAACGCACGCCTTGTAGTTCAATACTCCCTGCCAGAGGGATTTTGCGATTTATGCATATGAATGGGAGAAGCACGGAAAAGGTGACGTGGACAGAAAGGAAAACAAACGAGGAAGTGGTAGGAATTGTGGCAAAGGAGAGGGGTATGTTGGGAGAAATTCAAAAGAGGCAGGAAAGAGGAGCATTGCAGGGAATTTTGATTGGCAATGGGACGTTGAAATCTGTGATAGAGGGGAGATCGCTTAGCGGACGACGAATGAATAGGAGAGGGGGATGTTGGGCGGAACGAAGGGAGGAAGGAACTGAAGAAGAGTTAGTTGTTCTCTCGGATATCAGGTTGCATTCTGTCAGGAGGAGCAAGCAAATGTATCGTTATAACTCTGTGCTCGTCGGAAACCGTTAGGGTGCCAATAACTACAATGAATGAATTGTTTTGTACGCTTTCTCCTCCTGTTTAAAAGATTTCGCGCCGATCATATTGACCCAATCTGAACAAATGATTCCCGAAGAAGGTTTTCGCGGCGCCCAGATGAATCACGCAGATTCCCGGGATTCCTCCGCGCTGGCATCAAGTCCCAACCCCCAACGCGATACTCCGTTCCTATGCGGCAAGAAGTAGCTGGAAATGACATTATCCAATCAGAGAGCAGCAGCCGCGCAGACACCACCAATGGCTGTGCATAATTAGCGGCATTTTGGAAGCAATCTCGAACATTACCAAAAGGATGACCGAGCACTTCTCTATTCATGGTGTTCTTCCACCACACTCAGTTGATTTCCTTCCTCGCGGGTGCCCCACCGATCTAATCACCACCACTACAGCGGAAGTCACCAATGACAGGCAGTATGTAGCCACACTTTTTGTAAACATTGGAAGGGTGTTTGATTGAGTATGGCATTACGGTCTGTTCGGCAAACTACTCCTTACGCCGCGGGTATCGCAACATCTTCTAAGGCTCCTTCCCTGTTTTCTAATTATTTATTTACCCGCCGTCACTACTCTTAACCATTTCCCCTACTTTCGGGCGTTCCCCAAGGTACTGTACTCTCCCCGCTCCTCTTCAATCTCTATTGCTGGAACATGTCCACTGACAGAAATCACGAGTCCGGCATGCAAGCCACTCTTGCCCAATAAGCCGACGACCCGGAGTCATGGGTCCAAGCGCTAGTCGAGTCGCGACGGCCGTTAAACACCTACTGCACGCCACTATCAACTCGCAGGGGTGGTCCCAAAGGTGGCGCCTGTGCCCCAACCTACTCAAGTACTGCTTCGCAGCCAGTTTTGCGAGCCGTCCGGGAAAACGGCCACGTGGTCTCCGCAGGACGCGGCCTGCTCCCGAATGGTTACGGAGCAGTATGCAGCGCTCGCGAGACTCCCATTTGGTTCATCTCTAAATACTACTGCGTCAAGAGAACACAACGTCCTCCAGAGGGTGTTCCTCCTCCCCGAGTTGAGAGTGCTGTGACCTCTGACGAGGAGCCTATTCTCCGAGGACTCTTCTTCAGACTGCGCCGGACGTTCAGAGCACCGCCCTTCGACCTCAAAAAGTGACGCAAATATTGCAAGAATTATGACTTTTGTGGGCAGGGATCAGAGCTTAAGTTTTGGAATGGTTTCTGACGCACTCGGCATCCCTACAAGTGATGTGCATCGTCTTGTGAGGGAAAACGTGGGCATTAGGAAGAAGGTGTGTGTGGGAAGTTTGATGCCGCGAGTGATCTCTCATTAAGGGACTACCTGGTCCGGCACAGCGTGGCAACCCTGCCTCAGCCACCCTATAACCCTGACATTGCTCCACGGGGCTTCTTCCCCCTCTCTCCCCCCCCCGGCCTCAAATCCGTGCTGAGAGGACGCTCGGTGGAAGCGTTACTAGCGACCGTGACGAAGGCGCTTAGCAGCCAGCATTCCGGGCGCCGCCTTCCAGAAGGCGTACGAAGCGTGGAAAACCCTCTGGCAGGGGTGTGTGGACGCACAATGGTGCTAGTTCGAAGAATTTTCGAGAGAATAAATCAATTCTGGCAATAAATATTTTTTTAATCAACTCAGTCCTACTAATGTTGGCACAGACCTTGTTCAAGTATGGCTATTGTGAGGACCTTCCAAAAGCCTGCCTTTTCGACGGGTCAAAAAAGTTTTAGAAGCACTGGGAAAGATGTATCCAGCTAAAAAGAGGTTATGTTGAAATATAAAAAAGGGACTGAAAATAATTTTTAAACTAATATGTTGAAATTATCAAAGGTTGGAAGCAATGAAGGAGATCGTGAAAACATGGAGCATAGCATCCCACGGATCACAGTTATGGAACATCGGAAAAGAGGAACTCATTGTCGAGAATAATACCTATGCTTTCCTTTTTCATTCAAAGGAAGCGCACCTGTCAAACTCAATTGACGAGGTTAGAACCGCCGCGCTGCAATTATGACGTCAAGGTGCATTTCCAAGATGGCCGGCCGTGTTTGCATTTTTGATTTCTTAAAAAATCCTACTACGCTTGTTTAATCGGAAAAAGGATTTATGCATTTAAAATCTCTGTTTATGGCACTTCAACTAATCAGTCAACGAAGGCCTCGGTGATAATAATAATAATAATACTTTATTCATTTTAAAAATGGTACAACCATATTAAATGTTGCGATGAGTATCCGTAAAATAAAGTTAATCGGCGAAATGCAAATTCAGGCGCGAGTCATTGTCGTTTCAGTTGCGGTGGGTGTAGGTCAATAGTCGCAGAGACACTCGGTAATGGACTCCGCATGTTTATGTTTACTGTCCAGAGTGACGCGCGGTAGGTTATTCGCAAAAATTTAGGGGCTCACCTCCGCTCGCCCGTTCCGCAAGAGCGAAGGCGTCTCTTTCGATGACTGATCCGCTCTCCTCATTCGGAGATTTCACTCCGGTCGCAAGTCCCGGACTCGTCTCCAAAGGTCTGCATAAATTTCTCAGGTGGCAGCACGGGTACCGTGGCCGCTAGCGAGGGCAAACGAGTACCGCCTTTCGCGGCAAGAGAGAGAGAGAGAGGAGTCAGCCAAGGGCCGCCCCACGCACCAGCCGCCCCTGGATGCAACCGGATAGGCAGTACCCCGCCGCGTCTCGAGTTATTCCGGGAGAAGTCCGCACACCGTTTCGCCCCCTCACTCCAGCCCGGCGGCCAAGGGGGGGCATCCCGACCAGGGCCGGCCGGCATGGGAGGGTGCGTGTCCACCGGCCGGGAGGGGGGGGGGCCTCGGCCAGTGGACGGCATGCATTCAAGGGCGAGGAGGCGGACCCTTTTTAATTCCCTCCTTCCCCCAGAGTGGCGGCGGTGGCCTCCCTCCCTCCCTGTGATGTCGCCGCCTACCTCCTCCTTTGGCGGCTTGCTCTTTGAGAGGCCGCGCCGCCACCCCCCACCCCACCCCCCCGTCGTCAAGGGCGCCCCCTCCCCCTCGGGCGGAGGGACGAGACGATTCCCTCGCTCACCGGCGGTGCTCCATTCGGATGAACCACCCCCTCCCCCCAACTACCCTTACCCGGCCCCCGGGGGCGCGCGCGCGCCTCGCTCGCATTCGACACTCCCGATGCGATATCACGGGGATATCCATCGAAGACGGGCAGAGCGAATGATACACCGCGGACGACTTTTAAAACTTAAAGACTAATGCGTTTGCATTGCATGCAAATGCATCAGTCCATGACATTCGAGGGTAGTTTAAGAACAAACGTTTTCAAAAGCTACTTCTCCGCGAAACAATTTTATTGTTTTTATTCCTGAATGCTCGATAACTAAATTATTCTTCCAAAAGAACATTTGAAGAAATTAAACGCTCTGATTTAGATATTTAGAAATGTACTTTCTCATTTCAGAGATAGGACAATAATTTGAAGTCTAATTCCCTCTCCGCCGACCCGTGGGCCAAACTATCTGCGCCAAGTGCTCCCACGGAAGCGGCCCCTTTCGATGCGCGCGCCTTTGCGGCTCTCTCAGTGGGATCCCCCCGGAGAGGGGGGGGGGCTCCTCTGGTTGCCATGGGACCGGGTGCGCGGTGTCCGATGGTGCACCCGTTTCGCCCTCGTGTGATCGGCACTAACTTTAAAACGATGTCGTCGTGATGCAGCTCGTTCGGGGAAAAAGCACCGCGCGAAATACTGCTCCCGTTTCGTTGTGCTCTCAATGGATGCCATTTCGGAAGATATTACAAGTCGGCTGACGAATGGTGAGTGCAATGCCTTCTTCGTTGCAGTCTTGCGTAGAAGCGCCCGCTCCCGATCGTCTGCCGCACCCTTTCGATCAGTGCGGCCCCCACTTCCTCGCGAACGCACCCTGGACTCGGCGAGCGGGGTTTCGACGCTCACCCTGTTCGTCGTCTGTCTGTTCCTCCACAATGGCCTTACTTTCTGCCGACGGAAATCGAACTCAAGTCACGCGCCAAAAAGATGAAACGCGCAACGATTCCGTTGGTAGAAGGCGAGCTCAAAATGGACAAAAGGACACGAGTGTGTCTCCCCCTGCCCTCGGGAGGGAATAGCTTGGGAGCCACCGAAAGACCATACCATGCCCACACTATCCATCATCCTTACTCGTGCAAGCCCAGATCTTTATCAAAACTTGGGACATTTGAATTTTTAATGGAAATTTGCAAGTGCATCTTGTCCAAATTCCATTGCTACCGGGTTTTCACCAATGAACACTTCATTCTGTTCTTCACCGCTCGGTATTATGACAAGCCACCAGCTACCGATGTCAAATAATTAGGAGGTCTGGCTGAATATGGTAATCTACCGGTTTTGGATGGACACAAGCTGCCAAATGGTAGAGCGACAATTCTCTTGTCTCTCTCTTAACAAAACACAAACCGAACATCCAACAACTTTCCTACTCCCTTCATTTCGTCCGATATGCCAATCCTAACTTTCCCCTTCCTCGCATTCCAAACTTTATCTCCTCTGTCACAGTCTTCAACATTCCGCTGCCAATCAACATACTCTGCATCTATCTTTCGTGTCCCTTTTGCATTTCTCCCAACAACCCTCTCGCTTCCTCGACCTCGCCAAGCACTTCTTTAAGTACGTCTCTCATCCATTCCTCTCTTCACCCAGATTTCAAAATCCTCAAAACTACTCCCATTGTCTTTCCTTATGTTTCCGACAGAACTACGCTCCATGTCGAAGTTGTGATGAATAATTTCTAAAGAGCTTATTTTATATACGTGTATATCTTCGAAACAGGCGAAAACTTCGAAGGACATTCACATGTGAGTGTCCTTTCTTTGTGATTCTGTGTTTAAATGTCTTAATAAATGTTTATATATATGAATAATTCAGAAAACCAATTCGGATTCAAGAAAAACCGAGGAACAAGAGAGGCAATTCTCAGCTTGATAGTTCTGGCCGAAAATATGAGACATGTAAATAAGCCATTATATGGGGCATTCGTGGACTTGGAGAAGGCCTTCGACAACGTCGAATGGAACAAAATGTTCAAGATACAAGCCCTTGGAATGGACTACAACACAGAAGAATCATCCATTAACTCTACATGAATCAGGTCACAAGAATTCAAACGATAAATGGAAGAAAAATAGAAGCCAAAATAAACAAAGGAGTAAGATAAGAATGCAACCTCTCGCCAGCAATATTCAACGTATATCTGGAAGAGGCAATAAAAGAAACACAAGAATTGGGCATCAAAGGAGTCAAGGTAAATGGAGAAGAAATCAGCATGCTGCGGTTCGTGTGGAGCATGGCGCTTTATGGTTCCGAGACTTGGAATATCGGCAAAGTAGACCAGCGAAGAATAGAAGCCTTTGAAACATGGTGGTAGAGGAGAAAGCTGAAGATTAAATGGACAAAGTAAGGAACGAGGAAGCATATAGAAGAGCAGAAGAGTAAAAGGACAATATGGAGAACTCTACGGCAAAGAAGAAATAGATGAATTGGGCACACATTGAGGCTCAATGGATTGATTAGGAATGTAATAGAAGGGATGATTCCAAAAGGAAGACCAAGAGACATGCACATATTACACATTAAGAAGACCGTAAAACAGAGAAGGAATCCAGGATTGTGGGAAATGACATTACATAGAGTAGAATGGAGAGCTGCAGTAAATCAATCCTAGGGTTGAAATACATATAATGATATAAATATATATATATACACACATTTATATTTAAATTCACCCACCGAATGACAAACAAATATTCATTCACATGGATATAGATATAAGGGAAAGGGACAGGAACGCATACAAAGGACGAATACGGGAGAGGTGGAGAAGCCGAAATAACCGCTGCACTGCAGCGGACGAGGGGCGAATGAGGCTGCCGTCGAAAGACGACCAGTACCACCTGGCGACTACAAGCGGAACCTCTTCCAGGCGCACACTACGGAGTGACGTCATCGCCCCCTCTCGGGGCGTGACCGCGCCTTTGTGCCGGCCGAGGGAGAAAAGGGGGAAAGCATGTGGCGCGCGAGTATCTCGCCCGAGGCACGACCACGTGGGTGGGGGGTGCGCGCGTCCGAGGGGAAGAGGGGCCCGGAAACCCGGCGCCGTGATCGTTTCCCCCGCCCCCGTACCCTCGGGATGGGGGCTCTGATTTAACGGAACGAGGATAACCAACCACCAGTGGAGGAGGAGTAATAATATACCGTCCGGAGGAGAGATGCGGGGAGACGATGATGAGGGGCGGCCTTCAAAGGAAGCCGCTCGCGGGAGGAAGAAACCTCTTCCCCCTTCTCTCCCTCCTGGCGGGGCCGATACAACAAAGGAGTTCCGAAAACACCTTTCCTCTCACGGAGGAGATGGGGGCAGGGATGGGAGCCCTCAGGGCCGGCCTCTCGCGGCAACGACGCCTGCTCTCCGTGCCACGGCAAACCGTGATCGCCATGATCTGGGAGGGAGCCGTTCTTAGAGAGAGAGAGAGAGACAAAGTGCGTAGTGGAAACGGCCTTTACGCCGCTCGGGTCGCTGCTAAAGGGAGGCGGCGGTCATTGCATTCGCGTAGTTTTCATTTCCTTTCGCCCACAGATTAGGACGGTTAGGAGAAAACGCTGTGTAACAGTCTTGCGCTACAATTACGTCTCCAAGTTCGCTTCACCATGCCTAGAACGCGTGTAAGGAGTCGACCGACGGGATGAAAGGCACCCACGCAACGAAAACCAACGGTGATGCGGACTTTGCACAACAGCATACGCAATAATTTGCAAAACACTTCATTCTCCAAGTAGTAGTAGTTTTGAGGGGAGGCGACCGACAGCTAAGGTCATTTGCGCCATAGGGGATGGATAGGAAAGGATGAAGGGTGGAGAGAAACCCGGCGTCGGCATTAGCCTACTCTTTACGAAAGGCGCCAAGGGGTCCACAGTTTAACGTCCCATCCGACGGACGGCGTACTCACTCAAAGTACCCTCCACAAAGCACCTCAAGTAGGGATCGAGATACCTCTGAAAAATATTCAACACCGCCGGGATTTGAACCCGCGCCCTCAGGGTGGGAAGCCAGTACGTTAGCCCCCGCACCATCTCGATCCCCTTCATTCTCCTTCGTGGAGTTATAAATTAGAGATAAAAGTAATATGTGAAAAAAAAAAATTATCATCGTTTGAAGTAATCACGACTCCTTTCTTAGCGTCATGGTAGGATCGTGGAACAAACTGTGAACGTGAATATGTAGACTCAACGAAGTTTCATCCGATCATATAATAAGATGGCACGGTTGCCACGCCATCTGCAGGGAATTCTTCGACTCGCGCCGCACTGCAGTGTACTTAAAAGCACTTGCTTTCCAAACTACAACGGTCATCTCCAAGATGATACCTAGTATCGACAGACAGCCCAGGTCACTTGCGCCATTAGCAATGGATGAATGGTTGAGAGAAACCCGGCGTCGGTATTAGCCTACTTATAACGAAGAAAGGGGTCACACAGTTGAACGTTCAATCCAATGGACGGCGGACGGGTTTTTAGGGGAGGCGACCGACAGATAAGGTCATTTGCGCCATTTCGATGGACAGGAAAGAATTAAGGGTGGAGAGAAACCCAGCGCCGGCATTGACCTGCTCATGACGAAAGGCGGCAAGGGGTCCGCAGCTTAACGTCCCATCACTGGAAGTGTCCTCCAAAAAGCCCCTCAAGTAAGGATCGAAATACCACTGAAAAATATTCGACGCCGTCAGAATTCGAACCCGGGCCCTATGGAAGGGTAAGTGATCTCCACAAAGAAAACAATCCATTCAACAGGGATTGATTTGCTAAAATATTATGAAAATTCAATTTTAATGGGCATTGATATACAGTGCTTTGTTTGATGACAACTAAATCAGTCAGGGCAAATAGTAAAATAGGGCAAGTAATTCACTATCATTCATCTCTTGAAAACTAAAAGCAATCACTCAGGAGAAGCCACCGGATTGCTTAATCTTAAACAAGCTTGTTTTATAAATCTAACATGCAGATTTATTGGATTTTTATAGAATATTTGAAAAAAAGGCCTTTATGTTAAGGAATCTGTGCTGGACTAAACCACCACTATCTGTATGCAATGTGTATCTAATGCTACTACCTCAAATGAATGGATAAAAGTTATTACATTCCCAAATCAAAAGATTTAATAACATGTGGTGCTGACAATCGAGTGACCTGATTATAAGCTTATTTGTTACGATTGTGTGGAACTGTTTTCCATTCAAGGTTTGCAAATTTTCCCACTTGCAATAATTCAAGAGAAAACACAATGCATTTTAAACGTCTTCAAAGTACATGTGATAAATTTAAAAGAAGTATTCAAAAAATTCATATGGCATAGTTTTCATGATCATGAAAAAATAGTCATGGCTGCAGTATATGATGGATATCGTTAAGGGTTAATTATTACTCGGAAATAACTGAGATATCTGGATCAAATTTAGTCTGCATATTAATTGATCCTTCTGTACATAATGTTGTAAATTGCAGCTGTTAATGTTGATTTTTTTTAATTTCAGGAAGCCATAGATTGAAGAAACTCTCAGGATGGAGGCTTGCAACGCAAGTTTCTTCATTTGAAAAGTTATATTTCCTGGGAATCCATGATGAAATGACATCATTTGACACAGTTGTGAGGTGGAAAAGGAATATTCATACTGGGCACATGTCTCTCACAGATGATCCAGGAAGAAGAAGACCATCACCCAGGACGACTATGCTGCCAGAGTGGAGAAGGTATTTTATCCTATTAGATGGAAGGGCAACCATCCCAAATGGTCATAAATGAGACATCTCAGTTACAGCAGTCTGCAGAAAGTTATTCATGAAGAACTGCACTGTCAAAGGTACCTGAGAATATATTAAACTAAAGAGTGAACCTTTGAAAAAGGAACTGAGAAAGAGATTGGCAAAACGTTACATGTGGAGTGTGAAGTTGTACAGAGCCGAGACATGGATGTTGTGGAAAGAGGAATTAATAAGAATAGAGGCTTTCAAAATATGAATCTGGGAGGGAGGATGGAAGGAATCAGAGAGAGAGAGAGTGTGGGAGGATAAAGTGAAGAATGAGGATTACTTTGATGAAGAAGAAATGAAGAAAAGAAAGATATGTTGGGAATTGCATGAGTAAGGAGTGCTTGCTAAAGACTTTTTGAGGGAAGAGAGGTATACCATGCTGGAAATAGTTAAGATGGAGAGAGAATATGAAGAAACCAAGAGAATGGGTAAGTAAAGATAGGCATAAATGTCAGCTCTGAGCGAATCAGCCCCATAGCAGAACAACCTGAGATGTTAATGACATACTAAGTGTATTTAAACAGTAGTTATCATATAAAAATTAGTTATGCATAAGCTTGGTAAATGAAATAGGCACGTGTAAAGGACGCACCTAACTAGCACTTAATTATGATAACTTAAAATCAAAATTCATTTCAGTTCTGAATGAAAACGTTCAAAATGATGCCTCTAAACAGGAGTTGAACAAGTTAAAAGAAACTACATTTATGACCTATAGTGAAAAGACACCTTCCAAAATATAAAAGGTAAGAATTCTGGGGAAGGATATTTAGAGATTGGTTTAATTACTATGTCAAAAATTTTTATTGCAAACCATAATTACCACATTATTGGCAGACAAGGGAATTTCAAGATAAAGACCTAAGAAACTAACCAGTGATATATAATTTTCAATAACATTGAGAGAGAGATATGATCCAGGTAAAAGTATAAAATGGATGTTTGATTAAATTTTTAACTTAACAGGTGATTTTGGGTTAATTTATTTCATAATAACCTCTCATCATTACATTGAATCAATACATGAATGGAGTTGAATTCAAAAATAAGAATTATTGCACAAAAACATGAAAGAGCACTATTGGATAGTGACAACAGCATGCTCCAGTGGAAATATTTCACTATCAGCAGTATCGGCTGTTCCAGAGCAATCATGCCATGTTTCTGTAAATGTCAAATTAATGTGAAATAGCTTAATATGCACCAAAAGTGTATTGCTGAGTGAAGCAGGTGAGCATTGTCCACCATCATTATGAAGGGTGTAGGTTGGTTAGGCAGCACTACTCCACCACAAATCAATCGAGAATACCTCATGTAGGATGCACTGCACTACATACTCCATTTGCAACATGTGTAGTGGTAATGGTCACTCGGGTGGAATTTCTGAATCCCTCCATCACCATCAAGTCCACATTGCCATGCACTCACTGTATTCTATGCATATACATATGCACATTGAAATCATGTTAAATCAGACTGCAAGGGACTGGGGATTGTACATAAGAGATGAAATCTGGACAATCCACGGTTTTAACACTCGTAAGCCCATTTAATATTTCTCCCCCTCTTAACCTATTAAAATTACCAATTCCTTAATTTTTACATTAATTAAGTATTCAGTAAATCACAAGTACTTCTGAAAAAAATGAAAATGTGTACTCAATCGAACTATACCAATATAATCTATTTCCATTATCAAGTTGACTAATTGTTTAAGTTTCATTTTAATAAATGAGAGCTTAAATTAAAAAGATGACACGTTTTCCTTGGTAATGATGGAGTGCACAATCACCTCTTTTCTTTGACATTCAAATTTGACAATTTGCAGTCGAAATGTATTTACTCTTCAAATTTGATTGTTTTTGCCCAAATATTTTGCTCGAAATTTTTAGTTATACTATTTAGTTAAAAAGTGTCTATAGTATGACCTCTCTCAATCTCCAAATAACTTATGACTCATAGCCTCATGAGTGGTAATGAAACATAATTTACAAATACGAACAGTACATATATAGTGTTTTGCACTGAAACAGGAAATGTAACTAAAACTATCCACTGGCTCAGTAACTGGATGTAGCCAATAGATTAAGCAAAGAAATCACGGAGACCACAAGAAACAGGTGGGTGGTGCCATAATCCTTTCCGGCATGAGAATGCTACAACAGAACAGTCAGTGAGGGGCACCACAAATCAGGCATGCCCTTGACTAAGTAGACATCCTTGGAAATCAATCAACAACAGCAAAATGGGTGTTTCAATATATTATCAATTTGGCAATGGAGCTAATGCATTCCTAGAGCTTAATTTATTCCTACTATTGAGTGTTAAAATACCAGAACAAAAAATTGCCCTTTGAGGGCATAGTGTACTTCTTAGGAGAAATACGGAATGGTAGATGAGGAGAGACAGGAGGGATGGGCAAGCAGAAGAGGGACTGGCAGAGGTGGGGACAGGGGGCACTAGCAATCGCACTATTTGCCCATCGCTGATTTGTCATGCCAAGTCCACTTAAATAAGTGATGGACAAGTCTAGTTTTTGGTAAATGGTAGACACCACAAATATCACTTGAATCAATTGACCCTTTCATGCACAAACTAGATGAATTATTCCCTCCTGAATTTGAATTGCCAGATTGTTTAGGGTCCCAATTGCAAAACTACTTTTACAGTAAAATTATATGAGGTGAATTTCAGTTTTCACAAATTGCAAATGAATTATTAGAGCAAAACAATTATGCATAGTGTGTGCACACTGCAAAATCTACATCTAATGGAAATGAATCATTTCAAAGAACTACGGGAGCTGTCACAACAGTGACTTTTAATGGGGTTATCCGCTAATATGCATTTAAATGCAGAATTCCAAAGGGTAAAAATCATTGTCCTTGACCAGGATTTGATCCCGGATCCCTTGATGTCTCCCAGAGTGCTTTAGCCAGATGAGCTATCAAGGCATCTCAGAGATCCATGCTCAAATCCTGGTCAACGCAAATATTTCTACTCTTTGAAATTTATGCATTTCATTTCAAAGAAGATGTAAAAATGATACCTTAACTATGATTATAAGCACACTCTGTAACTATTAGTACATTCATTCTTCAGAGATGACAGACATGATGAGATGAATTAACCATAATAATCGTTACACAAAAATTACATAGACAGAAAGTTCAAGGGAAATAAACCCCAGGCCCGACAGCAGCAAAGGGCGGGGAGAGCGCTGTCGTCCAATGAGTACCCGTCGAAGAGAATGCAGTGAGTGGGCACTGATTTCATTTTGAATCAACTTAAAGAATTGAAATGCATCAAATTAGATACTTTCCTTGGTTTCTAATTCTTCCCAAGACCTGTAACGCAATATGGCAAACTTAAACGTTTGCATTAGCAAACTACCAACAGCAGAGCCTAAATGGGAGGGCAGAAACACAACCATCTTGGGTATGTTGTCCAAAGAAACCAGGCATCCAAGAGGATCCACAAAGGGACACTGAGTACCGTGGTATAAGGATGCTATTAAACATCAACACATACCATAATGCATGGCAAATATAAATTCCAAAATTACCTGCAGAAAATGTATAACCACAGCGACATATTTTGCAAATTAATGCCTAGCAACTGAATCTATTTAATTAGCTGCCTTGCACCAATAACATCCATGAGTTCAAAAAATTATTGCACATGATAAACTAAAATTCAAACTACAATTAGGCACAGGTATTAGTTATGAAGAGGTGTCCAAACAATCAAAATGCCATAAAGGAAGAAAACAGAATAAGGCCATCACTCTCATTCAAAGGAGGATAAATGGATCTACAAAAAAACAATGAGGCAAAACTACAGAATAAATTCTTGTACTGTAACATTGGATATCACCACACAACACACAAGGCATATCTGCACTCTTTAAAAAGAAATAACTAACTTTTTAAATATTAACATTTTATGTGATGAGTTATCATTGAATTCTCTATGCAATTCATTAATGTACACTCATTAACAGCAACATTTTACATTACATTTGCACCAATAAATGGCAGCAATTGCGGCAATAATGAAGCAATAACTGGCAATGGAATATCATCATGGAGCAAGAAACTGGTAAAATAAAAATAAGTCCACATCAACAGTTTTTTAATTGATTCAGAAATCTAGGTAGAAATATGTTCATATCACAATGCTTAATGATAACATTTCCTGTAGTATCAATTATTGTATAAAAAAGAGAACAAAATCTAAGCAAAAATATAATCATTTCTCATTTTTCCTTTGAAATAAATGTCACACATGATTTTTATGATTGGTACACCAAATCACTTTTCCAATTGACAGACCGCACTTGAGCCAATGAAGCTGACGAGACAAAACGGTCATCTTGTGGACTCCGACGGGCGGGCACAGCGAGACCCCTGATCCGGCCAGGTGGTGGGACAGGGGAAGAGGCCGGGACACCTTCAGAGAGAAGTCTCATAGAGTACCATGGGTGGATTGCCCTCGAAGGGGGGTGAGGCCCCATTGACGATGGCAGCGTCCCCAGAGCAGGCAATGGCCAGCAGAGACTTCTCCTCCCCGAGGCAGTTGGTGGAACCAGCACCCCCTGCTCCCCTCAACCTCGCCTAGCATCAGATGCCCTTCCCCCCCTCCAAGCCAGCACCCAAGAAGCAGATCAGCTGCACGCGCATCCGGGCGCGGAAGTTGGCCAGCACCACGTCCACCCTCCTGCCAAAGGTTGACAACACGTTGGGTTAGAAGACTCACTCACACTCACCCTCTTCTTCATGGTGCACGGGCAACACCATAAGCAAGGACACCACGCCATCCCGCGACACACAAAAGAGGTCACAGGGTTCTGGATTCCATTCCCAAATTGTAATTTTCTAGAATTGGCAGAACACTCAAAGGAAAGTGTGCAGGGGGCAAAAGAACCACGGCCAACCCCCCCCCCCTCTTTCCAACTGCCTCATGGGGAATGCAATTCACATCCCTGCCCCATCAAACGGCCCTTCACATCTTTGACTGGCTTGGGTCACACAGAAGAATTGCTAAGGGTTCCAATAAAGAGGAGTTAGCGATTCGTGGGTTTTCCTGGGCATTGTGTAAGGAGGAGCTTACTGACATGAGTACACTCTACCAACTAGGGTCATTAGCTATTTCCCTATCATTTTTCTATTTCTCCCAAAGCTCTTTCCTGTCACAATAGTACCAAATGCCAATCCCTACACCTTCCCTAAGGCCTATTTATGTTCCAGTATCCAAATTAGTGTGATATAGCAAGAAAATAGTATTACATGATAAGAAATATCATAGCAGTGAAATTGACTGATGCCAACTTCTGTTGTAATTGCATTAATATCCAAGTTTGAAGATGCTAGTGCATTGGGGCATGTTTCAACTCAAATGGCATGCAATGCAACTCCATCCTGGAATCCGGAAAATGGAAGTTTTGTGGTTCCAATGTGCAGCTGTGAAACATATGCTTTGGACTAACAAGGATGCCGCCCCTATGCTAATATATAAATTATACCCGTCCAGATAAACCCTTGAGTCGACGGGCATTCAACCTTGGCAAAGAGTGTGAGATTGTCGTTAAGGCATAGAAAATGATTGCTTTTGATACTAATTTCAAAATAAGAATTTAATAGCATAAACTAATCATTGCATTGAAAGTTACTTTTGTTAAATGAGTGTACTGTATTTCCTCCTCTTTTATACATTTGCACAAGAAAAAATACTTTTTCAAGCATTATGCTCCTCTGTTGATAAGTTCCTGTTGTTTAAACACACTGAGAGTGTCATTTATTGGGAACGGTAAGGTCAGAAACATTATTGATAAATTATCTTCGACACCATATAATAGAGCACAAGACCTTATGGACAAAACACCTTGCAAATTGGCACGTCGTTTTGTTTTACTCACTTGGTGTCCTCCTCACTCTTCAGTTCTGGGAGAGCTTCCAAGGCCTCTTCAAAAAAACTGCTGCATGTTCGGCACACGGGAAAAGAGATTGAAAAAATATATTAGAAATTAAAATAAAGAAAAAATTCTGGTCCGCATAGTATTGCAAACATGCTGACAAATACAACATCAAAGCATACACCTTTGTTCGACAGTTCTGAAATGCGTGACTTTAGAGTGAGCGGCTACCCAAAGATTGGCACAGCCACTACTGTGCGCAGCAGAGCCAACGTGGGTGGGGTGGACAAGGGGGTCTCATGCGCGGGGAGAGGCCCCCTCGTGAATTGCTCTGCCAGGGTGGGGATGGCACACACGAGCAGCAAGCCACTGGAAACTGAGCCAAACTAATGATACCACGGGTTCTTCATTTAGTTCCAGAGATGAGTTTCTGGATTTTGAGATTGGGGATGAAAAGGCACCTGGTCGCATTTTTATAGATAAAAAATAACCATAAAATAAGTCATTACAGAAATTAAAACTTAAATCTGAGGTTTCCGTGATGCTTACCCACAATGGTAAAGGCTTTGGGGTGTTCCTCAAGTCAGGACGTCTTTCTCTTGGTGACAACACTTCCTCCAGCCACACCGCCGGCGTCTTCAGGTCGGTAGCGATAATGCGTACCTTTTGGCCATCTTGCACAAGTAAAGGGAAATGTGAGCCCTGGATTGCCTCCGATTGGTCCAGCCGGGCATCAATCCTGAATGCCCTCTTCCAGCTATCAGCTAGCGTATGTGAGACAATCCTCTTGGTTGCAATTGTCGAGGTTTTTGGTTATTTCTACTTCCTCTTCGATTAGCCTTGGATACGCCCATGGCAAATGACTTTGGCTTTGTCAAAGTCCACCACATTCACACCACACTTGCTCCAAGACGGTGGAAAGGCAGAATTGTTTCTTCTCAGAGGTATTTGCATGCTCATGTATCCTGAATTTGATCGATCTCTCCATTTTCCCTATGCACAAATTCCAACACAAGAATTGGAGACTCCTTCATAGAGCAAATGGAAGACCTTGTCTTAAGGTTTGCGAAGATTTCTTGTAGCAAGTGAATTTCGTCTTGACATTAAGTCTGGAAAGGAATCCCGTGATTCCTCTCAGTGGTTCCTGCAATGTCTGACATGGCAGAATATTCTGTGGCTTTCCCTACTGAAGATTTATCCACTGCTTTCTCTGCCTTTCCCATTTCTCCCAAAGGCCCTTTTTCGGACATTATCTTTCATACAGCCATATTTCTGTAGCACCTCTACGAGATGTTCCTTATCTCTTTGAAGGGATTCTTGATCAGAGATGGTAACTGCACGATGCATCGGGGGTTTTCAGCTATCCAGCCTTCTGAGAGGGGTGGTGGTGGGAAGAAGCATGCAAGTCTTGGTCACTATGGGTCTTCTCCCAGTAGAGCAGGTGCCCTAAGCTTTCATTCCCCTTTCTTTTCCACCAGGACATCCCAATAAGGATGGGAATCCAATCATTCTCTTCCATCTCCATGGTGAATTGAACGCGGGGGTGTTGTGCAGTCAAGTGCACAGGAAACCCGTCCAAATCCAGTTGGCTACGTAGCCAAAAGACAAATGTGTCATCAACACATGTAAGCCACGAAGAAGGTTTCTTGACGGAGCTCTTAAGTGCCATTCGCTCAAACTCTTCCAAGTAGACATAGATAGATAGATGGAGAGCGAAATTGTGACCAAGTGGTCCCCCCTCCTCGCTTACTTACATTTGACCCATGAACCTTTCAATGCCACACACAACTGTGGATGAAACATGGATACTACTGCGATTCTCTCAAAGGAACAGTCAGAACAGAGGGTTTCCAAAGGCGGCGAAGATGATGAAATCAGCTCACGTGGTGAAAGCCACAGTTGTTTGCGATGCAAGCAGAATCATCATCTACATGGATTACTCGCGAAAAGGAAGAACGATACATGGAAAGAGTATTACGGCTCGTGATTGCACTGGTTGAGCAAAAAAATCAAGAGACAAAGCTCCCATTCTGCAGAGAATGAAATTCTCCTCCACCAAGACAATGCAAGGGTGGCAATACAACTGCACGATTTCGATGGTGCAAATTATGGAATTGAAGGTCAAATTATTACAGCATGCACCGTATTCACCAGATATGACCCCAAGTGACTTTTAATTATTTCCAAACTCTAAAAATGGTGCTGCTGGATATGATTCACGTAGAACAAGGTCATCATCCCCAACACAGATGCCTATTCTGAGGACCTATTTAAATCCTACCTTTTGAATGGCTTAAAAATTTTGGAGAAATGTGAGTAAAAGGGTATTGAGCTGAAAGGAGGGTATGTTGAAAAATTGAATAAAATCAGTCCAAAATAATTTGTTTTTCCATTTTTTCTGAAGGATTTATTCCATCCACAATCATATATTATATTTAGTGCTGAATGGGAATCTTGGCCATACTCTGCATATCAACAAAATGCATACGGACCGATATTTGCATGTGTGTTCCCACAACCATCCGGCATTAAAAATAGCCGCATTAATAATTGGGCATAGAGTATTTCAGATGCTGAATCACTTCATTTAGAGAAACAGCATCTCATAACTGTCTTGAAGAAAAACGACCTTAAAAACATTGGTCCCACTTGGGGTGAGGATAAAGCAATGCTGAGAGAGACCTAGGGAAGAGCAACTCACGGACACAACCCTGAAAAGAGAGGAAGAAAAACCAACCAGAACCTGGAGGCCAGACTTGGCTAAAAAATTGGAAAAGATAAGCCAAGTTTCATGAAAGCAACCAACTGGGTTTCACACAACAAGGGAGTAGGTGGCATGATAACCGATCCAAAGGACTATTTCCCAGATCTCACGCATGAAGACGGACAAGATGTATGAGATGTGGCAATTAAATAACCAAACAGCAAGCATGCCGCGTCAGGTTTGAACATGTGTGGAAGTGAATGTTTAATATACACAAAGGTTTTTGAGTGGCTCAAAAGATTTAAGGAGGGACTTGAAATGACCAAAGACGATCTGTTCCAAGGTTGACCCTCAGCATTATAAAAAGGATGACAACATCCAGAAAACTGGTAAATTGATCCATGAAAATTGTAGTCTTAGAGTCCATGCTGTGGCTGAAATCTCAGGAATTAACACAAGAAAGTGTCCATCAGATTTTATTCAACATGCACAAAGTTTGTGCTAAAATGGTACCAAAACTTCTCACTCCAGAGCAAAAGTAGAAGTGGCTTTAGGGGAGGTGACCGACAGCGGAGGTCATTTGTGCCTTTAGGGATGGATGGGAAAGGATGAAGGAGGGAGAGAAACCCGGTGCCAGCATTAGCCTACTCTTAATGAAAGGTTCAAAGGGGTCCTTAACGTCCCATCTGACTGATGGCGAACTCACTCCAAGTGCTCTCCACAAAGCACCTCAAGTAGGGATTGGGATACCACTGAAAAATATCTCCCCCTGCCGCCTGGATTCGAACCCAAACAAAGTAAAATGCAGAGCAAAATGAATTGAGAATCTACAATTGTGCTGAACTAATAAACAACATTGATAATGATCCAGAATTATTAGACTGAGTGATAACTTGAGATGAATCATGGGTTTTTACCAATGATCCTGTAACAAAGAGCCAATCAATGCATTGGAAAAGCCCAAACTCACCACGGGAGAAAAGGTGAAAATGAGCAAATCTGCATTCAAAGTCATGGTGACTGTGTTTTTTATTCATGTGGAATTGTCTAGATTCACTGGATCCAGTGGAAAGACGAAGACCCGATTCGTAGAAGAGCGGTTTCTGGGTGCTTCACCAAGACTATGCCATTCCACCCGGCCTGCAAAGACGTTCTTTGTAAAATATGGCATCACCATGATGGACCACCCAACCTGTGACTTTTTTGACTTCCAAAGAAAGGTCAAATTGGAGTTTAAGGGGACAAGATTTGACAGTGTGAAAGTAGCAAAACCAAAGTGACAGAGGTTCTCTGTGAACTGCCAGAAGTGGACTGCCAGACGCACTGCCTTGAACAATGGAAAACTCGTACGGAGCCTTTGTTGTAGGGAGATTGGCACGGAGAGAACATTGGAGGCAATAAACTTTTGGATGTAATTGGTAATCAAGAAAATGCTTTGTAGCACCTGCCTAGATATTTAATTGCCACACTTCTTGTTACTGGAAAATCATGCATTGGACAAAAAGGAAGAGCCATTAACATGCAGAGTGAAATACACAGGAAAGGATGAGAGGAAATAAGCATTTCTGCCTGCCATATCCATCGCCCAACATGATCATTTGGAACTTGCCTACCAAATTCACTTTGAAGAGAAAAAACTAGCATTAGAAAAGCAATACTACCTGAGAATCATTGGGGGAGTGGTGGAAATGGACAAAAACAAGGACAACATCAGCTGGGAAGACGGATACTAATTAACTTCAGCTCGGAAGAGAGCCACAAAACCATCAGCTATTCAGAATGCCAAAGACGACCACAAGGACAAGGAGCCAATCAGATCTCACCCAGAATGAGGCAGTGGCTGGTACATACAATACAATACAATTTCATGGCTCATTCAAGGAATGTGCCGTGCTCATTGGAAGTAAAGGATACAATATAAGTTGCATCCATATTGAGGGTTCCTGCATATGCTCACCCCTCTCACCTCTACGGATACATATAGTATACAATTTTATTATGGTTGCTTTGGTATCAGTTATTGTTTGTTTATGATGTACTTCCAATACAATTACACACCTTACTAAGGCATGCCCTTTAACCCGAAGACACTCCCATAGGATGGCAGGGAGAGAGCAAAACTGTGGCCGTCAAAAGCAATGCCTCCGACCGCAATCCTGGTAGCAGCAGCACATGCTTTGAGATGCTACACCACTAATTGCTTTTGAAGAACAAATCTGAAATGAATATCTGTCTCAAATATAAAATATGGTCCAAGCCATTACAAATTCTGCCGTAAATCCTGGTACATGAAGTAGGCGTGGAAGAGTACTTCCAAGGGTAAATAACAATGGTTTTAATGAAATTAAGAATACAAAGTAACTTTCCACTGTTCTTTATTAGCGTACAACCGGTTTCAACGCTCAAGCGTCATCCTCTTGTACGCTAATAAAGAACAGTGGAAAGTTACTTTGTATCCTTAATTTCATTAACATGAATTTCCACAAGGTTGAGCCAGAAACAACTGAACAATGGTTTTGTCTAATGGGGTGACTGGGCAAAGTGAAAGAGTGACCTGGAAGGAGCATACCTTGCCACTGGGGTCACGTACGGCCCGAGAGCCTCCTGAATGGCACAGACGTCCGAGCGGGCCTGGAGGCCACCCTCTCGGCTAAAGTGAGACACGCACGAGAGGAGGCGAGCCAGTTCCTCCGCCACCGTCTCGGCTATCTGCGACAGCATCCGCGGCACGAGGGAAGGGGATACTCGGTGCACCTGGGGGAGGGAAAGCAACCCCAAATGGAGAAGAGACACTCAAACGAGTCCATGGAATCGTTAGCTTATCCTTCAATGAACATCCTCTCTTTCGATTCATGATCAACTTTCATATTATCAAATGAAAATCATTAACCCAATACATTTTACAACATTTAATCTCTTTCAAAGGAAATTGGAACAACTGCAACACTAATTTAAAATAATTTTGAAAAATTGACAGTGATTCAACTTATCTCAGAATAGGAAATTTGAATGACTTTGAAAGCCAGTAGAATGGCACATGAGACAGAGAGTGTGTCATATGCCAAAGGGTGAGATTAAGGGAGCAGACGATGCCATCAGAAGGGAGAGGAGTTGAAAAGAAGGACCACCCGCCCCTCACCTCTGCATGCACTCCGATCATGTTCCCTATGGCTTCCTTGGCATATGGTCGCACGTCCACCGGCATAGGGAATGGCTCCCCCCAGTCCAAGTGTCCCAGATACATGGAGGGTTCAATCGTGCCCACTAGAGGGTCACTCTTGGCCTGCAAAGAGAAAATGGTCACCATTAGAGGGCATTTCGCACCAAGATAATTCAGAATATTATGAAAGGTGATTGAATGCTGAAGACTATGGCATATGATAAGGGCGGCAAGGCAGGGGGAGGGAAGCAAGCTGGAGAGAATGAAGGAAGAAATAGAAGGGACTGCAAATTTGAAGAATGTTTAACTATATTTCAGAGCGTCTGGTGGTGTCTTGTTAGACAAAGCTGTGACATCTCCCAATGATTAGTCTGCGCCCAACCAAAACCTACCCCTTAAATGTTAGGCTACCAATAATAATTATATTGATTATTTCCATTGTCAACCCCTTGCCTCTTTCCTTTTTAACTGTTTAAGGCAGTGGAAGATGAAAGGGCGCAAGTGCACAGGATTGGAGTGCATTTGAGCCTGGTTCAATAATAATAGGGATGACTTCATCATAACTCGAGTCATTACAAGCCGGGCTGAGTTTAAAATGCATGAATGTAAATGATGAACATTAGTAATGTTGTCCACAAATTTAAAAATAAATACAAACATTACATTAAAACAACAGTTTCATTTGAACCATTGATTGTTATAAGTATTCTTTCAGCTTCAGGTTTATCTTTTTTGCACACATAATGTTGCACTTTGATTTAATTAACTAATTTCCTAACACATACCAATTTGTTTTCCAAAGATCAAAACCTAGCCAAATCATTTTCTCACACTATGGAACAACATTTAATGAAAATCTTTTAGGGACCAAAGGGCACAAGTCAACCCATTTTCATCACTTGCATTTTTCACTTTGCCAAAACTTCTCATCACAAAACCCCAACTGTAAAATTCCTACGTCCAACCATCATTCCCAACTCAACTTGTCCTCATTCAGTCTGAATCCCAACAGCAACCATAGCCATCGTAGGTCATTTACACAAACCAATTTTAAAGACTGAGTTTTCCGTTAGTGGTGGCCAATTCAAGTCCAGTGTTGCAGATGTCCGCCCTCCTCACAAACCACACCAAGTCCAATTCCAACCTAAACATAGACACACACACACACCAGTGCCCTCTAGCATACCTCAAGATAGGCTTCAAATATCCTCCTCTCAAGGGACTCAAGGGCCCCAGCCGAGACAGACAAAGGCCCCCACTGCTGCCCAGGTACGCTGTTCGTTGCCCCGGGATATGACTGCTTCTTGAACAGGTCACCCAGCCGCGGTAACACCATGGCTCGAGTGTGAGCGCAGTTGCTCATTGTGATCAGGAGGCATGTCTCCCATGATGGAGGCTGTTTGCCTGTGGAACAGCAAAGCGACATTGCAATCAGTGACCTAGAACTACATCACGAGTCAGATTCCACAATACATTCCACCTCCTCCTAAAGACGCAGAATAACAGAGATTTCCCAAAAGACAAAATGACTCATCACGACCATAAATTAATTCACAGCAGGGTAGACATGAGAAATGATTGATTTTTAGTTTGGGTACTCGTGTAAAATATCCTATCATTCATGACTTAACCGAAATTGGGTACTTTCAAAATAAATAAAATATAAACTGTAGCTAAAATGTAATTATACAAGTAAATCAACACTAAATGATTGCCTCCAAAGAATACCATAATTACTCTATACAACAATTTTATTGGCGAATAAGGATATGGTGACTGTTTTTTAACATACAGAAGGAATTATTTTGATTGATTACCTGGAAAAGGGTATGACCATCAGAGATATGCTTCACAAAGTTGTTGCAATTTTTAAAAGAAGAAGTGAAAAATAAAAAACCTCACGAAGCAAAGAAAAAAAATCTTGTTTCACCATGACAACACACATGCCCATTTGCCAGTCGTTTTGATGGCTAAAACCTTCAAATGTTCCCCCACACTCACAAGATTTAGCCCCCAGCAACTATCATCTGTTTCATAACCTTGAAAAATGGCTCTGAGGTAAATAAATGGAGAGCAACAAGGAGGTCACCGATGCTGTAAATGAGTATTTTGAGGGACTGGACGAATCGGAATAACAATATCGTATCACCGCATTAGAGCACTGTTACGACATATATATTTATCTTGATGGAGATTATGTTGAAAAATAAAGCGGTAAAAAATGAAAAAGATGTCTTTCGTTATCAGGCTGAAAACGTTTCACCCCACCCTCATGAAGACTTCTTCCCGCATTCTCCTGAACCTTTTAGCAGTTCCGCAGGAATATTAACAAACCTCCATCGTCTTATTTCATTTCAATTCCCTCAGTGCCCTTTCTATTTCGCCATCGATTAAGCCTGGATCTAAGCTATTTTCACCCATGCCATATTTTCTCTCAATGTCTAATATCTCGCTCCAAATTTCTTTACCATACAAGTCCTATATACATTCTTTCCACCTCTCTTGGAGCTTCTGGTTCAACTAATACTTCTCCTGATTACCTTAGCTTCTTGGCAACCTTGCTGCACAGTGCAACAATTTCACCTTTCCCCTGTTGTCTTCCCATATTCTCACACTGCGTTTTCCACCATGCTCTCTTTGCTGTATTTGTTACATGACTCAGTTTTTTAATTAGCTATTTATACTTCCTCATAGCTAAATACCACTCCTGGGAAACTTTGAAATGAACCCACTGTGCCCAAACCTGTGCCTAACCATAATATAATCTAACTGATACCTTTCTGAGTCACCTGGCCTTTTCCATGTATACCTGCACCTTTTGTGGTACCTAAACCAAGTGTTGGTGATAACTAACCCCTGTCTCCTGCAAAACTCAATTGCTTTCTCCCCACGGTCATTCCTCGTGCCTAAACCGTAGTCCCCCACCTCATCACCATCTCTTCCTTCGCCTACCGTCGCATTCCAATCCCCCATCACTATCAAATGTTTCCCTGCAGGAACACACGTGATTATGTCCTCTAACTAATCGTATATCCTACCAACTTCTTTCTCCTTATGATTGCTTGATGGCATGCATACCTGAACGATGACCAAGTTTGTCAGCTCTGCTTTTACCTCTACTACTAATATTGTATCCGTGGCTTGTTCTATGTTTACTATGCTTCCTTCTATGAGTGTGATGAATGCCGCGGAAGCCTTGCTTCTCCCGCTACCAGGCACAGCACATGGCCAATTGGACTGAGGCCCATAGTAGCCAGGACTCATATTCTCTATACTGTCAATCATGGCAATCTTGGGAAAAATAATAATTGACAATAATTGATGGTTTCCTGTTGCTTTCCTCAATAGTGTTTTAATGAGACACCATCACTCAATGGCCACCCCACTGGGGCAAGATGGCTTTGCAGCCGCCTCACTGAGTAACAGACGCTGCATGACCTACCTTTCGTCTGGCTCCTAACCATCGACCTATCTGGCATGGGTGACCCTACCATGAGCATTATCATTGCTCCCACCAGTACAGATCTAGGGGTCATTGGAAAACACAAGCCCTTCCACCACGTCAACATCAAGGTTGTAGGCCATAGAAAGGGAGGGACAATATATTCCTGTAAAATTTCAGGTTTTGCTTTGAATGTTGTGGAAACACTGTCATTGAATCAAGATGATAGGAATGGATAATGGAGGCTTTTGAATTTTGGGGCAAGGGCATTAGCAAAATTGCGTGCTCACAGACGACACTGCGACAATGCAATGTCCACATGCCTACAACGTGAATTAAATCCAATTTATCCATTTGTAAGTATTTAAGAAGGGCAGGGTGTTGCTTTGGAATAGTGGGTTAGGGTTTGCAGGTGGTTGGTGCAGTGTTTTACAGGTGTTATTGGTTTTGTTCGGTACAATGACAGTGTAGGGCAGGGAGTGGTGGAGTGAAACATTGAATCAAAATTTTAGTTTGGGAAAAATAAGGCGAATGACTTTCACTTGCAGCAGTGCACCAGTTTGCAGCCCAACTCCTTTTAGTTCCAAGAGTTCCATGTTACCGCATTTATTAAGAATGTGCACAAATGGGCAAGCTGTCTAATTTGAATAATTTTTAAATTGGGAATCACTTAATTCATGATTTATTATGTAATTCACTGCAAAAAAATCCTCCTTTAAACGCTCCTATTAAGCACGAAAAATATTTAGTGGCCCTATTACAGAGAAAGTGGGCAGGAGGAGTGAGAGATTGTACACAATTTGGTGGTGGACACGAATGAATGAATCAACCAATCAATCCCGACAGAAAGCAAAAGAGAAGCCACCACACCTTGCCCAGCACACGCTGCATCTCCTCCCCTGTAAGGGTCAAAGGCAGCTGGGGAGCCAATGAGCTGAGACACAGCCGGGGAGTGCTGCCCTCCTCCCTGCATCATCATGGCCTCCTTCCCAAACGTCAGGTGCTCGAGGGCCTGCCACGGGAGAAGACAAATGGGAAAGGGCTCTCACCATGGGAACCACCACATCATGCATGCATACCATCCATCCGTCCACTCCTCTTTCAAACCTCCAAACCTCTCACAGAGGGGTGTTCATTAATAATGCCAAATTCCATCAAAACCACTAATGACCTACCCTGCTGAAATATCTAACATTGAACGTTGAAAATTTGCCAAATATCACGTGGAATCCTTAACACTTGCATTGTCATGGACATCAATTGATGTATGGTCTGTAAACATTGTCTCATGAGCAGTAAGCGATCAATTGATAACCCTATCCTTTTCGGTTCACACAGTCTCATTAACAAATACCTCATCACATGGCATATTTGTGTGGTATTTGATCACTGGCACAGAATCTTGCACAAAGCTCGCCCCCATTTTTCCGTGTCTTCCCATCAGTTGACGCAGAGTGGTATTTTGGATGCATTATGTTGTGATTGGGGTGACACTGATGACTAAATTAAAAGTGACAATTTAGGTGATGATCCAGATAACTTACAAGAAGAGATTGGAGATGGTTCCAGCAGGTAAATCATTTCATCAAATGAATCTCAATGTTTTTTTTTTTTAAATTTTGGGTACAGTTCATCTGATTTTCAGTATTTGCTTATATTCCTCATTTATTTTTATCCAGCCATTCATTCAATGGCAATCCATCAGCTAGATGTCAGCGAGATGAGCCGCACCCATTCCCTTCCGTGGATCGATTTGATCCACAAAGGGCACCCAATAGATATGATAACTCCACAGGCAGAAGTGAAAGAGAAAAATCTAAACCAGCATGTGTAATAAATTATAATGATGAAATAAGTGCTCCCACGGTTTCCCCATAGCAGGCCATAAACGCAACGCAAAATAATACCTCTATAAATCAGAAGAGTACACTAATGTTAGTTAAATAAGTTTTTTTATAGAATTACTTCAAAGCACAATGTTTACAAAAGGATTTTATGTTTGCTATAACTTCTAAAGCTTTCAGAAAATTATTATAAATAATGAATTTGCAAACATTTTTAATAACTTCTGCATTTCTCATTAAAATAGCCAGGCAAATTTTTGCACGAAATCAAGCAATGGCACTCATAAGGCTAACTAACATCGCAAGAGACAGCTCTGTTACCCTGAGATGTTTGCAAGTTTGAAAAAAGTCCAAATCAATCCAACCACATGCACCACACAATTCAAGTACCCTTGACCAACTGCACCAGGGTGTGCATTCAGGTACAGCCGTGACCCAGAAGTAGAACCCTGCAAGTAAACCACGCAAAATGCTCGGAAAGGCATTGGGGTTATTTTTTGAGCTACGTCTTTTTGGCCACGAGAAAAAGTTTTTCAATGCAGTTTTAGTTTCTCACAGACCTCACTTTTCTACATGGGAACAAGGTTAAGGAGATCTATGCCTCAAAGAGGTCGAGACAAGAACATGCACCTAACTGGGACTTATTGTGAATGATGCTGAAAGGTTGCTTCTCATATGCACAAATGAAAAGCAATTGCAATGGGACACTTTCAAGGAGAATACCATTTGTGAGAAGGAGATGTTGATTTTTGTGAACCTTTTTCAAAAGACGTCAGGATCATCAATGGCTAAAGTATTTAAGAGGAGCTGTGCCAGTTTTAGAAGTTGACGAGAAGAATCGTCAACAACAGCTTTGTGAGGCATGGTGAAGAAGCAAGCTCTGACTTAAAGGCAGCAGAGAACTTCATCAATGACTTCAAAAAGCTCGTAGATTCTGAGGGTACCCTGCTGCAACATGTTTTTAATGGTGAAGAGACGGTTCTCTCCTCGGGAAGAAGATAGCAAAGCAAACCTTCATTTGTTCACGAAACAGTAGAAGAGAATGCATAGCCTGACCACAAGCCAATGTAAGGCTGATATTTTAGGCAAATGCAAGAGAGTTGGAAATCAAACCCCTGCTTGTTTGCCATTCGGAAACTGCACAAGCCTCCAAGTAGTGTTAAATCCAAAACAGCAGACTAATTGAGATGTTGGAAAATCAATTGAAAATGGATGATTCTGTATTATCCATAGTTTAAATCAGATTCTGTTTATGAGCCATGATGGTGTAGTTATCATGAAATGCTTAGTTTCACAGAAAACAAACCAGACACAAAGAGAAGGCAGACCAGGAAATTATAAATGAATAGACCGAGACAGCCGATGGTATCAGGCTTGACAACATGGAAGTTCATCTGGAACAAAAGAAGAAGCTAGGTATTCTCCACACACATTTTCCATTCCGTGCTGCAATGCATAGGTGCCATCTTCAGGTACAGACAATGCCCCTCTCTCCACTAACCCAACCTCAACCCCTCCGCTGTATAATTTGTAACCTCTGACATGTCCAAAATTTTTTATCCTTGAAGATAATGCCCATTAGTTGAAACTAGCAGTCCAAAATAATTAAGTGTGTGAAGAATACCCAGGACTCTTCTTTCATTTCAGACTGATACTGCAAAATATATGAGCTTGGTATTTGACATGGATGCAATCATTTGGCTTCAATTTTCATGGAGATGCTGATTCACTCATCATATTGCAGGATCACTCTGGAGGCAATGCGTAGGCCTCCCCAGTCCAGCGATCTGTGCTTCATATTTTAATAATTGGCCACTAAAATGTATTTTTGACATTTCTCACCTCATCCAAATTCCTATTGCTACATTTGCTACCCTGGCAGATTAGAATTCCACCACATGGCATTGACCATGAGGGTAACTCACACACACATTCAATATCACACGCATATAGCATGAGGGCGTGCACACACAAACACAGTGGCAAAGTTCACAGAGGCGAACCATGAGACTCTAGGATGTTCAGATGTGAAATTCATGAAAAAGTGGCAACATTTTCCAAGATTGATTCAAAAGCATAATATTTTTATTTTCCCCTCTGTCCCTTGTTTCATCAAACAATTAGCCAAGGGAGGAAGTGCAAATATAAAACATGTTGGAGGGATACTGTTTTAAACACGTAAGGCAATGGTTCCCATACACCTCCCTTTAAAGGCTCTCCAAGTTGATCAAATGAGAAGGGAACTTTCGTCACTGACAAGATGCCCTCATAAGAACAACAATATGGGGTTAAAATAACCCCACCAGCTGATTAGTTTTGAGATGGCCAAAGCCATTGGCTCCCGATTGATGCACATCACTGAGCGATTGAACCAGGAGGTGAAAGGCAGGCGGAGGGTGGGAGTGCTTGTGCACATGAGGCTGGCCATCCGTTACCTGAGGAAAAGCACAGAGGAGGGCTTGCACGTGCGCCGTCAGCTCCTTGCAGGCCGTGGTGCTCTCGGCCAATGGGATCTCGCCTCTCTCGCCGACCAGCGCACACTCCTTCACAACCTGCACCACCTCTCTCACCCGACTCTCGAATCTCAACGGCTGCAAAGAATTGATGGTCAAGAGGTGGAGTAGAGGTCAAGGTGGAGTAAAGGTCAAGGTGGAGAAGTTCAGGGACATTTCCTTTCTCCAGGGCTCTCAAGGGACACCACATACTGCTGGTGGCGCTGTCCACACAGTTTGGTTGAGAGGTGGGCACGACTGCCATGGTATACTCTCAACTTCAATTGGTTACTCCAACTTCAAAATTAACTAAGATTGATCAAGACCTTTGCAGATTTCACAAAAATAACTTACCGCAGTAGGATCATGAAAGAACATTAAGAATGCTGCTTCAGAGCCCTATAGAATCATTTTCCCAGATATCTAGGTCCACAAGAAAGCCATGCATTCGCTCACTTCCAATATGAACAGGATCAAAATGTCAGCAGTTATTTCAATACTCATAGTGCAGCTTTTCAAATTTCACCATACTTACAAGAATATCCATTCTTCACACCTTTCATTATTTGAAGTCAATGATTTGCATTTGGACTAATTAAACAAAATAATACATTTCCAAACACATTCTCATCTAAGAAATGTATAGTCACACTGTATAATAATAAAGAGATATTAGGCAAGAATCTGAAACATTCTCATAAGCACTACCTACAAAACGCAATGAAGGGAATCTAATAAAGCCAGAATCCATAATTCCACTGACAGATGCAAAGAGTCTTGTGGACAAAAAATTGACAACTCTGTGGTGCTTTGTGATTATTCTGGAGCTTTTACCAATGATTCTGAAACCATTTCCTCACATTTTATCAATAATTTGTTGGTCAAAAGGTGATAAGTGACATTCATTTTTTAAACTGGGTAATGATGAAGCAATAGACCATTCTTGTTCTACATATGCTCTTTTCTCTTATAGCCTTCAGAGCAAACTGACAACACAACCTAACACAACTAACTGTGTAGGGGTTATGCAGAAAAATTAACTTTTACATATTTCATGCATCCAAGACATTTTATTTGTTTTAGTTATTTTCAATCATCATAAATAAATTAATGAGGAGAGCTATAGTTTAAGAAATATATAATAATCCAGCTCTTTTTCAGTTCATGTCTGCTTCTTATTTTAACCTTTACTCCAGTAACCAAGCATGTATGGCTGAAAAATATGATTTACATTAATCTCAGGCCTATAATACAGATGACATGTGCCTGTACTGAAGAGCCATAACAGCAATTATGCAAGCTTTATGAAGTGACTCCACGGTTTGCAGATGAAAAATCTGTGAGGAAAGGGTGGATATACTGCAGGAAATAGGAGTAGATGGGAGGGATATGAGACTAATCCGCAACCTGTACATGTCTAAAACTGCTCAGGTGCGAGTGTGGGACGGAGAGTCTGGATGAGTAGTGTTATGTAGGCAGGGTTGCCCATCATCACCAGTGCTGTTCAACATTGTATATGTGGAGGATATGATTAAAGAGGCATGGGAAGAACTGGAGGTAGGCATGAAAGTCGGAGGGGAAGACATAAAATTAGTCAGGTCCACTGATGACCAAGTGCTTTAGTTTTTAATTCAACCAAGGGGTTGAAAATATGGCTGAGTACATTTGAAAGTCAGTGCCATAGGCATAGAATCAGAATCAATATATTTTTTCTAACAAAGTTTATGTGGTTTTCCAGAAAAAGAAAGGCAAAGATAAACATTAGTATATAAGGGCAAAAACTAGAACAGGAGGAACAATTTAAGCATCACGGGTATATTTTGGACCAAAATGGTCAGAGTAGTAGGGACATAAGGAGAAGAATTGCATTGGGCAAAGAATCCTTCCAATGGAGGAGAGCATTGATGACACGGACGTTGAGTAAGGATGTTAGGAAAAGGCTCGTGAAAACTTTGATACAGAGTGCAGTAATGTTCGGAGGGGAAATTTGGTTGTTGAAGCAGAATGATAGTAGGTGTAGGCTGGAGGCTTTTGAAATGTGGGTGTGGAGAAGGATGGAGAATGATGGAGAAGTGGACAGAAAAGTAAACAAACGAGGAAGTGCTGGATATGGTGAGAGGGGAGGAGAGAGTATAATGTTGGGAGATATCATAAGGAGGCAGGAAAGGTGGATGCACAGATCATATTGATCGGCAGTGGAATGTTGAGGACTGTAATAGAGGGGAGAATGTTATAAAAATGAGGAATGGGCAGGAAAAGGGATATAGGACAGAATGGGAAAGGAAGTCCCAGGAGGATAAAGAGGGAGGTGTTGTAGAGTAGATGTTGGGTTGTATTTTGTGAGGATGGACAAGATATTAATTTGGTAGTTTTGTCCATCCAAAACCTACCATAAGTCGTATATTACCTATTATAAAAACTATATATACATACACACACATATCTAGACACATATATAGGGATAGGGGGGCAGGATGGAAGGGGAAGGCAGGGAAAGGTTTGGGAGGGAAAGAGAGAGAAAGAGAAGGTTTGGAAGCGTGAGAGTGACATGGAAGGTTTTGGGAGTGGAGGGGGAGTGAACAAATGTGGAGGTTGGGGTAATTAATATCTGATATTGACACCTGGCTCATTTCAGGAATCGAGGATCCAGATATATGCCTGTTCTATTGTTTAGAGTTTTACTGGAGGATTGGAGGGTGGGAGGGATGCTAGAATGGAGACTATAGCATTTATTAAAGGGTGTGCTATGCATGCCTATGAGTATATCACTCCCTTTGATGAATGCTGCATGCAAAAGTTAAGAGGCGCGCAAGGTATGATGAATACATGCACGGATGCCCCCTCTCTCTCCAGAGGTCCCTCATGGTTGCTTCGGGCAATACGTCAGGGCGGCTGCTAATCTGACAGTGGATGAAGACAAGCTGTCGTCAATCCCCGCTCGAGTCTTTTGACATAGCAATGGAACGGAGACATGAAGCAGGCAAAAAATGTTCAAGTATAAATCTGTGTCGACGATGGCGTAAATGACAGACGAGCGAGCACAAGAGAGAGAGAGAGGGGCAACAACCCACCAAATCCGTGATGCCCTCTTGCCGCTCATCCATCTCCATCCTCCACGACTCCTTGCGGTGAAGGGCACGCACACTGTCCGTGGCGTGGCGAAATAGAGTCACCATGCAGAACAACCTACAACATCCAAGGGGAGGAAAGTTAGACTTATTAATACAACAAACTCATAAATTAACACAGAATATCATTTTAAAATACTGAGGGTGCACTTCAACTCAGGTTACACAAACGTCTACGGAGCAGAGCATTGTAGACACTTGTACATTGGCGACGGTGGATACCTGGATGGAACAGGGGGCTGCCATTATTCCAGGCCTTTCATTAAAAATAAGTCTAATTTAAAAATACAGTGGAACCTCATACAAGGAGCATAATTTGTTCCTGGATCTTTCTTGATAAGGATAACACTCGCTTAATGAAACAATTTTTCCATTATAAATAAACGTGAAATAGGAAAATGTATTCCATGCCAAAAAAATAAATTATATGCAAGGTTTGTTGAAAGAAAAGTTCTCATACGTTGTTCAGGATCGATTAATAGCAAATAATAATGCACTATTCCACTATTAACTGTGGAATAGTGCATTATTATTTGCAGCAAAATAATCATGATCAACTTCCACAAAATCACACCTGAATCTACAAGTATGGACTGGTACAGAGAGACAGATGGACGATATTTTTGAGCACTTTAAACGTCCGGCGTAAACCTATAAATTTCACTTGCGAGAAGGAAATCTCAATTTCCCTCATATCAAAGACAACAACTAGAAAGGGCTACCATTTTTTTAATTTAGCAGAAGACAAACACCACAGACTATGTTGTTCCCTTTGACTACCACCACAATATCTCCCAAAAACTGTCTCCATTTCATTTTATGTTGAATAGACTGCTAAATATTCCACTTTCTAAATGTAATTTTTCCTAGAGACTTAACATAATTAAAATAATTGCAGTGAACAACGGATGCAGTCAGGACTTAATTGTAAGAATGCCTAATAAGAAATTTTCAATTACAGCAAGGAATCTAATATATTCATTCCAAGGAATTGAGGAAGAACAGTTCTGCCAGTGTAAACTTCCATTAAACTGGCATATCTCTGAAAAAATAGCCAATCTATTGCCAATACACAAGGAAAGGAAAGGACAAATTGGTAAACAGGAAAATAGTGGTATGTACAAACTTAAATGTAAAGATTGCAGCACAGTCTGTACAGGACAAATGGGGAGATCGTTCAAGCTATGAACCGAGGAACACAGGTGAAATAATAAGCCGAATGGGAGCGTCACCCAGTCCCATTTTGCCAAGCACCTATGGAAGACGGACCATTGCAGTGACTTTGTTCGGACAAACTTCACCTCGAGGAAAAGGGACAAAAATGGACACGCCGGACCAGTTAGAAGTAAGAAGAGAGTGTATTAGTGGAATTTGGTAAACAAAAACAACTTTGTAAGATAATCACTTCTTTTGGAAGTGTCCTTGTCCATCAACAAAGTGCATCTGTTAACTCTGTGTCTTCTGCCCTCCGCCTGTTCTTCGTCTATTCCTTCCCACACATTGTCTCTTCCCCTCTCACGTCAGCCACCTCATTGTACCAAACCCCCCCTATAAGCCCACTTCCCAACGCACACCTCTCCCTCCCGATCTCAAATTCCCTTCCATGGCCCACCTGCCCCCGTAGTAAGACTAGACCTTTATGTTTCACGGCAATGCATGGGATTTTATGCGTGATGATGCCACTCATGCGGCAAAACCATTAGTCCTTTAATTAAATTTTCTGAAATAAGAACAAGTTTAATTATTCAGTGATTATACTTCACTTCCATTTGTTCAGTTGCATTGTCCTGATGTGTACAAACAAAAGGCAAACACATGGAAGATCACGCCTTCGTAATGTGACCACAACCAACACTTCAGATACCTATACATTACTACTAGCTACTGTGGGTATGGAATATTGGACCATCTTACAACATAAAAAAACTGTGCAAGAACGTACCTTTCAAATGTATATAATAAAACTTTAGCTTACCAATAAGTTCCTATTTTATTTCAAAGCATATGTTACTTTCTGGAGAGCCCTCCTCTGCAAAGGTGAGATGAAAGAATTGCCAGGATTTGTGGAATGATATTTATAAAGTATTACACAATGGAGGAGAACAGAGCCAGCACAAGATATGACACTAATATTGAAAAAAAAGGTGGCAAGAAGCATATTAAAAATTGAGCAGGAATTGGTACAATAATACTAGTAGAAATAAATGCTGATTGAATGAACTTGGTCAATATTCAGGTCTACATGACAACAAGCAAACATAGGGAGATAGATATAGAGAGAGTATTTAACAAATTACAGGATTTGCAAGTGTTCCTAAAAAGGAAACACTGGCAATTGGTGAGGGACTGGAATGCGCTGGCACACAAAGGAAGAGATGAATGTGAAGTAAGGGACTACATTCTATGGATGAGAAAATACCCCAGGGACGAGCAATGGAGTTCTGCAGGAGAAATGATATTTTCATAACAAACAATTGGCTTAGACACCTCAAAAAGCATACGTATGTATGGAAAATCTTCAAGCATTCAGGATTTTATCAGTCAGAATATATCACGGTTAAATACAGATTAAGGAACAGCGTATTTAAAGCTTGGTTTCATGGGATTCCATGCAGATTTAGTTAATATTTTAGTAATTATGAAGGGTTACATTAGTTTGAAGAAGATAAAACAGGGATGATAGCTAAGTAAATGGAATGTAGAAGCACCACCAATGACACAAAGCGAGGAGCACAAAGAAACAGTAGAGAAAATTATGAGTGAGAATAGGGATGCTAGGCACTATTCAGGATAAATGTGAACAGATCAAAAAAAGGATATCAAAAGCGACAAAAAGAAACTATGGGAACAGTAAACAGAAAAAGGACAAGAAAACAATGAACTACAGACAAAATGATAAGAATGACAGACGAGAGAAGGAAATGGAAGAATATAAAAACAGGAGTTTACAGACCCCAAGATTGGAGATTGAAAATTTATGGACAAAGGCCCCCCAGTTCAAAAAACGATTGCTTAACGGGGTTTACTATGAAAATTGATTCAAAGGCTTCTGCGAGTGCGAAGACCAGAGCTGAATAGCTGATTAAAGGCATTTGGCTCCAGGGATTTGGAAAGTCAACCATCTCCAGGAGATAATGAGCTGTTTAACTTAAGCAAATGGTAGGAGAGGGGAGGAAATATTTCCACAGACGTGGCAGCTGCTTAGGAGTACCATTCTTTGGAGACCCTTTCCTTCCTCTCCCAACAAATATGCCATCTTCTTCCTTCTTGTTCTTGTGTGATTTACCCACCTTCCCCCCAGTGTTTACGAGAGGGTTATGCACTTTTACGAAGGTGATCCCATCACAGATTCGAACAAAGTCGAGCCAACCAATAAACATGGCTTCTGCCATGGCCTGCCTGCATGTGTACTGGCAACCAACCAACAAAAATTCACACAGCAACACTCAATTCCATACCCTCACATCATATTCCAAATTTTCCCTCGCAAAACATTTGGCTCCAATATTTTGAGAGAATTGAGTAATTCCTAAATTTTTCTAGATTTCACCGACAAAATAAACCCTGAACAAGCAAAACTGCCAGCGCAAGGAGTGGACAGAGACCAAGACAACTCAATGGGAGCATTACATGTTTGTGTGCCTGAAGGGAAGGCCCAAACCACAGAGGGGAATAAAAATTGCACAATTGTCCAAGAGCGATGACCTTTCAAAGACCTCCTCCTCACCTGAGATCAAACAACAGTGAGGTCACGGCATCCAGGGCCTCGGATGGCAGGTCAAGTCGGACTAAGGGCTCGTATGCCTGACGTCGAACATGCCGAACGCAGTGCGGCAACCATGCACCACCACCGGCAGAGTGGTCACCTTGGCCCCTTCTCAGCAGCCGCTCCGCCCCTCCCAGAGGCAGCAGGGCACCCCGCACCAGGTCACAGAACACTCGCACTGCTTCCATCACCATGTCCTACACATTGAGGAGGAGAGGGGTTCGCCATTGACAGACAAATGTAAGAAAAATCTTTTCTGGCACCGGTATGGAAAGCATTGTTCACTCCAGGGCCCTAAATGCACTCTTAAAAGAAATAACTTATTTGCCAAAATGTTTACTTTGCAATCAATTCTGAGGATGAATAACTGATCGAAGCACTTTTCCACTTGATAAAATTTTTATTTATTTTACGACCGGGTGTCAATGTATTACATCATCATCAGGTCTGATTACCTGATGCTGGCGTAATACATCGAAACCTGGTCGTAAAATAAAAACATTTTATCAAGTGGAAAAGTGCTTCGATCAGTTATTCATTATGTTCGACTCCCACCACATCACGCCTGAAGCTACTCAATTAATTCTGAGGATGTTTTCTGACAAACCATTTCCGTGGGGGATTGGGACAGGTGCAGTGGCTAGCATACTGGCTTCCCACCAAGAGGTTGCAGGTTCAACTCCAAGAGGCAGGAGATATTTTTCAGAGGTATCCCGATCCATACTTGAGGTGTTTTGTACAGAGCACTTGGAATGAGTACGACGTTTGTCAGATGGTACGATCCCCTTAGTGCCTTTCGTTAAGAGTAGGCTAATGCCAACGCCAGGTTTCTCTCCACCCTTCAGCCATTCCTGTCCATCCCTAATGGTGCAAATGACTTCAGCTGTCAGTCACCTCCCCTGAAAACCACTACTGCCTCTTCCATAGACAATGACAATTCCCAGATTACGATTATCACAGCCACTAAATAAACAAAATATTCAAAATACATGCAAGACACAGAAAGGCTGAAGGGTGAGGATCACAGGCTTGACAAATGTTCCCATTCTTCCACGACCTCTTTGATTGCCTTCAACATCACAAATCTTGCCTTCCACAGCCATGCCGTGCCTCATTCAGCACTAACTATTCATACCTAATAACATTGGTGGAAAGATACCTTGTTTTTTTACTTCAGTGAGGCTAGTAGAACATTTTGGACCGCAAGGAAGTTAAAGCAGCTGACAAAAAATTTAATTAGTTATGTCGGATACAGAGATTGAGGGGTGCCACCAACCTTGATGTTCACTGCAGGAAGGCCAAGGAAGAGCACAAGGTAGGATTTGTGGGTTTCATTTGCGGCTTTCGATAACCCCTTTTTTGATATATTTCCATTTTTCTTCAATAGCACTCAGCTCTTCACCGTCCTCCATGATTTTCTCTACAGCCTGCTGGTACTCCTTCCTTGTCAATCCATTTCATACTGCCACATTCCATTTCCTAACCCGCCGACCCTCCCTAATCTTTTTGAAATGGACGCTACATTTCATAACAACTAAATTGTGGTCAGAGTCCGCATCTGCTCCCAGGAAGCTGTGCGAATTTATCATAATGTTCCTAAATCTGTGCATAACCATAACACAATCTGACTGATACCTTTCTGAGTCACCTTGCATTTTCCATGTATACCTACGCCTTTTGTGGTGTCTAAACCAAGTATTGCTGATGATCCACTCCAGTCTCCTACGGAACTCAACTGCTTTCTCCCCGTGGTCATTCCTTGTACCTAAAGTGTAGTCCCCTACCTCATCACCTTCTCTTCCTTTGCCTACCGCCGCATTCCAATCCCCCATCACTATCAAACGTTTCCCTGCAGGAACACACGTGATTATGTCCTCTAACTGATTGTATATCCTATCGACGTCTTACTCCTTGTGATTGCTTGGGGGCATATATACCTGAACAATGACCAAGTTCGTCGGTTCTGCTTTTATCTCTACTAGTAATATTGTATCCATTGCTCGTTCCATGTTGATGATGCTTCTTCCTACCAATTTATTCAATACTATGGCAACCCCTCGTTTGCTCTCATCCCTCTGCTGTATATTACTCCATTACTATCACTCCAGTAATTCCCATTATCCTTCCATTTCACCTCGCATAGACCTAAAATATCGATATTTTCTCTTTCCATGCTTAATATTCTCTAATTTCCCTGTCCTCAACATTGTCCTAACATTTCAAGTTCCTTTTCTAACTAATTTGGTCTTCTTCTTCTGTGTCTTCTGTCCTGTCGCTGTCAGTTTTCTTTTGCTAGGGTTTCATGAGATGACGAGCCTGGAGGCCTTGCCTCCACTGCTGTTGGGCATGACACACATCCGATTGGGTCAAGTCCTGTTGCCAGGACTCTTATTCTCTATTCCGTATCATAAAAGTCTCGGGAATAATAATTGAGGTGGCTTACCATTGCCTTCCTCAATTATTTTTCTCCCTGACATCATTACTCAAAGGCCTATATACGTATATATACATAAGGCCTGCAAAGGCATCTTATCCCAGTAGGGTCAGATGCCTTTACAGCCGCCTCACTGAGGAACAGATGCTGCATGGGGTACCTTTTGTCTGGCTCATAATCTTTGACCTATCTGGCATGGTGACCCTACCAGGAGCAATTATCATTGCTCCCACCAGCACAGCTCAAGGGCTCATCAGAATGCATAAGCCCTTCCACCACATCAAGGTTGTAGTCCATAAGAGGGCATCAAGGTATGACAAGCGGTAATTTTATTTTAACCATTTGTCAAAATGTGTTAATTAAGTATTTGTTTTTTGTGTGACATATCTTGTTATTTTATTATTGAAAAATAATAAGAGATAAATATAAAATAAATAATTTTTCCGTGGGTTCCTAAGGTCTTGTCAAGCAACTCCTACATGTGCACTTCATCAACCTCATCCATTCCTTGGCTTAGGCGGTCGTGATACTGACTACATCATGTGTGAAGTCAACAATAATTCCAGTGAACGTGTAAGCTGCCCACATTTCATTCACGCAATCAGATGTGATGGCTTCCCTCGCACATTCCACATTTGTAATGGCAGCCAGATGCTATGAGCCTTCCAAAATGAAGGGATGGATCCTTTCTTATCACCATCATTTTGATTCATGGAGTTGTTGAAATGTTTAAATATCAAGCCATGAAACCCTTGGTCCATGGTTTGAAGCAATGATGTCATATTTCGGGGCAGGAAAACTATCCTTACGGGAATAGGTGTTTTGACGTCATTTAAACTCTTTGAGTGTCCTGGTGGATTATCAAGCTGCAATAAATCCTTCCTATGTCCCTCCTAGTCTTGGCAGTAGGCCGGGTCAATGGGGCAAAACTGTCGCCCCAAAAATATTTCTCGAGTTATCCAGACTTTAATATTAATCATCCCAATTACAAGCAAATGCAAAAAAATATTATTTCACTTCTTCTAATGATTATGAATAGTAAACCAGAAGTGTGACCTTTTCAAAGCATCATGAAGAAGTTCCACCATTGAATAAACCAGCAATGGTTTCAATTTAAAGTAATAAAGATAAAATTAAAGGCATTTGCTCCAAGGAACAACAACAGCAATCGGCCAGTGGATCCTTTGCATCCCGATTCACGTTTCTCCTTCCTAAAGATTAAGGGGCAAGTGGGCATTCCGTTCAGTTGAAAAAGAGCAGAGGAGGGAAGGAACCACGCTTGATGATTACTTGAAATTCACCCAAGAACCAAACAGCTGCTCTCTTATTGGCACTTGCTGACCGAGTCACCCCTCAAAGTAATACCGTCAAGACCTGCTGGCTGTTGGAAACATGGGATCCAACTCGTACTGGCATTCTATGATTCAGAACATTCATCGCCTTCATCTTTCTTCAAACACTGGGATGAAGTTAAAAAGCTTTGGTGTAAATGACTGCACGTGTAAGAGACAACATTTGACTGCGATGACTAAAATCCATGAAATAAGTAGTTTTAGATTTCTCTAAAACCTTCATTCTCACCAACCCAAGAACTTTTACAGCAAGTGGGTGCAAGCTCGGACAAGCATCGCTGTTTTGCAGAGACGAGTCGACATGGCGCCATCAGCAAGACAGCGCTTCACTTCTCGCAGCCGCCGCTAGAAGGCGGCACCTCACTGATTGCATTTGTCGTGCAGTTGGCACGTAGAAAGACCAGTCAAGTTTTTTTTTGTGCAGACCTTGTTTGACAGTGTGTGCATCGTGGGTAAGCAAACCATCAAAAGGGGAAAATAAAATTTGCACTGTTGCAAAATTACACCAAAGGAGGTATGACACTAAATCTGCCTTGGTTCTGGCATAGATACGGTGAGAATCATAGAAACAATAAATGGACCAACCTTAAATTCTGAGTGCCGAGAGGGGTTGGATGGCACATGCAGCTCTCCACTGAAGTATGCCTGGCCAAGGCGCCATAAATCAGGGAAGTGGTCCCACAAGGCCTCAGTCAAGGCCTCCACAAAGAGCACCCCAGGTGGGGCAACGCCTTGCACTCCCATCGAGCTTCCCTAACGAAACATAAGGTTGATTGAAGTCATCTTTTCATTTACAAAGTGCATCTAGAAACACATTCCATAGATAAGGCTGTTTATTTCTTTAGTTTTACAATTATTGCGGAACATTTATTACATCGACCAACTTACCTGCAAGTCGAACAAAATGAAAGCAAAGGATATTCAAGGTTCATCACAGGGTATATCTGCTACTCACGAGGAATTCCTGAGAAGAGGCACTGTTAGAAGTCTTCACAAATTTGGATGGGGACATTCCTCTCAATGACTTCACTGCAAATGAAGAATGAATGATACATTAAGTTCTAAAATCACATACAATGCTAGCAGGAAAACTGACATTTCAAGTGACAATAGCAAGCCACACAGACATCAAGTCAAAATATTGTGGAGCCATGTGCCATTGCTTAGACATACACAGCCATAACTCACCATTTGAGTATTACAGAGCTACAAAATAAGGCTGAGAGATTATTTACCGATGCTGCACACTTCCACTATAAATCACTATTTGCGAGTTACTATGACTATTTACGAAGAATTTCGGAGACTGATTCATGGTAAAGAGAACATTAATGCTCTGCTATTATGATTTGGAAAGAGAGAACATCATTGTACAAAAAATAGAGGAAAATTTGTGTTATATGCTATCCAACAAGTTATCTGAGACAGCTAGATATAAAGATATAATAACATCACAAACATAAAATATGTACAAGATGACTACAAAATAGACTGTTGATATTGTACATTCATGACTTCTGGTTCCGGCCTTGAATTCCAATAATCCAATGTAAGAACTATTTTCATCTGAACAACATTCATTTACATACGAGGTCTGTTCAAAAAGTATCATGACTTCTGTGTTTTTTTGCAAATTATTCATTTATTCATGAACATCTATTTTGTTCCTTGCAAGGTAATCCCCATCAAATATTATACACTTGTGCCAACGTTTTTCCCAATCCTCAAAGCACTTCAAAAAATCATTTTTTGTGATATTGTTCAACTCCTTCGATGCAGTCTTTATCTCGTCACTCGTAGTGTAGCGTCGTCCTTTTATGGGCCTCTTCAATTTCGGGTACAAGGAAAAGTCACTGGGGGCCAGATCTGGGGAATACGGTGGCTGCGGCATCATTAGTGTGTTTTTTTGGCCTAAAATTTGTGCAAAAGTAACAATGTGTGAGCAGGGGCATTGTCATGGTGCAAAAGCCAATTTTTGTTCTCCCACAAATCCGGGTGTTTGTGGTGGATTGCTTCGTGCAAATTGCACATAACTTGCAGGTAATAATCCTTATTTACCGTTCTACCCTGTGGCAAGAACTCACGATGCACCACGTCCCTACAATCAAAGAAAACTTTTAGCAAAACTTTCACATTCGACCGAACATTATGATTAATTAACATTGGCGCACTTTTTTCGGTCTTGGCTCGAGCTGCAGCTTCCATTGGGGTGATTGAGCTTTCGTTTCCATGTCATAGCCATAAACCCATGACTTGCCACCAGTTATGACCCTCTGGAGCAAATTTGGGTCGTCCCAGACCGAGTCATTAGCAATGTTAATGCGATGCTGTTTTATATCGAAATTGAGGAATTTTGGTACGAATTTCTCGGGGACCCGTGTCATGCCCAAGTCATTGGTAAAAATCGAATGGCACGAGCCAATCAATCGATATGTTTAGGTCCTCAGCAACTTCTCTAACAGTGATTCGACCAATTGGCCAATGCCATTTTCTTCACTTCATCAATGCTTTCGTCTGTTGTTGGCGTGCTTGGGCATCCAGCACACTCATCGTAGTTCATATCTTCTCGGCCCTCTTGAAAACATTTTGTACCACTGATTAACATTGCCTCGGTCCAAAGTAGCTCCTCCATATGCCACAGTCAACATTCGGAATGCATCCGCACACTTAAATTTCGTTTTTCACAAAAAATTTGATTCTGATTCTTTGATCCATTTTTTGGAACAGACAAAAATCGAAGATAAGCCAAAACATGTCCGAGCAAAACAGCTGTCAACAATTAACTGAACATTCAAAATGGCCAAACTTTTTGGTATAAGTGCAAGACACAAATGCGAACATAACGCCACAAAAAAATAAAATATACTTAACCCGTGAAAATTCAAAGTTTACGATACTTTTTGAATAGACCTCGTATATTCATCAAATCTTAGGATTAATAATTGAGGTGATTTACCAACACCAACCTTAACCTGAAGATTACCAATAATAAAATAATACATAAAATATGTTATTATTATCGTATTGTCATTAATTTTCTCTTCAAACATAATGATTTCTATTAAGGATTGTATACCAATGAAAATTTATCTATCATTTATGATTACAAACCATCAACTTGGTACTTGTAACAGCCAGAAACATTAAACATTTAAGGATGGCATTAAGCAAAAGTTATGGAAAATATTGATGACAGTTACTGCTTGTTACGGTGCCATTATATAAGAAAGATATTTCCATTAATTCATGTAACTTAGAACAACATGAGCAAGACCCCAACAATACTTTAATTTCTTCTTTTTAGAAAAAATTTTCAAAGGAGCAATTAATCTCAAGTCAAACATTCTCTTTAAAAAATGTAAACAATTGTTTAAAATTAAACATATTCAATGGCTGCAAAATTAAGGCTGAAGAAGCATAATGCATTTTATCAATAATGGCAATTTCTTAAAAGTGAAGAATATGGACCATTACGTAGTAATAATTAGATCAATCCTGGTTATAACCCCAAACACCAACTACATCATTCACTGCAGACGTAAATAGACAACATGGACATAGACTCTTTCCTCACCACCTGTTGCTCTCGCAAAAACTTTTTAAACCACTCTGACATGTGGTGCTTGCATGCATGACTTTAGAACAAATTCACTAGAGGTCAATCAATTGGGATAATGAGATGTCTGGATGAAGCAGACCGGAGTGACATGATGGGCATCTCAACCACGGTACTAATTACAAGTGTACCCTTCCTAACACTCAATGATGAACATCCAAATGGTAACTTACATCATTCACTTTAACTCAGCAGCATCACATGATGAAAGTGGGAGAAAAGGGATGAGGAGAGATGGAAATAATTGAGATTCCGGCAGTGATTTAATGATGCTCCATGAAGAAAGGCATGAAAGCAAAGGAAATGCATGCCAACTTCAGGAATACTCTGGAGGACTCAACTCCTTCACATTCAACTGCTGCCAAGTGGACAAACAAGTTTAAGTTTGGTCGGGACAGCATAATTAATGATCCACACAGTGCTCCACCAAAATGTGCCACTACCCCACAAATTATTGCAAAGGTGCATAAAATGGTCAAGGAGGATCGTCGACTGAAAGTGCCAGAAATCGCTGAAGCTGTGACGGGCATACCACATTCATTTCATCAGTGGAATTTTGTAGAAGCAAATTCTCTGCTGGATGGGTGCTGTGTCTTTTGACGCAGGATCACAGATGCATCAGAATGGAAATTTCTGAACAATGTTTCACCAATTATAAGAGCAACCAACATGATATTCTGCTCTGGTTTGTGACCACAGATGAAATCGGTCCATTACTATACCCCAGAGACCAAACAGCAGTCAAAGCAGTGGAAGCATGTTGATTCACCACCACCAAAGAAAGCAAAGTCGATATGGTCGGCCGCAAAAGTGATGGCTTCAGTTTTCTGGGATGCAAAAGGGATTCTGCTGATGGATTATCTTCTCACTGGTCAAACAATTGCTGGACAATACTACACTAACCTCCTGGACCAACTACTGCAAAAGATATATGAAAAAAGGACAGGTTTGGCAAGGAAGAAAGTCATCTTTCATCAAGACAATGTATGCCCACACATGTCGTTGCAATGGTAAAAATACGTGAACTAAGATATGAACTGTTGCCGCACCTGCCTTTTTCACCAGATTTGGCTCCAACAGATTTCCATCTCTTCCCCAAGCTCAAAATTTTCCTTGATGGACGGAGATTCTCATCAAACCAAGAACTAAGGGCCAACTTAGATGGGTATTTTGTAGGCCTGAAGGAAGCTAATTTTTGAGATGGGATCAATGGAACATAGCTGGACTAAGTTGATTAGTGTACAGGGAGACTAAATGGAAAAATAAAAGTCTCACTGAGGTGAGTCATTCATTTCTATTACATTCCGAGATCTTTTCAGATTACCCTTGTAAAAAGGAATTAGGTACACATACTATTTATTTTGATTCTTTTTTCTTTTTACAAATTGAGTTTGCATTCTCGGTTGCTTCATTCCGCAATTGAAGAAAAGGTGGATTTGATCAACGGTCCTAAAAATTTTCCACATAATTTTCTTTGAATAAACCCTGTACATAATTTATTTTGTTAAGCATGGAACGCCTTATCTTATTTTACATTAATTTATATGCAAAAAGTTGTTTCCCAAAATGAGTGTTTCACTTTGTGCAAAACATCGCACAATGAATTATGCTCATTGAATGAGGTTCCACCGTAAATGCTCCCTTAATGGTCTGCAGAGCAATGGAGTCCTTATTAGCTGCCTATTTTTTCTGGTTCCATGTCTACAATTCAGAATAGGCTTCCGATTGCAACTCAAGTTTGAAACCTGCATATACATCCTCATCGAAATTGCTCTTGTGGCAGAGGATCTCAAGTGCTTAGTCAATGCCAACAGCCATGCAAGCAGCAAAAACATTTCACCTGGCAAATAACTGACGCCATGATCTTGGTTGGTACTAAGATCAGTATCTGGCTGGCTTTTCTGGTTGTCCTAATCTCAGGCACCCTAATATTCTTAAATTTTAGTTTCAATAGAGCAAACCATTCCTCCAAAACGAACTACACCACAATCAAAAAGGGAGAGAGGAAAAAAGGAGTGAGTTGGTCACAGCACGATAGACAGAGATGGAAAGCCTCACCTGGTGGAAGACCCGACAATGATTCATTCAGCAGATAAGCCAGGAGAGGACTGGATATTTGATCAATTATGCATTTGATTCTCACTTCAAGATTCAGCTTCAAAGTGTTAGGTTCCATGCCTTCATTTTGATTGTGATGCACACAACTACTAATTAAGCCACTGAAGCCTCGATGCAATCACAAGCGAAACAAAATTATCATGATTAAGAGGTGGGTAGGCTGAGGGCAATTGGGCTGAGATTGAGTTCTGGGATGAGAGAGACAAAGAAATGCCCAACGGCCGACAAGGGACCTACCAGACATGAATGAATTCTTTGGCAAAGATAATAATTATGCATCCTGATAATGATTATAAAAAATAACCGAATCCCGTTTGTGGCATGGATACTTTCAGGTGGGCGGTGAAGTGGATGAAAATATGTTTCGTTGTACAAAATGCATGCGGATGAGTTGAAAACCTCCAAAGAGGCCAACGGTGAGTGGAGTGGATCAGAAATCAGCAATAATGACCAATGGAGTAATGGCGAGAGAGTAACAGGTTGGAAGGGCAGTGCAGCATTCAAAAACAATGAATTATATTGCAGCAACTGCATTGTGTCCAATGATTCTCTCTGGAATGCAAGAGTCGCGCAATAATCCATACAAAGCCATGCTTGTATGTACTTCCAATTAGATTTCCACAGAGATACTCAATGAAATGGCAAAGCACAAAGGGAGCAAACGGACACACTTGATTTCAGAGAGAGCCACTCCACCCCATTGCAGCTTTGATTACAACTACCAACCATCGCCATCCGGGGATGCCAGAGACTCCGAGGAGGAGCAGGAGGAGAGATGTTCGTCCTTGCATGACCGCAGCAGGTGGAGCAGGTGTTGGTGCCGCGCTTGGATGGCTTCCCAGCCTGGATCACCCTCTGCTTCAAAACTCACCAGATTCCTGGGGAAAAATTTCTAAGTCACCAACAATTTACATTTTTCTGTTATTATACATAAACCAGAATGGTTTAAATATAAACATAAACATAGAATTGATGTATGTTAATCTTATTTTTAGGACATAAACTTGTAGAATGGGTCGCAGTAGTCCAGGGGGTAGAGCATTGGACTACTGACCGGAGGGCACGGGTTTGCTTCCCAGACAAGCCCCTCAGCTCCACCCAAGCCATATGATTTTTCAGGTACCAGGTCTACCTGGGAAATGTTAACTGATGCAGGGGAAGGAACTGGCCCCCCTGATCCCTACTGGAAAGGAAGTGGCCCCTACTTAATCCCCCTAATCTGATGTGTGAATTTCACATGCCATACAGAGTGAATTCTACCATCACCTACCAAACCGATCTTTGGGTTGATAACTGTGCTAATGATTTTTTTATATATGGGATGGATGGTCTACTGAGGCCAGCCAAATACCTTTGGTCACCTCATAACTCTTAGAATTACCACAAAAAATCAATGTTTCATGTCCACCCAACCCTCCCCATGGATTACACGCCTTGACGTGCAGGAAGTGCTTGTTTGTTCTAATACTACCTTGATCAAAAAGTTCCCGGAATAACCACCGTGTGGCGCTCCCATCGTTCCGATTTGAGTTCTGTTTTTTTTTGTTAAATTGGTACATCTGTTGTTGATATTCCCTTTAAATCTTAGTGTCATAACTTGACATTTGCAAAAGTTACGTAGCCAAGAGTACATCTATCTCTGTGTGTGTTGGCGATTTTTTACAATTGCAGAAATGGATTTAAATTTGCAACAACGAACTTGTATTAAATTTTGCGTAAAAAACGGATTTAGTGGCGCACGGACGTTGGAAATGTTGGAAAAGTGTTTCGGCAACGATTCTCTAAAAAAAACGGTCGTTTACCAGTGGCACGAGCGGTTCAGAAGTGGTCGTGAGTCAATCGAAGATGATGAACGCAGTGGCAGACCATCGACATCGAAAGTCGGTGAAAAAATTGATAAAGTAAAAGAAATGTTGGTCAATAACCGCAAATTAACCATCAGAGAAATAGCGGAGGACTTGAACATTGCCTATGGATCCGCCCAAGACATTGTGGTTAATGATTTGGGTTTCCGTCGTGTAGCAGCAAAAGACCTCAATTTCATGCAAAAAAGAGACCGTGTTGACGTCGCAAAAGACATGATTTGCGAGGCTGAATCCGATCCCACATTCATCAAAAGGATCATTACTGGAGACGAGACGTGGGTTTATGAGTACGACACGCAATCCAGACATCAGGCAAGTGAATGGCGTTCACCAAATGAGCCGAGACCAAAAAAACCACGTCGTTTTCAGTCAAAAAAGAAGGCAATGCTGACGGTTTTCATGGATTACAACGGTGTAGTGCATCATGAATTTTTGCCAGAAGGCCAGACAGTAAACAAAGAGTATTATTTGGGCGTTATGAGACGTTTGCGTGAAGCAATTCGCCGAAAGAGACCAGAAATGTGGGCAGAAAACTCGTGGATTTTGCACCATGATAACGCACCGTCGCACAGTGCTATCATTATTCGTAATTTTTTGACGAAAAATGCAACAAATACCATCCAACAGCCACCGAATTCACCTGATTTGGCTCCCTGTGACTTCTTTCTGTTCAATCGAGTTAAAAAACCATTACGGGGAACGCGTTTTAGCAGCCGAGAGGAAGTAATGGAAAAATCGCAGGAAGCACTGATGGACATACCGAAAACCGAATATAAAAAATGTTTCGAGGATTGGATCAAGTGCTGGCATAAGTGTGTTGCAGTCGATGGGGATTACTTTGAAGGGGACAATATAGATTTAGATGAATAAACTTGTATTTTTAATTTTCTGAATAAATTCCGGGAACTTTTTGATCAAGGTAGTACACAGGGTTTGTCCATTTGTCCATAAAACAATAAGACTGGGTTTGGTAAAAAGATTTATTAATCTGATCAGCATTTTTTTGTGGAAATTCTTCAAAATAGTCTCTTTGGGTGCCAATACACTGCTGTCAATGCGAGTCCCATGCTGCAAACGCTTCCTGGAAGTTATCTGTCGTTACGTCTTTCAAGCACTCTGTGACAGCCTGTTGGATGGTGGGAACATCTTCAAAACAGTGACCTTCCAGGTTTCTCTGAATCAAAAAGTCATGGTACCCAAAAAACAGGAAAAAGTCTGCTGGGCTAATATCGGGGCTGTACAGTGGCTGCGGCAGAGTTTCAACCCCTATCTGGGCCAGGAAGGCGATCACAATGAAGGTGGTTGTCTGGGCTGGAGCATTGTCATGGTGGAGCTTCCAGTAATATGCTCTCTCGCACAAACCTTCTGAATGATCAAACTTTCAGAAATAATTTTGTGAACCACTGTTTTGTACGTTTTGAGGTTTTTGTCATTTAATCTCTACACACTTAAACGACGGTCGGAGTCCAGATATTTTACTTTGGCCATATTTTTGTCCAAACCACTCGATGAAGGTCATCCAGATCGTCTATGTCTGGAAACACTTTCCTTTTCGTTCTTGAACACACCGAACCATCGGGAAACCTCTTTGTAAGCCTCCTCAACCAAGTCAAGCATCTTGGAAGTGGTTTTGTCCAGGTGAAAGCTAAATTTAATCGTTAAGGCACTGCTCCAGCTAACACTCCATTTTTTAAGTTTTCAGCCGTGACAAAAACCCAAAGACAGCTCTAGTACTATGTATGATCATCACTGAGCCAGAACTCAAATGCAATTTCCTACCTGTGCCTAGACCCCCACCAAGAATCCTGCCACGGGGGAGTGCGCTGCTGGTAACTAGAGAGTCCCACTGCAGCGAGTCTCATTACTTTATGGATGAATCCCGCACCATATAACCATGCTTGCAAGAGCGATAATAATTACTCCAGTAGGGTTCCCCATACAAAATGGGTTGAAAGGTAGGAATCAGGTCAAATGTAGACAGCACAGTGAAGCAGCTAACCCAGTGGAGTGGCCGTTTGAATGATGGTGCCACGTTTCACACACCATTGAGGAGGGCTATAGAAAACCACCTCAATCATTATCCCATGAATTTATGATGAACGCAAGGATGGAAATGAGTCCTCGCAGCTATGGAACTGGACCCACAAGGCCATGCGCAGAGGCTAGCAGCAGAAGGAGAGGCAAGGCTTCTGCGGTCATCATCTCAAAAATCATTGCAAAGCATAAGTGACTGCAGCAGCACAGAAAACACAGAAGACGAATAAACTAGTTAAATAGGGACTTGGCATGTTGGCACAATGTTGAAAACAGGGAATTATGAAAATATAAAGCAGGAGATGAAAGAGGTAGTATAGATATTTTAGGGCTGTGCGAGGCAAGATGGAAAGATAGCAAGAATTACTGGAGCAATAGTAGCATACAGTTGGGGGGAAGAGAGCCAGCAAGGGGTGGCAATAATATTGCACAAAAAGGTGGGAGGAAGTGTATTAAACACAGAGAAAGTGGCCGATTGAAGATACTACTCAAAGTAAAAGCAAAACCAACAAAGTTGGTTATCCTTACGGTATACATGCCACCAAGCAATCATACGAAGGAAGAAATTGACAGAGCGTATGATCAGTTATAGGACACAAACACTTGGTGTAGACACCACAGTAAACATGGCATAGGTAAACATGGAAAATGTCAGGAGACTAGGAAAGGCATCAGTTGGACTATACATACTATGATAGGTCACATACTTATAAACATTGTGATCAATCTGTGCAGTTTCCCAACAAGAGCCAATGCCGATTCACATCATGATTTAGTACTAATAAGGTAAAACATTAGATTCAAGAGGACATAGCTGGGAAGAGAGATGACAAAATGAAATATGCAAAACATTAATTGGGATGAAAACTAAGGACTACCAGGAGAGTGTGGTAAAGTTTATGAGCAAGGACAGGCAACCAGTAGAAGAAAAATGGGAACACTTAATGAAAGAATATTAAAAGCCACAAATTAAACTATAGGAACAGTAAATTGAAAAGGACAATTATTGCACAAAATATCGCATCTTCACTTGGGCCACAGGGCCCATAATCTAGTGTGCATCTTGACATCCAAAAAATTCTACAATGCATTCCAATAATTTGCAAGATATCAAAATTCATGACACACACAGTTGGCCAGGAAAAAAAATCATCCATGCATTCAAAACATTTATAAACAAATAAATGAAACATGAAGTGGCAGAGGAGGTGCAGTCGGTTGGACTCACTTGATGATCTTCTTCTGTTCGTCAAGAGGGGCGGGCACTGGCTCCCTGAGCCGTGACAACAGGGCAGTTCGCAGGGCACCAATGCGCCGGTCGACCTCTTGAAAAACCTTCTGAAAGACCTGTGTGCAGAAGAGGAGGGGGTGAGCGACTGCCCAGAGGGCACACCAGTCAACAAGGGTGGCTCTTCGCATTCGGGGGGCTGACTGCATGGCTATCCACTTGCGTGCAACAACCAAAAACAAAACGCAGACACTGAAACAACTTGCATCTCTTACATGTATGCGACGAAAAAAGTCTACAGCCAGAGTGCTTGCACCATAGCAGTTGCAGTCAGCACAAGGCACTCAATTGAAAGAATCACTGTGAGAGAGGAAACAACGGCAGACGGGTGCACATGCTCACAAGTTACTCCACCAACCATTATCGGTTGAACACAAGTGACACATTTTGAGGTCATGAAATCTACCACATTTAAGTCTGATTTTGAGTTATCCAATTGATTATGAAGATGCCAAAATCCTTCCACAAGTGTTCAAATGTGCAAGAGTTACATGCCCATGAGAAAATTTATTGGATTTTTACAATAATGTCAAAAGCATCTAAGTTTTTATTGAAAACTGAATTACTAAACATTTCATAGTCAGCACCAATACTAAGACTTCTGCAATTCTTATTGCTACTGTCTCAAATAATTTGCTGGAAGAGCATTGCATTGTAAGCGATGATAAATATATAGATAGGATCATAGGCATGCTTTCTAGAGAAACTCTTATTTCATAAACAATAGAATCATTAATCAGAACAAATAGTGTGGTATTATGCAATGACAACACGAGCAAAAGCTTGAGTTCAAAGATTTAAAAACAAGGGTCGATCAATAATCCTTAACAAAATCCAACAGATGGCACTCATAGTATTGCAAAACGTTTGCTTTTAGTAAGTCTCATCTTTCACCGCACAGCTGTTACAATTTCAGCTAAACCCATCATTTCAATGCTTGCACTTTCATAGCCAATTGGAGCAAAAAACTTGTTTAATTATAAAAATAGGAAAAAAATGAATTTAATGGAATGATTAAAAACTTCTATTTAAAAGGCTTAAAACCCAAAGAGATCAAAGCCGAGTTGGATGAAATTGATGGCACATCTGCTCCCGTATTTGTGACTGATTGCAATTGGGTAAATGAGTTTTAAACATGGCCATTTATCCACAAATGATAAATACTGTTCGGAACATCCAGCGCAAGTGACTTCCTCCAAATTGATTGACCCATTGCACCATGTGGTTTTGAATCCAAGTTCACAAAACAGTCGAGGCCACAGGCATATATCACAAGGTACAGTGTTTTCAATTTTGCACATAATATTGAGCGTGGGAGAAATCTCAGCAAGATGGGTTTGCTCTCAGTAAAGAATAAACGCAATCAATTGTGTGGTTGATTTAAAGGGTCGTTTGGCACTTTTCCATCGCAATTCTAACAAGTTGATGAATTGATACATGACTGTGGATGAAGTTGGATGCAATACTACACTCCAAAGACAAAGAAACGATCCAAGCAAAGAGAATGAAATTGGCCGCCCAAGTGATGGCCACGGTCTTTAGGATGCATGGAAAATCATCTACATTGATTGCATGCAAAGAGGGCAAGCTCTAAAAGAAGAGTATTAAGGGCCAGTTGAGCAAGGAAATCAAGAAAAAAACATCCTCATTTGGCAAAGAATGAAATTCTCTTCCATTGAGACTTCATGGGAGCATACCTGCACAGTTTTGATGGTGAAAATTTTATAATTAAAGTATGAATTATTATTACATCCACTGTTTTCACCATATTCGGTCTAAAAGATGGAACCCTTGTAGTTTGATAGAGTCAGTTTTATTCACAACAGATTTTTGAGTGTCGCGGGAAGACTGCATTTAAAGTGAAGTAAGATCTGGTGCTTTCCTGGCGTATTTGCTTCATGAAGTTTTCTCGGGTCTTCCACCGGGTGGAAGGGGTTCCATATTGGCCGACGTTTCGATGCCCGACTCACGCATGTCCACTCTGTATTTGGCCATCTTATACACTTTCTCAGCGCTCTCAGGTCAGATGACTTGTGATTGGTCCGAAGAGGAGCCTCCTGATTGGTCGCCAATTGTGGTCTGTTCCTTACTTATTTTACCTCCTTTAGCACAGGTTTCCATGCATTACTGAGGGAATAGCCGGAGTCCCTGTTGAAATTACTTCCTGCCATTCTAATTTCAATTGATTCTTTGGTCCCAGCAACCACTGGCTGGGGCAAGTAACTTCGTCCCGTTGAAATTAATGGAGTGATCCATCCTGATGCTGTGTTTGGCAATGGCTGATTTCTCCAACTGCCCCAGTCGTAAGTGTCTTTTGTGTTCCTTCAATCTGGTCTTGATGGATTGCCCCGTCTATCCAATGCAGACGTCTCTGCAGGCACACGGCACTTGGTATATGCCTGGGGTCTTCAGGCCGATTGGGTCCTTGGCTCTGACTAGCAAATTTCTAATTTTTCCTGGTGGTTTCTGGATTGCCTCGATTTTATGCCTCGCCAGTATCCTGGATATTTTCCCAGAGATAGAGGTGACATACAGCAAGCAGGCCCCGGCTATTGGTTTTTCTCTTTCCTCCTTCATCATCCGTGCTTGCGGGTTGAAGGCCCTTTTTAGGGCCAAAGAGATTTCTCGTACACTACACCCATTTTGGAGGAAGGCAGTCTTGAGGTTGTTAATCTCCTCTGGCAAACTATTTTTGTCGGCGATGACCATGGCTTGTTGGAAGATTGTGTTCAGCACTGCTTGCCTTTGGGCTGGGTGGTGGTGGTGGCTCTTTCCATTGAGGTACAACCTAGTGTGCGTCGGCTTCCCATACTCCTCATGCCCGAGTGTGCCATTACTCTTAAGTTGAACCTGGATATCGAGAAAATGGAGTTTGCCATTGATTTCTAATTCCTTTGTGAAGGATATATTGGGGTGCTGGCGATTCATGTACACCAGGAATTCATTGAGCACATCCTTCCCATGTGACCAAACCACAAAGGTATCGTCGACATAGCGGAAAAATGTTTTGGGCGGAGCGGGGCTGATTTGAGTGCCTTCTCTTTTGTCTTCCATGAAGAAGTTGGCCATGGCAGGGGAGAATGGAGATTCCATTGCCACTCCATCCGCTTGCTCAAAGCACGTCGGCCAACATGGAACCCCTGACCCGGTGGAAGACCCGAGAAAACTTCATGATGCATTTAAAGTGGTTTTAAAAAAAATTGTTGACATAATGCTGGTTACCGGCTTGTGACAAGGTAACACAAGTCTTCTGTTATACTGTAACCTGCAGTCTTCCTGAGATCAGTAAAACTAAGCTAGAATGTTTGGTCATAAGGAAAGAGGGTCATGACAATGGCTACATTTAAGATGGCCAAACACAAAGCATTGTTGCATGCCATACATACCGTTGAGGAATTGTGAATGCTGCCAATTAATTTGTACCAACTGTTACTATCATGCAAGCTAGATGTGATATATTTTAACAGGGTATCTTGGAAGCCATTAAACTGTAAATACAGTGGAACCTCATTCAACAAACACCTTGCGCAATGAGCATTTTGCAAAACGAGCAAACATATTTTGAAAATATAACTGGCTTAACAAGAGTTTTCACGTAATAAGTGATGAGGAGAGGGGAATTCCTGGATTGATTGCACGCTGGCTGCTTCACTCTACGCTTGGCACTCGTTCTTCTAGCATCTTGGGATCACTGGTGATCACACATTTTTCCAAACTTTAGATTTATTAATTCCATGATTTTTACCATTGAAAGGGTACACATGTGTACCCGTGCATTGACTTGATGGTGGAGAATTTGTTTTTGCCAAATTAAAACTTTTTTATTTCTTCCCTAACCCAGTGCAATAAAGACAAACAATCCTCTCCTTTTATCATTTGTCTTTTTTTGCAATTAGTCGATATAATGATTCCATGTACATCCCACAAATCCAAGGCCATCACTTTTTTGCCCGATTTCACTGTGTTGCCCTCGTCAGAAGGTGAACCCTCCGTTTCAACTGTTCCTTTGTCTCTGGAGTGAAGCAGTGCACCCACAGCTATGCATCGACACAGAAACTTGCCAGGACTGAGAAGGGATAAGCACAAAACCAGCCTACAACATGCATCATATAACTAAGATACAACTAGGCACCGGGGCTAAATACATTCCTTGATGTAGGTTTTCAAGTACTTATAAATCTGCGAGCAGGTATGTCAAATACTGTAAGCTGGTGCCAAACACAGCCAAAAATGTTAGAAATAGAATATTTAGACCGATATTAGAGAAATGGCTCATTGCACAAGTTCTATTTTCCCTGGATGAATATTAGACCAGGATTCTTCAAGCATCAATTTTTAATAAATTTTCTTTTTGTGCTTACTGTTCATTTGTAATTATAATTGTATTTGTACTATATCACAATTTAACCACGACATCCATCATAGCCATTAATATACCATGAATGAATAAGGAATATTATTATTATGCACATGGCAGGCAAACATGAATAATGAATAGATACTTATAAGGAACATTACATTTACTAGGCATATTCAATTGTGCTGCAAAATTTCAAGTGGGAAATGCTCACTGGGACATCGGTTGAGCCAAAGAGTGATCGGGCCCTCATGTAGTCATTGATGACCAGTTCGTACTCCCCTCGGCGGATGTTCCTCTCGATTGTGCTCGGCAGGGCAAAGAGAAAGCGATGCCGCTGCAGTACACCCAGCGCATTCCGAATTGCCTCCGCCTTCTCTCGTCGCCCCAAGACTTCTCGGAAGAGCTCCGTTGCCTGTCGCTCTGATTCTGAGAGCGGGAGAGTGAGATTTCACTTTATGATTCAGTCAAACTGCGGACGAGTCGAAATGAATTTACTCCAATCATTCAAGAGTGCAGGAGGGAAGTATTTGGGTCAACAGAGATGTCTTTATTTACCCATCTTTAGCCTGCTCTTTGGCAAGGGGCCTTTTTCTGCAGAGGCAAGAAATAAGTTATAGAAATTAAATACCCAGTAACCATTAAATCAAGCACCCAAGGGCCTACAAACATTATAAATTTATTATTCACCTATTTTGTAACAATCATAATTTGCAGAAATGAGATGTCTACTACACTTCACTCAGGATGATGCCTTAAATCGGCTTGACACATTTAGCATACATACAAATAGAAGATGCCATGTCAAATGGGTGGCTTTTCTCCAGTGTCCTTCAATGACTGTTATCAGATTCATTTAATTTGTTGAAATCGGAGGCTTAAGCAGAGATGACTTAGGTATCTAAGAGAATTCACTAGCAGATTTAGTTGCCACACATTCCCCACCAGCAGTGCACTCAACAATCAATCATTATGGCTCAGAAGTTAATATGGAGAGCATTAAAATTGAGAATTCAGCTGTTTTACATTCAAGGATAAAAGGACTTTAAGGATTGTTATCTCATTATATATATATATATATATATATATATATATATGTGTGTGTATATATATATATATATATATATATGTGTGTGTATATATATATATATATATATATATATATATATATATATACACATATATATGTATACATACATATATATATATATGTATATATATATGTATGTATATATATGTGTATATATATATGTATGTATATATATATGTATATATATATATATATATATATATATATATATATATATATATATATATATATATATATATATATATATATACACACACACATATATATACATATATACATATACATACATACATATATATATGTATATATACATATATATACATACATACATACATACATATATATATATATATATATATATATATATATATATATATATATATATATATATATGTATGTATATATATTATATATATATATTAATTTATTCGCATATATATATATACATATATAGGCACATGTGCACAAATTTTAAGTAATTTGGATTTTCAGCTGACAATAATTGATGCCCTCATTACTTCGTCACAATGGTAATTTGACAGTACACAGTGGAAACCAGCATGAAAACTAAGACTGGCCATAAGAGCCAAAAAGGGAGCTTTAGCCTGCACGAATAATTCAAATGATGCCCTTTGCCCACTTGCCTTTTATTGCCTGCTCTGCCTTTGCTGTTGGGTCTGGCCCCAATGCTTTCATGTCAGCCTCAAATCGTTCTTTCAATGCAACAATTGTGTCCAGTTGATCCATCACGGCTCCTACATTTGCCTTTGGAGATTGAAGAGGGAGAGTGAGATTCAGCAGCTCCTCCAGAAGCTCACATTCATGATGACGCAGTGCGTCATAATTACACCATCAACATAGCCCTTCATTTTCCTTTGTTTGCCCGGGGAGTACCCCTTTTGGCCCGGGGTAAACAGTATTACATGAGAACTAAGTCACAGGTGGAAAAAACAAAAGTGAAAAATATACAGTAATTACAGTAGTTCAACAGTTTAGACAATGATGCAACAAAAGAACATCTACAGGGCTGGGCAGGAAGTAGTTACAAGCAGCACACACAATCATGGATGCTACTGTTTTTACCATAGCTGTAGCATTCCACACTTTTTTATGAGGCAGCTCCGACAAAAATTTCCATAGCTTGTAGGCTGTTGCAAAATGCTACTTTTTATTCTATCTTCCCCAATGAGCCATTAAAATGAATGTCACTTAGAAACAACAAAAGCAGATTGGAAGAGTAAACTCATTCCATCGGTAACAGTGGCCGTTCCTCCCATCCCATGTTTTGAAGCCAATCATTATACTGCCATCTCCATATGGACCACCCTTCAACAAGAATCCTTTTACAAAAGATGTCTGCATCACTCAAAACACCTTGCGTGATCCATCCCTCCCCATCCTCTAAGCTTAAGGTATGGTGAGGTCACTTGCAGTCACACAGATAAGTGTTTTAAAAAAATTTGTTGTCTCCAGTGTTACTTTATGGAATTTGCATAACATGTTGAAATGAAATTATAGACTATGTAATTCCACACACTTTATTTTTTAAAATTTAATTGCTTGTAATGTAACACGAAGTATATTGAGCAAACAGGATGAAAATTTAAAGAAACGATAAAAGAACACTAAACATGTGTAAAGAATAAGAACATAGCATTCCTCTGTGTGAAGCACCTCATTGAGAATGACCACAAAAGTGCCTTTATGACTGAAATTCTACATTTTGAAAATAGAGGGCAAAGGCTTGATGCTTTGGGGCAGTTGGAAATTTTGTAATGCGTCCGTTGCAAGGATGAGCTTGCCAACAAAATTTTGTATCCCTCCCACTCCCAACTCCTAGACCTACCTACCACTCTTCCAAGTCAACGATTGACACCAAAAGATGTAATTCTCTTTTCTTCCTTGCTACATTTTAACCTTTTTACCCCTCCCTCCCTCTCTCACCAGCCCCCCTCCGTCAATCATAAGGTGGGGATCGAGATGTGTGTGCGGGGGCTATCGTACTGGCTTCCCACCCAGAGAGCCTGGGTTCAAATCCTGGTGGTGTTGAATATTTTTCAGAGGTATGTCGATCCCTACTTGAGGTGCTTTGTGGTGGGCACTTTGAATGAGTACGCCGTCCGTCGGATGGGACGTTAAGCTGTGGACCCCTTGGCGCCTTTCGTAAAGAGTAGACTAATGCCAATGCCGGGTTTCTCTCCACCCTTCATCCTTTCCCATCCATCCCCTATGGCGCAAATGACCTCAGCCGCCGGTCGCCTCCCCTAAATACTACTACTACTCGATCATAAGGTACATGTACCAAATTGCTTCAATGAGGACCACCTGATGATGTTCAAAGTCGAAACCTGGGTCATGTTTTAAAATAAAGGGTGTGGAATTACAAAGTTAATAATTTCATTTTATTTCAATAGATTTTAAAAAAGTGCCAATTACGCCAGTAAATAAGTGGTAAGGTCCATTGCCTAATACCGTTATTTTATTATCTAAATAGTGATGGGAAAAATACATTTCTCCACCATGAAGGGCCATGCCGGCAATATAGGACAGGAGAGTGCTGGTGATGTCATAACCGAGGGAAACCTTCTCACGTCAACAAAATGGATATTGTAATTCCAAGCATTACTACTTTTTTTGGTATTTCCCCAGGCTGATCTGGATTTGGGCTCTGGCTATTGACCCCAGCACCATGGCAGGTGCGTGCGTGCAATGGTGTGCAGATGGAGTCCCACCTTGAGGAAAGACAGCTGCCCTTCCTTCTGCGCCTCTACCCTCCTTCGCAGATATGCCAGGCCCGCTTTCAAGTCTTCAAAGGACGTAGTATGGTGGTTCTCAAGGAGGAACCATGCTGGAATGAAGTTGTCGGAGGTCAACTTGCCAGGGCCAGGGCCTCCCCCTGCTGCAAGGGCACCCTCAGGGAAGAGCTCGTGGAGGTCATCCTCGGGGAACTTCTTCCTACGGCAAGCAGACCGCTAAACTTAGGGCAGGCAAATTGTACATTGGCCACAAGATTATCCGAAAATCAAAATTAACCAATGCAATGTCACAAATAGAGGACCGAAACGAGACAAGAGGGACAGTGAGGAAATAAAAGTGATGAGGACTGTTTTGAATACTGCGGCAGAGTTCATATATTATGTAAAATAAAGAAAAATAAAGTTCTGGTGCTAGTACTAACTCGTTTCCCTCGACAGAGAGGCCAAGAGGGTCTTCGTACTGATACGTGGTCGGAGAGAGGGAGCGCCGGCTACCCCATGCCAAATTCTGCAGTGGAGCTTCCTCCACCCACACGGCACTCTCTTTCATTGGGCCAATCGTTTCATGGTACCCTGTAGAGACAGGCAATGATTTCAAAAATATAAACACGTCACAATAAATATCTATCAAACTAAATGACACAGAATAGCAAAGGGTGCATTTCAAAAACCAAAAGGAAAGTAAAAACATTAGCTAGCTTAACTACACTGATGTGAACTCATGCTCAAGTATCAGAGAAAATATATAGCAACCACAGTAATCAACAAACACAGTAAGGAAAAACTATTACATTAAATTTTAGAAAGAGGAAAAAAAGACAAAACTACAGTATTTGTGAAAGATATAAGGAAAGAAGAACATGATATATCCGGTCCATCATGCAGAATGTCTTGTTTTTTACTTTTAAGGTACACTGAAAGTAATCATCATTCAGCATTAATAATGTCTGCATCTGCGTCTGCATGCTTAGAATCTGCTGCACAATGCTCGTAATAATACTAAAAAGAAACAGCAGTAAGTCAAATTATATTAGTAGTAGATATGGCAAAATATACCCCTGCACATACTAAATCACAAGTTTTAGTATTGACTTTTGCAAGCTATTTTATTTTACACAGTTTCCAGCTTAATGAAATGAATAGCTAAAAAAGATTTTAGCACTCTTTATTTCAGCATGTTTTCCACAGTAATAATTTTAAATTGTGGAAAAGAGCCAATATCTTTTTCTTCACACCATTACATTTCTATTTTTTTCAATTGAGCCTAATAAATTTCACTTGATATTTGGATCTACGTTTAAAAAAGACCAATCACCAACTCTTCCATAACATTCAAAACATTTCAAATCATTTTAGTTTGAATTTCTGTCTTTGAACTCAATTTTCTTATTTCCTCTACGACGTGGAATTTCTTGAGAGAAATGTTTTCCACTGCTCGGAAAGGATCTAATCAAAGGAAACAAGCATTGATCATCACAAGGCTGGGGCCAAAATATATGGCAGACGGATAAAGTATCCCTTTCACCTCAGAGCAAATGCTTCTTGCATGCCATTTCTTCCTTCCTAATCCAGCTGTAGAAAATGTTTTACAGATCAAGAGTTAGCTCAAAAAAATACCTGGGAAGAATATTTAAATGACAATATCCATTTTACAAATAGAAGCAATTGGCCTAAGGGTCCGTTATGATGATGATCCCTTCAGCTGGAGACTGTAATGCCCCTGGCATATTATCAATGCCTAAAATATCAAAATAAAAGCAATTGAGTACAACAAAATAAGGGTAACTACATAAATATAAACTCTACATACGTTTCAGTAAAATATTTTTTAGGAATCATATTGTTTTGAATATTATTGATATAGTTATCTGACTGTCATCTTGTGGAAACGGCACAAAAATGTCAACAATTTTCAAAGAAGATGAAATCCATCACCATTACATCTGCAGACAAAAGAACATTTTTGGGATGATTCCATCAAATGAAAACACTAGAATCATATAATTCCCAAACTATGACAGTTATATAAATAAAACTATGTATTTATATAAAAAATTGTTACCAAGACAATGGAAGAATGTTTATGGCCCTAAATCAAACATTGTGCACACACCCACATGTATTTTGTTCTGGAATCCTAATGAATATTCTGATTAATCTAACTGCAGAGCTAATTGATGAGTCATTGATTATGAAGTGAAATACATATTACTTAGTAAAAAAGTGCACCTTGCTTTGCATGCCTAAGATATGGAAGACACTGAGGTTCACCAAAAGTTAAGTCTCTATAAAACCAGAATAAATAACATCATCCCTGGTTATTAAGATAGTTGCATGGATAAAACGCATTGTGCTTCATCTAACCTTAAGGTGATGGGTGCCAAAACAATATTTTTCTTCGTGTGGAATGACTCAAAAAGCAAACCTACTAACAACCATGCAGTTCAAGATTTAAGCGGACAAAATTGCTAAGTAAATCCTGTCAGGAAGTTACCGTTGGCATTGTGAAAATCAGCTAAATTTGTAAAATTTAAAAAAGACACCTGTACAAGTGCAGATTGTTTCCAAGACACTGCAGGAGATGCAATCACAGTAATTTTTAATGGAGTCATCCGCTAAATGTGCATTACAATCCAAAATTTTCAGAGTGTAAAAATAATTTCCTTTGATCTCAGTCATGGCAAATGATATTTCCACTCTTAAATTGTTGGAGTATGTTCCTTGGGTCTACAATGTCAAACTGTTGGAATCATGAAGTTTTCCATAAAACTTACAAGCTTCAAAAGCAGTTTTCCTCAATAATTCAAAATTAAAGATAGGACAGAATAAGATCTTTGGTTCCAAAAAGAGCTGCATATATTGTGGCAGGTATGAAGAGATTATTAATGAAAATTGGACAACAACAAAGACTTGCATAACATAGTGCTTTTCTAGAAGACAATTTCATTGTGCAGTAGTGTTTGCCAATTCAAGCAAATCATGGAAGAAATGATTCCATTATTCCATTCCATCAAGAAAGTGCTGCAAAGTCATACTTTACCCCTGAACTGAACAGTTGAAGATCCTTTCCCTCCGGAGCGTGTGATTATTATAATATCACCACGTCCTTTGCCAGGTCCTGATCGAGCTATGATTTTATTCGAGGATTTCCATTCCGCAGACAGAAGACAATCACAGCCACAGATGGTAATTCCTTAAAATATAGAACATTAATAGGCTTCCGTCCAAAGAATCATCACTTTTACATTTTATTATTGTAGGCATTCATTTTTCATTCAATTCATTCATTTAAAAATTTACTCCTATGCATTTCATATTCTTTTCATTTTAGAATTCTCATTTATTTCAAAGAGAGGTAAATTTATTATTTAAAAAGATACTATAAAGAAAAAATGGACCACAACACCAAAGGCATACTGAAAGCCACAAATGAAATTACAGGATTAGTAAATAAGAAGATGACAAGGAAACCGTGGATCACGGACAAGATGATTAGGAAAACAGATGAGAGAAAGATATGGAAAGATATATGCAACGAGTTATGCAGAAGGAAATACAAAGAGTTAAGTAATAATTTGAGAAGGGTAACAAATAGAGCAAAAGAAGCATGGAGTGAAGATACAGTGTGAAGATATGGAAAGTTTACAGGGGAAGAGTGCAATGGGTATACTAAAGAGGAAGGTGGAAGCACTGTCAGAAAGTATGAAGGGAAAATCTGTGTTAACAATTAGAGATAAATCGAAGTAAATACTGGTTCAAACAGAAAATATACACGATAGATGGAAGACACATATAGAAACACTGTATGGTAAAGAACTGAGGCCAGAAAAATTAGACACTGAAAGAGAATAACACATAGATAAAGAAAGCTTAGGTCCAGGCATAGTTGATGATGAGATAGAAAGGGTATGAAGGGAAATTAAATCAAATGAGGCCATGGGGGTAGACAACATTCCAGTGGAACTAATAAAAGGTTTAGGAAAATGTGGGAGAGATAGCCTTAACAGACTAATTGTAGCATTTATGAGGGCGGAATTTAGCCGGTAAACTTTGTGAGATCAGTGCTAGTTCCTATTCCAGCAAAGCTAAAGGCTCATGTGAGGATTACAGAACAATAAGTTTGATTTCACATGCAGTGAAAGTGGTTCTCATGATCATCGATAAAAGGATAGAGAGTAGGGCAAATGATTACTTGGGGGACGATCAGTTTGGGTTCAGGAAGGGGAGAGGCAACTTGATACCATTGCAGTAATGATATCCCTTATGGAGAAACATTTGATACAGTGAATTGGTTAGAATAAGCACATTGCAGAAACTAGGAGTAAATTGGAGGGACAGCCGCAACCTGTACATTCATTCGACCGCTGAGGGCTAAACCGCAACAAGTACATTCATTTAACCCCTGAGGGCTAAGCCGCAACATGTCTCAGACTGCCATCAGGTCCAAGTGGGGAGTACGGATGGGTAGTGTTAGGAAGAGGAGTAATGCAGGGGTGTCCATTATCACCTGTGTTGTTCAACGAATATGTGAAGGAAATGATGAAAAGGCATTACGGGAAGAACTGGAGACAAGAATGAAATTCGGTTGACAATTCATAAAACCAGTTAGATTTGCAGATGACCTAGCTCTAGTCTGTCAGTCAGCTAAGGGGCTGCAAACTCTGCTGATTGCATTGAAACACAGGTACGGAATGAGAATTAATGTAAAAAAACAAAGGTTGCTTGTTTTCCTAGAAAGAGAAAGGCTAAATCGAACGTTTAAATAGGGGATAAAAACCAGAGCAGATGGAAGTTTACGTATTGACGTCAAATTAGGATTGTAAGGAGAATTCCATTTGTCAAAGAGGCTTCACAAGGAGGAGGTAATTGATGACACGGACATCAAGTAAGGATGTAAAGAAAAGGCTTGCTTAAACTTTGATACGGTATGTAGCTATATATGGCGCGGAAGCATGGGTCATTTAAGCAGGATGATAGACGTAGATTGAAGGCTTTTGAATGAAGGGTGTGGGGAAGGAAGGAGAAGGTGAAGTGGACAGAAAGGAAAACAAATGAGAGAGTCCTAGGTACGGTGGGGGAGGAGAGAGGATTTATGGGAGAGATCATAAGGAGGCAGGAAACATGGATGAAAAGCATATTGATTGGCAGTGGGATGTTGAAGACTGTGATAAAGGGGAGAATGTAAGGTGGAAGAGGAAGGAATAGGAAAAGAATGTTGGGCGGTATGACAGGTGGTAGGTAGTACATGAAGTTGAGAGGTCTTACTATATATAACAGCAAGTATACAATATTTTTTTAAGGTAATCTACCGGTTAAGGTAGGTTTTTGGATGGGCACAACTACCCAACAAACATTTCATTACTCCCAACAAAACGCAAAATCCATCATCCTATTCTATATCAGGTCCCTCTTCATCTCTGAGTACTTTCTTCCTCCCTTCATCCCATCCAACATCCCTATCCTGTTCCTTCCCTTTCCTCTTTTGCCAAACATTCTACCCTCTATCACAGTCTTCAACATCCCACTGCCGATCAATACGCCCTTCATCCACTTTTCCTGCCTCCATAGGTTTGCTCCCAACAAACCCCTCTCTTCGCCCACCATACCAAGTACTTCCTCATTTGTTTTCTTCTCTGTCCATTTCACCTTCTCCATTCTTCCCCACACCCACATTTCAAAAGCCTCCAGTCTACGTCTATCCTCCTGCTTCAATGACCACGTTTCCGCACTGTACATAGCTACGCTCCATATCAAAGTTTTTATGAGTCTTTTCTTAACATCCTTACTCAAAGTCCCTGTCATCAACTCCCTCCTCCTTGTGAAAGCTTCTTTGCCTAGCGCAATTCTTCTCCGTACGTCCCTACTACTTTGACCGTGTTGGTCCAAGACACTACCGATATACGTAAACTGTTCTACCTGTTCTAGTTTTTGCCCTCCTATTTTAATGTTAAGCTTGGCCTTTTTCTTTCTAGAAAATCGCATAACCTTTGTTTTATTAATATTGATTCTCATCCCATACCTGTCGCACTGAATTTCCAATTCACTCAGCAATGCTTGCAGCCCCTTGGCTGACTGACAAACTAAAGCTTGGTCATCAGCAAACCTAACTGATTTTACTAATTCCCCGCCCACTTTCATTCCTATCTCTAGTTCTTCCCATGCCTCTTTGATCATTTCCTCTGCATACAGGTTGAACAGCAACGGTGATAATGGGCAACCCTGCCTTACACCCCTTCCTAACACTGCCCAACCGGACTCCACGTTCCCCACTCGCACCTGAGCAGTGTGAGGAATGCATAGATTGCGGATTAGCCTCCTGTCCCTCCAAATTATTCCTATTTTGTGCAATATACGCATTTGTTTTTCCCAATTCACTCTATCAAACGCTTTTTCGAAAATTACGAAACAGGCAAATACCTCCTGGTTGTGTTCTATATTCCTCTCGATTAATAATCTCATTACTGCAATGGCATCACGCGTACCTCTCCCCTTCCTAAACCCAAACTGATCATCCCCTAAGTAATCATTTGCCCTACTCTCAATCCTTTTGTTTATGATCCTGAGAACAACTTTAGCTGCGTGGGATATCAAACTAATTGTCCTATAGTCCTCACATATATATATATATACAATATATATATATATATATACACACTTACTGTTATATATAGTAAGACCTCTCAACTTCATATACTACCTACCACCTGTCATACCGCCCAACATTCTTTTCCTATTCCTTCCTCTTCCACCTTACATTCTCCCCTTTATCACAGTCTTCAACATCCCACTGCCAATCACTATGCTTTACATTCATGTTGTATATATATGTGTAATCACTGGGACTATACCAAAAAAATCGTGGGTACTAAAATTTTGATGAGTTCCACGAGTGGAAAGTGAGGTAAACATAGGGCTTCATAGTATTATCCACGATTCAATCAAAGCAAATATCCTAACGAAAACTCCACGAAATTCCGAGGATTCAAATGCAACGAGACTTACCTATTAGGTCATTAGGCCCTGAACCCAAATATTCACCCCGAAGAGTAACTCGAGTACCAGGTGGGCCTTCCTTAGGAGAAATTCCAGTCACAATAGGTGGCGGTGCCATTTTAAATTGCTAATGACTCACTTTTATAAAATATTAACTATCATTCAGCATTTTAGAGCATAGAGAAATAAACTGACAAAAGCGCTGGTCAAAATTTACGTGTGAACGCCCACCTCTGCCGTACTCTAACATGACTACTAATCCGACGCCGCGGACGCAAGAGAATTAAAATACTACATTTGCAGTATTCTTAACACTATTCGACTAAATTCGAAACCTCCATCGAGAATGATTAAGGCAATTATATCGGGTATAATAAAATGAAAACAAATAAGATCACAACGTTAACAATATGATAACATGGTATTTAGCGCCAAAAACGTTGAAGTGTGTCATTTTATCTAACTAAGGAAACAAGAAAGTAGCTGTGATGGATTAGTTTCTTGAAAGTACGTCTTAAGCCGGGAATTTGAAAGGCTGTGGCAGAGCATTTGTTCCAGGTTGGCTGACATAATGAATCGTTATTGAAGAAAGCCGCCTATTTTTTCATGATCTGACAACTATCATTCTCACATTGACTCAGAATTTGCTAAAATACCATCCCATTTTTGGCTGAAGACGAGAATGTTGGAATAAACTTCCAGCAGTTAGGGGCGTGAATTGATCCACAATTCTGGCCAGCTTCATTACAGAAATGTCCTCGCGGGTCTTGGTCCAGATTTCTGGCATTAAAATACGAAAAAAATTTCTTTAAAGACATTCAATGAATGTGTTGCGGAAAATATGAATAGAATGGAGGGAGAGGAGATTTATCCGGGGCATAAGCCTTAATCGGTAGATAACCGATGATAATAATAATTAAGATATTGTAGTCAGATAAAAATAGTTTCTACTACGGAATCAAATTATTTCCGTGTGGAAAAAAAGGCATTAGTAGTCAGCCTTAAACAATATTTTTGATTTTTTTCATATCCATATTTCTAGCTGCTCTAACTTCTTAAATATCTTATTTCCTAAGTAGATGAAATACTTTTGAGACGTGGGAGTCCTCAATAGTACATCTCAATTTTCGCTCTCCTTCACGTACCATACCAATGTTCATCTGATCTTACTGATAGAGTGTACGATTTATCTTCCACATGAAGCTGTAGAACAATTGAATATTTTGAACTGGACTACTCAAGGGGAAATTATAATGCATGTGTACATCTCTTCACCACAGTAATGAGTGTATGTATTCACATGCTTTTTTTTTGACAACATCTATAGTGGCAAGGGCTACTCTTCGATGAATATTATATAATGTCATAATGCCACTTCTTGCAAAAAGCAGTTAACGATTGTCATTAGCACCAGGATTTGAAAGTAATCTGACAGCATTTATTGCAGCATAAAAAAATACTTCTTACACTACTTAAGTATCCCCACAATTTAAGGCCATATAATATATGAGTATTGTAAAATACAAGAAACTCGGGAGATGCCACAAAAGTGACTTTTAATGGAGTTATTCGTTAAAAATGCCCAATGCAATGAACAATTTCAAAGTGTAAAAATCATTCACCTCGCATCATCCCGGTCAAGGGGAATGATTTTTACAACCTGAAATAATTGCCTTGTAATGAGTATTATAATATGCATGGTATACACTATATACAAAGAATTAGGTAGAAGGAAGTGCAAAGAATTAAGTAATAATTTGAGAAGGGTAACAAATAGAGCAAAAGAAGCATGGAGTGAAGATACAGTGTGAAGATATGGAAAGTTTACAGGGGAAGAGTGCAATGGGTATACTAAAGAGGAAGGTGGAAGCACTGTCAGAAAGTATGAAGGGAAAATCTGTGTTAACAATTAGAGATGAATCGGAGGAAATACTGGTTCAAACAGAAAATATACACGATAGATGGAAGACACATATAGAAACACTGTATGGTAAAGAACTGAGGCCAGAAAAATTAGACACTGAAAGAGAATAACACATAGATAAAGAAAGCTTAGGTCCAGGCATAGTTGATGATGAGATAGAAAGGGTATGAAGGGAAATTAAATCAAATGAGGCCATGGGGGTAGACAACATTCCAGTGGAACTAATAAAAGTTTAAGGAAAATGCTCGATAAATAATAATAAATAAATTGAAGGTTATGAGGTTTTCCAGGAAGAGAAAAGCTAAGTTAAATGTTAAAATAGAAGGCAAAAATTAGAGCAGGGGGAACAGTTAATGCATCTTGGAAGTGTTTTGGACCAAAATAGGCAAAGTAGTTGGGACATTAAGTGAAAAAATCCATTAGGCAAGGAAGTGTTCCCAAGGAGATATGTATAAACATAGACAAATGAAGTATGTACATTTTAGGAATTCATCCTTCTTGCCACACAATGCTGTAAAAAATTGGCCAAGACTCAGATGCTTTACATAGGCTCATTTCTTTAACTGATTTTGATTGTGAATGAATACATTTTAACCAAGCATCTATTACAGGATTGTTGTCCCCTGAACTTACATAAAATTAACCTTAGTAGTAAGGAACTATGCAGTATGATACCAAACCTAATGAAACAGAATATTAATTATTGGACAACATATCAGTGGAACAGTAAAAATATTTGAGGGGATGTAAATGTGAGAGCCATTCACACACACACCTCTCTCCACCCTTTTCATTTTATCAGGAATAGCTCAATTTTTAAATGATTTGACTGCAACCTGAAGAATGCTTCCATGAGACCATTCCTCTACATTATTGGAGTTGACCTCATATCTTGTTGATCTCATACCCGAGTGTGTTCCGCTACTCTAAATATCGTGAAGTGCAGAGCCATAATAACCATTGAATCACTCATTTTAGGATTTCACATCTAGCTCCTGAGTCAACACAGGCACACAACAGAATGAATTGTCTATTAATGGGATCCCAGTTGATATTTCAAGATATGCCATCAGTGAAGATCCTATTTATTTCTTAAACACAGAGTTAGAAGAAAACATTTATTTGATGATTTCTGGCTCAACTTCGTGGAAGTTTATGTTCATGAAATGAATAACACAATGTATTTTTCCACTGTTCTTTATTTTGGTGCAACTAGTTTCAATGCTTAGGTATCATCCTCAGGTCTGATGATGACGCCTAAATGTCGAAACTAGTAGAACCAAAATAAAGAACAGTGGAAAAATACATTGTGTTATTCAATACAGAGATTTTGAGTCCTGGCAACTACGGGGCTCGGCCCAATCGGCCGTGTGTCGTGCCCGGCAGCGGGGGAGGCAAAGCTTCCGCAGTCGTCATCCCAAGAAACCCTCGCAAGGGAAAACCGGCAAGAGCAGGAGGACAGAAGACGCAGGAGAAGAAGACCAAATTAGTTAGACTAGGAACGTTGAATGTTAGGTCAAAGATGAGGACAGGGAAATTGGAGAATGTTAAGCGAGAGATGGAAAGGGGAAATATAGATATTTTAGGTCTATGCGAGGTGAGATGGAAGGATAGCGGGGATTACTGGAGTGATAATTATAGAATAATACACAGAGGTGGGGACGAGAGCCAACGAGGGGTTGCCATAGTATTAAATGAAGAGGTAGGAAAAAGAGTAGTCAACATAGAGCAGGTAACGGATAGATTATTACTAGTAGAGATAAAAGCAGATCCGACAAACTTGGTTATTATTCAGGTATACATGCCACCGAGCAACCATAAGGAAGAAGAGGTCGATAGGATATACAATCAGTTAGAGGACATAATCGCATGTGTTCCTGCAGGGAAACATTTCATAGTGATGGGGGATTGGAATGCGACGGTAGGCGAAGGAAGAGATAGTGATGAGGTGGGGGACTATGGTTTAGGCACGAGGAATGACCGTGGGGAGAAAGCAGTTGAGTTCTGCAGGAGACAGGGGTTAGTCATCACCAACACTTGGTTTAGACACCACAAAAGACGCAGGCATACATGGACTCCGACCACAATTTATTTGTCATGAAATGTAGCGTCCGTTTCAAAAAGATAAGGCAGGGGCAGCGAGTTACAAAATGGAATGTAGAAGCATTAAATGGATTGAAAAGGAAGGAGTACAAACAGGCGGTAGAGGAAATCATGGAGGATGGTAAAGGGCTAAATACTATCGAAGAAAAATGGGAAAGGATCAAGAAAGGGTTATCTAAAGCTGCAAAAGACACTATTGGAACCGCTAAAGCGAAAAGGACTAAGAAACCATGGATCACAGATGAGATGATTATAAAGATGGACAAGAGGAGAAAATGGAAGAATGTAAATACAGAGTTAGGCAAATTGAAGTACAAAGAGTTAAACAATAAATTGAGGCGGGCAACAAATAAGCAAAAGAAGCATGGTGGAAGATGCAGTGCGAGGGTATGGAAAGTCTGCAGAGGAAGGGTAAAATCGGTGCGCTGTACAGCAAAGTTAAATTACTATTGGTAGGTAAGAAGGGAAGATCTATGCTAAAATTTAGAGATAAGGTGGGTGAGATAAAGGTTGCCACAGAAAAGATCCTAGAGAGATGGAAGGAATATATAGAAGAACTGTAAAGTAAATAAATTAGACCAACAAGTTTAAATATAGAGAAAGAACATGACGTAGATGAATATAGCTTAGGTCCAGGCATACTCGACTCCTAAGGTTTTTTATTGACTCTAACTTTCCTGGAAAAGTCATGTAACTGCAAGCTCCAACATAATTTTGAAGAACCTTTTTCTAATCAGGAGATTTAAAAGACTCGACTATTTTTCCTTTTTTCAAAGTCACCTAAGTTATGAGGGCCTAAGGCTTCGGTGACATGCAAGTGACACAAAAGCTATGCTTATGTTAAAAAAAGAAAGCAGTTAAGATTACAACAAGCTTGGCTATCATGATCACTGTCATTCACTATTTGTCAGGCTAAGAATGATGATGGTCTTGGACATATACATTTACCAGGGCTTAATTCATGTAAAAGAAAAAGTAAATCATGATGCATAAAGAGACAATAAACACCACTGTAATATGAGGCCAAGAAACATGTTAGACATTACCCAAAATAGATTTTCCAAAGCCATCAAATAGTTGGATAACCTTGCCTTAAAATTCTAAAACAATCTTCCCCATACCACAAGACAGACTAGCTGTAATAGGTTCAAAAAGGTAACTGAGGATTGATTGATTTCAAACCCATTGTAGTCTTTAAGTGAAACTTTTGAACTGGACTTCTTAAGAGTGAAATTATAATACATGTGTATCTCTTCACCACAGTAATGAATGTATGAATTTATTTGTTTTCCTTTAGTGGCAAGTGCTGCTCTTTGATGGATAAAGATAGATTTGATGACTTTTGGGTAAAAGTATTTTGTGAAAAGTAAAACTTGCCTACCAAAGTGCATGTGCACTATTTTTAATGCATCAACCACAGTTGCCCAACCCAGTGGATCTCAAAAGCCAAAATGTCAAGTCCATGATCATTGATTCTCCTTCTCTGGTTGATCAGTACCCTCAGAGGCCTCATTGAACATTGGAACTTCACATTGCACCCTTGATATTAATATACACGTATTATTTCTCCTGGAGGTAGGATATCTAGATCTTCATGGTGTGGTGTTGACAACTCTTTGACAGCTAAGTTTTGTTCATCTTCTTATGATGATGGCTGCTTTTGAACATCATCAAATCTGTGTGGATCCCGAGTATCGACATCTCTGGAACTGATAATGAGTTTGCTTTTCATCACTGCTACTTTTTGAAAGATGTCCGAGCTGTACACAGGATGAAGGCCATTTTACTAAAGGGAAAGTTAAACACAAGAATCTAATGCTATGCGGCAAGAATAACATTAAATTAAGAACATCATAAAACATGATACGAATTGTATGTAGTTCCATCATTATTTCATAGGCAACGATGAATTACAGTTGCCCACTTCTAGGAAAGCAGTTTTTTAATTATTGCTGTATTCGTTTATATAAACCTTTGGTAGGGAAACACACAGGATAACGAAATTTAAAGGGTAGCTGAATTGAGAAAATTTCCTTTGCCAAAAATCAATAAATTAAAATGAAATGACTCAGAGCCTTGGAGCAAATTAGGATTTTAATACTGTCAAATGACTACGCATGGACTTTTGATTTTCCTGATGCAATGAAGTTTCCCTACTTATTTCATCATCCAACAAAATAGGGCATGTAGGTACATACTATAGTCAAAGTTCGCCATAGTTCCCCTGTTGTTTTTTAGCGGCAAGGCTCATTTCAGACAGAATTAATCAAACCGCCGGTGGAAAATTGGTTCATGCTACATTTCATAAACATGAATGATGGATTGCGCATGTGGGGATCGTTGAGAGAAGGGAAGATACTAATGAGGAGATAATGGTTGCGATTTACGAACTACTTGCGCAATGGTAAAATTTATAGGGATTCTTAGTCGTGAATGCAATCATCGCTACAATGGCGAACGGAAAGATTTTCTACTTTGGGTATGGAAGCAATCTATTAGCAAAAAGAATTCTGCTCAACAACCCGACAGCTGTCAGGAAAGGAGCGGCGAAATTATCAGTTAATATTCTTCTTTTTGTTGTTCCTACTGTAGAATTATAAAATAGATCCGTATAAAGAATTAGTAACGCGACCGTTACATGTTTATGGGGATCATTCAGTTTTGATCCCAATTTGAGTTTTTTTACTTCTCATCCTCCAGTGTCATACCTTCGTTTTCATAATGTGCGATCATGCCTTGGAACAAATATTAAATTTGCATCTCGTTTATGTGTATATTGGATTAAACATTTCGAAGATTTCATTTTTGGCGTATGTGTATCCTTTCCATTAAAAGTGGCTGGATACAAATGAGCTATTTTTTAATATTATAAATGTTGTCAATCAATGAATTCCCATTACAGCTCTCTCAAATCAGAAGAAAATAATTGTATGCCGGTTAATTTAAAAGGTTGTGAAGTTTTTACACATGTCCATTTCCTAATTCTCACATTCTCAAAAGCCAATTTGAGGGTAAAGGGGTAGAAATAATAAAATGTCTTTGTTCGGGCAAGAGGACTAGATAGCTACCGCCGAAACCAATTAAGTCTTACTGAAAGAAACCCAATTTGTTCAGAAATGCGCAGGCTTTTATTAGATATTCACAATGCTAGATTGCAAAGCTTTAAATTTTAAGGTTAGAGTTTAAATTATTAATACCAACCGGTATTTTAAATTTAAAAAGTAGATGTCGATCTACAGTTAAAGTTAGTATGTTTCAAAAATCATGTTGACTAATCAATGATATTATTAACCGTGCAATACCAATTTAATTTTGTCATTCTCGTCAATGAATTTCCGAATCATTTTGAAATTTCTGTACTTCACCATATTTAGTGATTATCATTTTGGATACAAATGCTGGTTGTTGGATAGGTTGAGAATATTTTTGTTCCATGCAATCATGCAAGGGAATGAGTTAGACCATCTCCCAAAATTTATATTGCTTGCTTTGGTGTCAAGTTGGATTTGCAGTTTGTCCATTTTGATGTGATCATATATTTAAAATAGTATTTGTTTTTATCACTTACATTTTTGACTTTGCATTTTAGAATCTAATATAAAAACAACGAGCAATTCCTTTTATTAGGCCACAGCGTGAAAAAAAGTTTTATCTGGACATAATATTATTAATAAAGTTCCTCAATCTCCTTAGTGCTAGGATGCACATTCAGACTTTAATTCTTCGATTAGTTTGTATTAAAATGTCTTTTTGGCACTTCCACAATGTCTGAGTTTCCAGGAAACAAAGAGATGTTGCTGGTCCAGGAGGGGACAGGTATCTTCCTTCTCAGGAATTGAGTCGCTTAAAATAAGTAGTCAGGCATTCATTTTTAGTCCTCTGGAAGAATATTAGTTTGCCACCAGTGCTAAACATAAATCCATAGTACTGGTTATTTCTTTCACCATGATGGGAAAAACTCTTAATTCTCTTAAAAACTCCTAACTCACGTGTCGGCTTAAAACTGTTTGGCCCCCAATGAGTTCTACTTACTGGAAATGACTTGTTAGCACTGAAAAATTTTGCAGATTAAAAATAGAAAGGCATAGCATTTTGTTTTCTTCAGATTTCAGTTTGTCATAATTGGCATTCTTTGAATTGAGGAAATTAGGAAGATAGAAAATAATGTGGTAAATTGCATTGGATCATTTAAAATCATGGGACCCTGATATAACGGAAGTGATACTTAAGTCAATTATAATGTGAATTGTTAATTATATGGTGTTGATCATGGACAAATTTTGTAGTATCCTAAAAGGAAGCTTCAAAACATTTCTCTTTGATGGCTTGCAGTCAAGGGAAGATTGTGAAATACTCTCTGAATAGATTTATTTGGATCAATATTTTATTATCAGCAACGGAGGGCCTAAAACTGACTTATATTTCCATTAGCAGTGTAACTCTGAATGAATCAGCCGCACCAATTGAATTCAGAGAGGGTGTGCAACTCCTAAAAAGAATATGGGTGTGCACAGGATATTTTTGGTGGCTCGCTGATAGAGCTAGGTTGTTATTGGTGGCATAGGCTATGTCTTTTATGTTTATTATTGCTCTCTTTAGACAAACTTTACTTGTCACTTAAAACATTTATTACACTCAGCCATAATGTATGACGTACGTGCTCCCACTGCTATTTCGCTGCCATGGCTGAATAGTGTAGATACTAAACTTCACCCCTTTCAAAAATAAACATATTTACCCTGACTAAATCCATGTACTGACTACCGAAAAACAAATATGCTGAATACATGATACAAAATACCATGTCAAGAATTTCCCTTGATTTCTTTATCCTTTGACTTGATCTTAGGGAAATTTGTATCATTATAATTTCTCTTAAGCCAATCATGGAACATCTTGAGCTCTAGGGGTCATGTCTGGGTTTTGGGAAATGGTCATGGCTGTGTCATGGGAATTTCCTGAAAAACATTCTCACCAGAGTTTGCAACCGAAACACCACTGTCCACTGGTTCTTGCCTCTTGTTGTCAATGTCAGTTTGATTTTGCTCCGAGCCAACTTAAGGTCTTAAAGAGCTCCTTGTATAATGCCTCCTCTTCACCTGCTCTATTATTTTACCCTTCTCTGGAAAGAATCCGTTTCAAACCCCTAACACACTGCACATATACCTTCTTCAGTGCATGTAACATACATTTGTGTTACCAATGGGTTTCACCACAGCTCCATTCATCTGTCGGTCCCTTTTCTGTAATTTAAAGCATTAGTCAAATCACCAGAGCCTCAAAGTTCATGAAGCAGAATGTTTCTCAGGCTAGAGTGCCTCAGAGAAAGTTTGTTTTAAAATGCATACTTTGGTCAGAAACTGCCCCCCTACCTATCTTATTCCCGAAAATCTTGGCCACTCACATTGCTGGAGGAGCTGTTCGCAGAAATTTGGACTGTTTGAGTAAATGACACCCTCGGCATGATTTTTTTTATTTTCTCCAAATCTTTTCTTGGTTCAGGTCACCATACATTTTCTCTGGCCACAGCTTTCATTTTAACTTCTCCAATATATCCTTCATGTAGTCCACTTAAAAATTGGAACTTTGGTGACCTTGAGGTGTGAGTTCTGCCCTGAATGGCTATGCACCCATCTATGACTGAGTAGTCATGGTATAAGATTTCATTTCTTTAGAAAGCTTCTACAGCCAGTCTTAAGGTTATATAACAAACTGCTCTTGGAGAAAATAGCATCTTTCTTAGTTTCCAACATGTCTATGCATGCATTGGATCCATTTCATCAAGTTTCCTCTGACTTTTAAGTCGGCCTCACAATTTACACATGTCAGATCCCTCTCTTACCAAGGCTTACTTGGTGGGATTAAACACAGTGGCAAGGGGTTCATTGTCCATGATATTTGTGAAATGCCTGCCATTCAGGTATTGGTCATGCATTGATCATTTTTGTGACCACACAATAGCTAATGCTGCATTAGCCATTGTGTGGTCTGCTAAAATTGATCTAGTGAATGTGAGCATACAGGGTTCGTCCGGAAAATAAGTGTACTGAGCTCAGGAAAAAAAATTTATTACACTTGTACATATCTTAAGCTAATATTCCTCAAAATAGGACCCTTGTGAGTCGATACACTTGTTCCAGCGGCGTTCCCATTCCTGGAACGCTCCCGCGAAGGCATCATCGGGAACCTCTCGAAGACTCGTCGTCGACCTCTTCTCTGCCCTCCACGAACATCTTGTGCCACCGAAATATCATGTTTCTGGACATGGCTGACTCCCCGTAAGCCTGGTTAATCATACCGACAGTTTCGGTAGACGATTTCCCAAGCTTTACCGCAAATTTGATGGAATAACGCTGCTCCAAAAACTTCGGCATCGCGTTCCGTGACGTGGGTCGAGCGTGGAGGTTCGCGTTAACAGAGCTCCTCACTACACCACAGCTCAGAGCCGACTGCCTTTTTCAGCGTCGCTTGCCAACATACCCCCCTCCAATCGCAGCCCGCCAGAGCGGTGCTGGGCGCGCCTGGAGCGGCGCACCGAGCCCAGGAGTCAGTACACTTATTTTCCGGACGAACCCTGTACCTTTACCCACTATCATTCAATAGCCTAAAAACAAAAGAGATTGGCTTCCCCAAACTCTAACCCATGTGATAACGTACCGAAATTGTCTTACTTTGAAGCCTCACAGGCCAACTCCATGGGAAATTTTGGATTTTAATAAAAAATACTCGGCCAATGTCATTAATTGTTTAGCCTTCTCAAATGCCATTTCAAATTCTGAAGGCCAAAGCCATTAAGTATCTTTTTGTATGAGTCTATACAAAGGAACTGAAACTACTGTTGAAATTACTTACATTAGTTCACAAATGCACCAAATAATTTCGCTTTGGAGATGTTCTATGTCTTTGGACAGTCCCATATTGATTGTATTTTTGTTTGTTTTGAGTAACCCATCGGCATCAATCACATGTCCATGGTAGTCTATTGATTCTGTCATATAAATGTATTTTTCCCTGTTTACATTGGCACCATTTTCAAATATGCAATCAATGGAGAAGTAACTCCAAATTAAATAACTATTTTGTATTTGAGCCTCCTTATCAAATTATCGTCTTGAAAATAAAAACACTTGGGTGTTAATATTATAATCTGGTCCATAAATTGCTGCCAAATGGAAAGTGCTACTGATGTACCAAAAACTAGCCTGGCAAACTGATTGAGATCCTTTTGGGATCAGATTGCAACACTCTATTGTGACTCCTCATCCATTTATAGTAATGGCATGCAGGGTTGAGATCTAATTTTGCAAATGTTTTCCCTCATGATAAGTGACCAAAAATTCTGCCATTCCAGGTAATGGGTATATAGGAACTGCTAAGTTTGGTTCAAAAGTAACTACAAGGGCGATTCAAAAAGTAAGGTCACCTATTTTTTATCATAAAAAATCAAATTTATTCTCAACTTAGTGTACATCATTGGAAAGGTTGAGCATTTAGCTATTTTTAACGTAGTTGCCTTAATGATCAATCACTTTTTGCATCCATGTTTGCAGTTTTTTAATACCAGCGTCGCACCTTTCTCCCGCCGCATGGCGAATTCAACTGATGACTGCTCCGATATAAATTCATCACCATTAACTGGAAGTGTAAGGACATGAAAAACATGTGGAAGTGGTGCAGGAAGTTTGTCAATGGCCGGGAAAACATCCACGATGAGCGGCGGTCGGTGCGGCCGAGTTTGCCGGAATCAACGGTGACTCCAATTGACAAGATGGTGCGCAATAACCGGAGAATTACCCTTCGTGATATAAAGGAGGGCCTTAATGAATTGAGTGACTACTTCTCCTTGCAGAATATTGTGTCGGAGGTCCTCGGTTACCACAAGGTGTCTCACCAAAGGAGTGTGTTTGCATCACGACAATGCACGTCCACATGTGCCACATCAAACGACCACCCTACTCAATGCATTCGGCTGGGATATCATCAACCACCCTCCTTACAGCCCGGACATAGCCCCCAGCGACTACCACTTGTTTCCTGCTCTCAAAAAACACCTTGGAGGACAGAATTCAAGTCAGACGAGGAAGTGCAAGAAGCGGTCGTCAGTTGGCTGTGGGACGTGGCGGGAGAAAGATATGACACCGGCATTAAAAATCTGGTTACAAAGATGCAAAAAGTGATAGATCGTCAAGGCAACTATGTAGGAAAATTGCTAAATGCTCGGCCTTTCCTACGATGTACACAAAGTTGAGAATAAATTTGATTTTTCATGAAAGAAAGTAGGAGACCTTACTTTTTGAATCGCTCTCGTATGTAATCTCCACACATTCCAGCAGTATACTACGTATGTTCCTTTAGGCCTCGGGACAATGGAGGTAGCACATGCACTATGGTTAAGGTAGTTTATGAACTGAAGTTTGATTGAAGTTTGTGGATGATCAAACTTAGGTTAGCCAGTCAGCCAAGGGGTTGCAAGCATTGCTAAGTGCAACAATTTCAGAGTGTAAAAATCATTCGCCTTGACTGGGATCCCAGTCAAGGCGAATGATTTTTACACTCTGAAATTGTTGCATTGAAATGCACATTAGCGGATGACTCCGTTAAAAGTTACTGTTGCGGCATCTCCCGCAGTTTCTTTGGAATTGCTAAGTGCATTCGAAATTCAAGGTGATAGGTATGGGGCCAGAATAAACATGAATAAACAAATATTATGCAATTTTTGAGATGTAGAAAAGCTAATTTATTGTTAAAATATGCACTCATAAACTTGAGCAAGTGGAACAATTCGGAACAAAGACATATCTCGGAAGTACCTGTACCAAAAATGTCCAAAGATGGATGAGAGTATGGTACCCAATGGTACCACCCTTGCCTCTCTCACAAAACACAACTTTTATATCCGACACTGCAATATGTCCTTATTCAGTTCAGCATACTTCCTTCCTCCCTTCACCCCATCCAACCTGCCTATCCTATTCCTACCCCTCCCTCGTTTGCCTATTGTACGAGGGTGGTCTGAAAAGTTCTCAGCCTCGCCAATTATTTCTTTCATGTTGACACAACTGTAAGTAGACGCCATGTGAAATCGCAAGCCATTCCATCAAGCAGTTTGCTGTAGGAAGTTGTTTGAAGTGGTTGCATGTGTATGGGGACTCTTCTCCATCAATTTCCAATGTGAAGAAATGGGCGGTTAAGTTTAAATGTGAAATTGTTGCATTTTCCTATTTTAATATTAAACTTAAGCCTTCCCCCCTCTGGTAAACCAGGTAACATTTGTTTTATTTCCATTTATTCTCATCCAATATCTATCACACCGACCTTCCAATGCACTCAGCAGAGTTTGCAACCCCTTGGCTGACTGACAAACTGAAGCTTAATCATCAGCAAGCCTGACTTTATGGATTCCCCACCGACTTTCATTCCTCGCTCTGTTCTTCCCATTCCTCTTTAACCATTTGCTACACATATGCATAAAAGTACTAGTGATAACGGACAACCCTGCTTTACACCTCTTCGTAACACTACACATCTGGACTCCCTGTCCCCCACTCGCACCCGAGCAGTCTAAGAGTCATGTACAGGTTGCGGATTAGCCTCCTGCCCCTCCAATGTATTCCTACTTTCTGCCAATCATATATTAATTCTACCGAATTCATTGTATTAAATGCCTTCTCAAAATCTACAAAACAGACAAATATATCCTGATTGTATTCCATGTTCCTCTTTATCAATGACCTCATTAAAAAAGGGGTTCATACACCACAGCAGGTGGAATATTTTATTCACCTATCTTTGAAGTTTTCTGGACCAAGATGGTCACAGTAGTAGGGACATAAGAATAAGGATTGCATAAGGCAAAGAAGCTTTCACATGGGGGAGAGAATTAATAATAGGGACTTAAGTAGGGGTACAATGAATGAGGCAGTTAAAATCTTTGATATGGAGTATGGCTTCGTATAGTGCTGAAACATAGTAATTGAGACAATAAGATAGGCATAGATTGGAGGCCTTTGAACTGTGAGTATGGGCAAGGATGGAAAAAAGTGAACTGGGCAAAAGGAAGATGATGTAGGAAGGGCTAGGCATGGTGGTGGAGGAGAGGGGATTGTTGCAGGGGCAGGGAACATGAATGTACAGTGTTTTGAATGGTGATGGCATGCATGAAGTGGACATGGAGGATCGCTGACTGAAAGTGCAAGGAATTGCTGAAGCTCTACGGATGTCATCTGCTAGATGGGTGCCATGACTCTTGACATAGGATCACAGATGCATCAAAATAGAAATTTCTGAACAATGTTTGACCCATTTTAAGAGCAATCAACAAGATATTCTGCCCTAGTTTGTGACCACAGATGAAATTGGGTCCACTACCATATCCCAGAGACCAAACAGCAGTCAAAGCATATTGATTCACCACCACCAAAGAAAGCAAAGTCGATATGGTCGGCCGCAAAAGTGATGGCTTCAGTTTTCTGGGATGCAAAAGGGATTCTGCTGATGGATTATCTTCTCACTGGTCAAACAATTGCTGGACAATACTACACTAACCTCCTGGACCAACTACTGCAAAAGATATATGAAAAAAGGACAGGTTTGGTAAGGAAGAAAGTCATCTTTCATCAAGACAATGCAAGCAAGCCCACACGTGTCGTTTCAATGGCAAAAACACGTGAACTATAATATGTATTGTTGCGGAATCTGCCTTATTTGGCTCCATCAGATTTCCATCTCTTCCCCAAGCTCAAAATTTTCCTTGGTGGGTGGAGATTCTCTTCAAACAAAGAACTAACAGCCGAAGTAGACGGGTATTTTGCAGGCCTGAAAGAATCTAATTTTCACAATAAGATTAAAGCACTTAAATATTACTGGACCAAGTGCATTAATGTGTAGGGATACTAAATTGAAAAATAAAAAAGTTTCACAGAGGTGTCTTTTATTTCTATTATATTCTGAGAACTCTTCAAATTACCCTTTTTTATGAGGAGGAAACATTTAAAGAGGCATGGGAAGAACTTAAGAAAGCAATTAAAGTCAGCTTGAAGTTCATAAAATCAAATGTAGGTGGGATATGGTCCTCGCCCACCAACCCAGAGATCACAGGTTTGATTCCCACCTGGGTGGATTTTCCTCCATCTAGGGCTTGGTTGTATGTAATTCTCTTCAACGTAATGTCTGTAACGTAAGGGTTAGGTAGAAGAAGGGACTATAAGTCTCAACCTCACCCAATTAAGTCAATAGATAAATGTTAGTGATCTCATTACTGCCATAGCATTGTGCGTACCTCTTCCCTTTCTGAACCCAAATTTATCACCCCGAAGTACACATTTGCTGTGTTATCTATCCTCTTATTGTAATCATTTGCCCTAATCTCTATCCTTTTGTTGATGATCCCGAGAATCACTTTAGCTGCATGGAATATCAAACTTATTCTTCTGTAGTCCTCACATGATGTAGCCTTTACCTTTTTTGAAATAGGAACTAACACTGAACTCTCAGTTTTCTGGCCAGATTCCTTCCTCATAGATACTACGAATCGGTTCATATAGACTTTAGCTTCCACATTTTCCAAAATCTTTTAGTAGTTTCACAGGAATATTGTCTCCCCCTCAGCTTTTTTGATTTCATCTCCCTTGATGCACTTTCTATGCCATCATTGAGTACGCCTGGACCTAAGCTATCTTCCTCTACGTGATGCTCTCTCTCCATGCCTAACCTTGCTGGCCTAAGTTCTTTACCATATAGTTCTTCTATATACTATTCCTTCTATCTGTCTTATTTTTCGACTATTATTTTACCTGACTTATCTCTAACCGTTAACAGAGATCCTCCCTTCTTGATAGTATTTTAACTTTCTTTTATAGCACTCCAATTTTACCTTACTTCTGCCAACTTTCCATATCTTTTCACTGGGTCTTTCACCTTGCATCTTTTGCTTTATTTTTTGCCATCTCAATTTATTATTTAACTCTTTGTACTACTTTCTGCCTAACTCTTGTGTTTACATTCTTCCACTTTCTTCTCTCATCTCTCTTCATAATCATCTAATCCATGGTGTCCTTGTCCTTTTCCCGTTAACGGTTCCTATAATTTCTCTTGTGACTTACGATATCCCTTTTTTGATGTATTCCAATTTTTCTTTGATAGTACTCAGCTCTTTACCGTTATCCATGATGATCTCTAAGGCCTGCTGATACTCCTCCTTCCTTGTCGATCCATTTAATGCTTCTACATTCCATTTCCTAACCTGCCACCTCTGCCTAATCTTTTTGAAATGGACGCTACACTTCATAGCAACCAAATTGTGGTCAGAGTCCGCATCCACTCCTGGGAAGCTGTGGAAATTGATCTCACTGTTCCTGAATCTGTGCCTAACCATAATATAATCTAACTGATACCTTTCTGAGTCACCTGGCATTTTCCATGTATATATGTATTTAGGCTAAACATTACCTCTTAGCCTGAGTTTCCCTTTCATTCCTTTCAGAACTCCTGGTTTATTTTATAACAACCTTTCATATTTTTGCAATAATGATGCTAAATTATCTTCAACCATATCAGTTTTCTTTGCCTCTTTTTGCAGATGTCACAAATTCCAGTCAACTGGTATTTGTTATGACTAGTCTTTACTCATTTAGGTTTGCAATTATTTTCTGCTACAATTGTTTACCAAGAGGCATTCACTTCAACATTCCCCAAAAGTAATTAAAAATTGTCATTTTTTAATTAATTATGATATGCCACCATATCACGCCTGAAACATCTCTTTTTATTCCCCAAAAGGCCTATTCTTTCCCCTGCATCGGTTTTTAGATGTATAATACTGCCTTTCTAACATTTTTCAGGAAGCAAATTAAAAAATTTAGATTTTGAAGTTAGAGTCACTCCTAAACTAATATCACTTTCAAATGATATTTTTTAATCAATAACTAAGGTGATAAACCATGGATTAACCTCCCATGCCTCTAGGCACCTTATAACTTAGAATTGACACCCTTTTTCCCACATTGTTCTCAATTTATCTTCCTTTGAGGGTTCCTCGGCCTTACATCACTGTTTTTGCCATAGCAGCAGCACTTCAGTACTTGCTGCTTAGATGTTTTCACACACGTCTATAATTTTTCTACTACGAATTTGGACAGCTGACTTTGGCTTAAACTGAACTTTATTTACACTTTGGCCCTGGTTCATTTCAGAAGTAAATCTAACTGCTGTTTTAACTGTACTATCTCAGAAGTTTTAGCCCAGCTTAGGTGTTCATTTTCTTCTAACAGCCACTGCTTCATGTGTTCTGATTTCAATCCTCGACTTTAAACTGATCTCCGAGTTGATCTTCTTAAGTTTTGTTGACTCTACAATGTCTAGTGCTTACAACCATTGTTGCACTCAGGTATTCCATGTTGTCTTCGCCCTTCTGCTGCTCCATCCTTTGCCCAAATACCAAATGAGAAGGAATGGGTTAAGGTTGAGCCTCTTATCTAAGCACCAACTCAAAACATAACTTGTTGAAAGTTCTCATTCCTGGATCAACTGGTTTCAGAACATTTAACACCTACTGCACAGTAATTAATCCTCTATGACCAAGGAATTATTCCACCTGCTTCTCTGGTGATATATTTGGTGTGTGAAATTGATATTTGAGTGCTATAAAATACGAGGGTCATTTGGAAAGTGAGGTCCAATTTCTTTAAAAAAAAATAAATGTTACAGAGTTTATAAGAAGTTTTTTTAAATTAATTCCTTACACCTTTATCTATTTTTCTGCATAGTTTCCATTTTTATTTAAACATTTATCATAATGTTCCACAAGCTTTTGTGTGCCCTAGTCATAGAAGTCTGTTGCCTGTGAGGATAAGCAGTCTTCAACTGCTTCTTTCACCTCGTCATCACCTGCGACTAAGTGCTTGCCGACAAGAAACTCTTAAGTGAAAATTGTTCGGTGCCAAGTCTGGACTGTACGGTGGGTGGTGGATCCGGTCATCATGAATCTTTCTGTCCATGGCATTGACCAAATCTTCTGTGATCACTGATGTTCAGTCTGATCGAAGTTCATCGAGGATATTTTCTCATCCATCCTTGAGACTCGCCTACTCATGCATTTTCCTGTCACCCTTCGCATTGGGGCCATACACTTTACTTATGTCAGTGAATTCAGCTGCTTAACCTTTCTTTGCTGTCCAAAACATATCACTGAACGTATTTCACAGTCTGCAGGTTGATCAATTGTTTTAACCATTTTGAAGTGACGCTGCAAACAGCATACCACAAAAATATCAATGCAAATGGCAGCGTTTAATGCAAAAGGCATCTTGGGAGTCGGTGCCCATACGAGTTTCAACGTTTGCTTGGCATTCGATTAGCTGTGGTAATTCTGACCTTACTATCCAAAGAACCCTCGTATGTTGACCTTGGAAACAGTGATTCATGAAAAGGCTTAATCGTAATTAGAAAACCTTCAATTGCCATGCTGGATATAGGATTGATTATAATCCCATCCTCATAACCATTATCATGTTTATTCATAATGTTGTCACTTAAAACATTTAACTACATTCAGACATGATGAATGGCTTACAAGCATGCACTGCTAACTTCCTCCATCTGCAGTAATATCACAACTGAATATTGTAAATGCATCTACGTTTAATATTCAAGCCCCATTAGTACAATGGTTCATAATTTTGTCTTTGTTGGATGCATGTCAAATATAAAACATAATCATGGTCAAATAGCTAATAATTAATTTCTATATTTTAACAATCGAGTAAAAATTTATCTAGAATGCTATTTTGTTTGAAATTATTTCTCTCTTGTAATTAATCTTTGAATATTTTTTCAAGTAACTTATTTACAAAAGTTAAAGACTACATTACCTACCCAGAGAAATATTTAAGGACCACTTGAAAATTTTTTTCGTCGTCTTCTTAGATGTACTTACTCCACATAATGTGCTTGGCATAATGTTTTCTTGATATCCTGACTGCAGGGCTATCGTTTGGACTTCAATGGATATACTCAACGTTGGGGTGGAGCAGTCGCAACTATTGTACCTGACAAAGGGAGACATGTGTGGGGGTCGCTGTGGGAAATAAATACATCTGACATTGGAAACTTGGACAGGTGGGTTGGTAGCTCAATCGCTCATTTCCTCAGCAAAATGAGGCCTCACACAAAGTAAAAATCTCTTATCTAACCAGAACTATTTCCTATTCAGCGAATGAAATGGCTGTAGAAGGCTTACTTGTTATACACATGCAGAGATTGCATTTTTAAGGTCAATATTTTGGCCAGTTATTCAGGGGTCGCACTTTCTATTAAAGGAATACTTTTGTGAGCTATAGACCTCAGCCTCACAAATCCACGACTCCTTCATTATGCCTTAAATATGGTAAGAGTAAGGTTATGTGGCAAAAACAGTAGCCTTCACCTTGCTTACCAATTTCACAGTCTTTGCCTTCTTTGGGAGTGGATCCCCTTAAGAAACCCATTTTGACTCTTCCATCGTATCTGAACCATGGTATTGTATCCTTGTTTCATCCAGTTATGTATCAATGGAGAAACTAATCCAAATTGCAAATAAGAAGTTCCAAGCCAACCTCCAAATCAACCACACGACATGCATTTGTTCTCCACTGAGAACAAATTCGGCAACCATCTTGCGGAGATTTTTTTCAAACCTTAATTTTTATGCAAAATTGAAAAGTGTTTCTTGGGTTATGCCCGTGGCCTTAACCATTTCACAAACGTTGATTTGTTTATCATTCTAGACCATATTGTGGTTTACTGTTGATGCCCAACAATTTTTTATGTTCTTCCAGAAGGCTCTTTCAGTTTGACGGGAGCTTTTACCTAGCAGCTGAATCAAAACAAAAACAAGCCATAATTATTCATTCAGTGGAGATTTTATTTTTCCGTCCCCTGATGGACCAATCATATTAATCATTGCACCTATCATAGCTTTGGTCATTTGAGGCTTTTGTTCAGCTTGTACAAGGAGTAAAAGGTGGAATGTACAAAATTAGCAGCCCCTGGTGCCACAAGTATCATTTCTTTCTTAAGATTATGGTGCTGCCAGGCAAATGTGGTAATTTTCACCTGAATGCCAAAGTGATACGCAACAAGAGTTGGTGAATACGAGTGATGACTTAGAGATGGAAAGATATTGACTGAGTTTGAGTGTTGTGTGTTCGAAGTGATGAAAATGGTTAGGCGTCATGTACAGAAGTTAATAATACATACACAGAAACAGAAGGTAAGTTCAATTCTAAATGAAAGGGCTTCGTGATGCATTCTGAGGGAAAACAATTTAGTATCCTTGATTGCTCTGGCTGCACATGAAATTTGATATTACAAAGTATTTATTGAAGCTTTTTTGTTATAGTTATATGTATTTCACTGGTAGGTAGTGAGATTGAAGGTATAATGGATGAGTTGAGGTAAATTGAATGAAGATGTAGTGTCCTTGATCTTGTTAATTTCCTTCCAAAGGCAGGAGGGCGTCCAGGATGGTGTGTACATGCCGATTGTGGTGGGCATTGAGACTCCCATTGGTGAGATTCTGGAGGCTAGGACGTATAAGTACATCAGGGACCCACCACCTCCTGCGCCCAGTGACACCTCGGTGAGCCTCGGACACCTGTGGAAGGACCTCCCCAATGAGCGGCGCCCCTCCCCGGAGTACAAGCGCATCATTGTCATTGGGGCCATCGAAACGGGGCTGCCCCGTGATTATGTGGAGGCCCTGGAAATGATCGCAGCTAATGATTACCAAGGCAGCAGTGGACTCAGTGTTATACCCCTAGAGGAATTCCATCGCACTGGACCCATGGCATCCTTTGCGCAATAAGGGTTACACGTTTGCAGTATTGCTTAGACTTTCCTATTATAACCCTCCTGAAAATGAAAGCCCTTTGACAAAGAACACGTTCGTGAAATGGAGTCCTTATATCTATCATTCTGATAGAGAACTTGCATGAACCTTCATCGGTAGATCCTAAAAGTGGATTGGGTTTTTCTTATCAGTTTAATCTGAAGACACTCAATTACAATCGTATATCACTATCTCTTTAATGCTGACACTGGGTGCACTATTATACCAATGGTTTTGTGCAGTTCTATCTGGAATGTGAGTGTAATGGATATAATTGTGTGCATTTAAGGCTCGAGAGGACATATCACATCTAGGGGAGGGAATGGTTCATTACCAAATCCATCCGGTGGCGGTACTATCTGGTCCAGTCATGATGTTCTCAGAAAGGCCGAGGACTGTTTGAAGAGGGGAGTGAACTCCAGTACTCAGCTGAAAAGGCCTGCTGTGATGAGATTGATGCATTCAGTGTTTTGTAAATCTAAGAGTCAGGGAAAAGAATTGCAGTCAGGCAGGCATTTCATGCAGGTTGCCTGTGCCCAGAGCAAATTCCATGGGTCTCAGAGATCTTGCATCCACCCTCTTCGTGCAGGCATTAATGGAAGAGAGTACAGTATTTTAAAAATCATTTTGGAAGTGATTTCTTGTAGAAAAACTAATTTCACATAGTAATTTCTCCTTTAGAAATAAATGGTTATAACTATGTTCAGTTTTCATTAGCTTGCAAAAGAGTATACTTGATGTCATTTGTGATAATTCTCATGTGTGGGTATTAAATATTATATTAAAGATTCACATGCTAAAATTGAAACTGATATGTTCTCAATGGTTTTATTTAGTACTTTCGTTATCCACAAAGATACTTCAGTTGCTGATCCTATTGGAAAAACTGTGCCATCTTCTCCCTACACAATATTTTGTAATGTAGCTGGACTGTGTATGATGGAATTTCATCAAAATAAAATTGGTAAGTATTCCATTTCGTTTGTAAGAATAAAAAACCTATTCCATCCATTTCGCTGAGCCATTGCAGCACAAGTGGAGTGGCTACAAAAGGCGCCACGTACAGCACCCATCTCTCACCTCCATTCTCTGCCCTCCTTCCCGAGGAAACTGCACAAGTTGCGGGAAGCAGGGATGTGTCCAGCGGAGAGACACTCGAGCACGAATTTGGATGCACTTCTTGCACAATAATTATTCAACTAATGTTGCCCTTCCCATTGGTGAGTCCGCGAATCCCCCACCAAATCAATGAGAAGGCAAGAAGGCTGCTGGGTCTTGACACTCATGTCCTAAGTGGGAAATTGGGGAAATTTTCAGCAGGAACAAGTTGACCAGGTGATTGCTATGGCTGCAAGGCTGAGTTTCGGGTGTCTGGGAGATGGACCTTAAACAGGCCCTCAACGAGATGGATGGATATGCACAAAAGCTTGAGATGGGAAATAGTAGCTTTATTCATACCATTTTGGATAGCAGGGTGGAGAAATTGGGTGCCCATGCAAATTTGGCACTCCTTTCGCGCAAGTAGCATTTGTTGGGGAGCCCCGAGGAGTACGTGCCTTTCTCGAGAAGATGCGAACAGCATCTGACATTGCCACAATGTATGACCTCAAGGAAAAAACTGCTGAACTACACCACACAAAGTGGAAGGCCTAAATATATTCAGAGGAGCCTCTGATTAACATGAGAGAGGGAGCTCCGTAGGATATGGAGGCATTTGCTGAGAGGGCATGGGAGGTCAACAACGATGCAACGAACGACAACATAGCCATGGGATACACAACCACGGTGCACATTGAGCGTGCATGCAGTGCCCTCCCAATTTTAGTGATCGAGGAGGTACACTCCCTCAAATGCAGTGAGTGAGTGCCCATCATATTAGAATACATATACTTGCCTTAATTGGCTATTTATAACTTATCATCTTCCAAGTAACACCCATTACCATTCTCCAGTTCAATTAACACTCCAACCTCATGAGTTGGAGAGAACAAAATCCAATTTGTTCAGCCTGTCTCAGCCCCAAATCAGCTTCCCTGTACGCAGTTCATCATTTCATCTGTGATACTAGCACGAAACACTATGGTGATCCAGTGGGTTGGCCGCAGTGCCCGCATAATTCACTCCCTCCCCCGCCGTGAATATTTCATCAAATTACAATATCCAGCACACTAATCTACATTAGTTCAATGGTCAGATCCATTATGTCATGCCAGATCATTGGAATGGGTTTAGAATGTTTTTGCTCACTTTCAGCCCATGGGTAATTCTTTGTACTCATTGGGATACTTCATCTAGCAGGGCAAGCTCACCGCTGAATTGTCTCAAAAATACCAAAATACAAAGTATCACATACAAACCCACGTTAATTTCAAACTTGGATTCTAGAGGCCACTTCTTTCATTGAAACTGGTTGACAGCATGTTTATTTGTCTTCGGCTTGAGTGTAATTATTAGTATTTGGGCATTGGCACCTACATTTCCTGGAATCCCTCTTCTGTTATGCCTAAAAAACTCAAAAATCCAATTTATAAATTTAAAATCTGCATAAAAATAGATCTGGGATTCATGATGTAATTTTTGATCATTATGACTGGTTTCAAATGCGTTAATGCTTTTTGGCAGGCAGGTATTTCTCGCATTGGGGAATTTGCTGTCTTGTTGGGCAAGCCAACTTCTGTGATGTCTCACAAAATATCTAGCGTATACACGTACCATTCAATAAGTCCTGATGAAAAACAGAAAAAATAAATTAATTAGGTTACAACTTTTAAAGTTTTTCAATATAATCTCCAATTAGCTCAACACACTTTTCCTAGCATTTCTCTAACTTTTTTAAGCCCTCTAGAAAGTAGGATTTTGGAAGGTCTACAAAATAGGCATCTGCGTTGGTGATGACCTCCTTGTTTGGCATAAACCGATTTTTGCCAAGCCATTTTTTTTCAAGTTTGGAAATGAAAATAGTCGCAGGGGGCCAAATCAGATGAATTGATGGATACTGTAATAATCCAATCTTTAATTCCATAATTTTTGCCATTGAAACTGTGCACCCGTACATTTAATTGATGGAAGAGAAATTTTTACTTGGAGAATGAGGACTTTTTCTTGATTGCGTTACTTAACCGGTGCAATAACCACCATAATACCGATCCTAAATTTATTGTTTGTCCTTTTGACTAGAAATCGATGAAGGTGATTTTGCATGCATCCCAATAATGTAAAAAAGAGAAAATTTAATAACATATTAACAATTTATTATAGAAAATGAAACAAAAAATTCCGTTAATTATAACAGGAAGAAATGTATTTCTGATGATGAACCATAGGAACATAATGAATTTGATTTTTTGTCACTATTGATTGCGGTCCGTGATGTCTATCCTGGGAACCTACTAAGCATGACAGCATTGACAGGTAAATACTCCCTCTAGCACAAGCCCAGTGAAAAACACTTTTCACTGGGAAAATACTGTCTTTTGGAATTGTTTCCATTTCTTACGGGTCAAAGATTAAAAAGTTGCTCAATAGCCTAATTTCACTCAGATGAATGAAATCACTCCGTGATGGTCCAGGCCCTCTCTTGATCAGAGAGAGTCAAAGGAGTTCCCGCGAGGGCCACAAAGGACTCAGCCCCACTTGATGAGTGAGCCAAACACTAAGAGCAATTCCTTGGGTTAGTGTCGGCAGTCACGGGTTTCTCCTGAGTAGCCTCATCACAGGCTCTAAGAAATGGAAACATCCTTCATTGGCCCAGGCATGGCTGGTCCATCTCTTAAAAAAATACTGATAAAAATTTTATGTGATTGGCAACTTTGGATTAGAACAACAATTTTGATAACTGCCGTCAACTTTCTCCAAACTTCGAAATCAACTTATTAAAATGATTTTGCATAAATGCCATTCACTGCATTAAGGTGAACAAGCTTATGCACTTGTAGTTAAGTGCCATTGGCTCAGTGAACTTACCGTTCAACAATCATTCTCATGATCTGACAAGACAATTTGCTTACTTGTCAGATACTTCAAGAATATTTGGGTTTGGAACAGTGCAATAATTATAAATAATTAAATTCTATTCTGTATTTTTCATCATAGTTTCATATTTAGCAATTATAGACATTTGATGATTCAGGGTCCGTACAATAAGTATCGTGACTGGTTCGCTGTAGCCTCAACGGAGTGGTGGATGGAGGTCTGACCTGTCAGCTCAGGGTCCCCCACCACTCAGGCGCACTTAAGTTCAGTTGCCTCCGGGCATGCGTCAAGAGAGGAGGTGGATTTTTGTGACGTGTAATTGTTTGCTGTGTCGTCGCACCAGCATGGAGCGCACCATCGAGCAATGCTATGAAGTGAATTTTTACATTAAACTCAGGAAATCCGCATGGGAGACCCTTGAACTCATTTAACAGGCCTTTTAAGGATGATGCCTTAAGCCGCACAAGAGTTTTTGAGTGGCACAAAATGTTTAAGGAAGGGCGGGAAGACGAGCACCGCGTCGGATGCCCGACGACCGATCGAACTGATGATCAGGTGGCCAAAGTGAAAAACGTGTTGGACTCTGACAGGCGTTTAACCATCACCCTTATCAGTGAGGAGACCGGCCTTTTAATCAGAACCATCGACACCATTGTAACAGAGGATCTTGCGATGAGGAGAGTGTGGGCAAAGCTGGTACCGAAAGTCTTGAGCGAGGAACAAAATCTGCCACGGGTGGAAATTTTGCAAGAAATTTTGGACTGCACCCTGGAAGATGAAGATTTTCTCAACAATGTTATTACCTCAAAGGATAGCTCAAAAGGAGCTCCAAGGATATCGGTTTGACTCCATCGAGGTGGTTCAAGCGGCGATGACAAAGGCTCTCAACAGTATTCCAGAAACTGACTTCCAGCAGGATTTTGACGAGTGGCAGACGTGCCGAACTAAGCATATATTGATGCAGGAGGAATGTATTTTGAAGATAATTAAGAATTGTAATGATAACTGCAATAAATTTTGATTTCTGGAACCAGTCCCGATACTTATTGTACGGACCCTGTATATTCTACTTTCATGGGGGGAAATTTAGATCAAGCACTTATTATCAGTGAATTATTATTAATAACTGTTTGTTTTATTGAGGCATTGAGATTAAATTATTTTATTATATGATTATTTTGCTTTTACCTCTAATTTACTCTTTGAGCTTGAACAAGGGTAGTCAGAGTCAAGAGTGGTCCAGAATCTCAGCCTTCAGACAGCATCACACTAACCAGAGACCATCCAACCAAGGCAATGGCAGATGAGGGTGGCTATAGGTCCAGGAGGCCCCAGGAAGCGTTCTGCTTTAAACATATAGCGATGGAAAATGTCTGAGACATGCTTTATACATCAGACTGTTTGTTTTGCATTTCCATGATTCCATCATGACCAGAGGTTAGGTTGAGCATCTTCGCTTTACTAACGTTACTTCACACTGCCGTTTATGTGAAATACCATATCTTGTTCCATAACCCTCATCACAAATAATTCTAATCTTCTTCAATGGCACATCTGGTACATCTCATTTTAAATGATTTCTTTGGTGGCAGGTAGTAGCTCTTCACAACTCTCGGATGCAAAGATTTGTATACATGTTGCCATTGTGTCCTCTGCAACTTTATGGTAAATTCTCTGCCATTTTCTTTTCCCTGTATTTTAACAAAAGAGTACACTTATAAATGCCAGAAATTTGAAATAATTTTATCTTAATACCCTAATGTGATGCACACACAGGATTCAAGTGTGCAACTTAACTAAATTCCCAGTTGAGTTGAGACAATATTTGTCCCTAACTCTGACCTCACAAGAATGGCCAGTTTGAAAGTGGAATTTTGAAAAGCGAAATGACCGTGGTTTAACTCCATTTTTAGTCATACCAATTCAGTGTGATCAAAACGGGAATGATACCATGCTGGTGGAGGATGAAATTAATTGCACACATGCCTCGTGGACACGGACTGGATATTCAATAAATTAGACCTGGATTGCACATATTCGCCGAACAAATAGAAACAAGAAATCTTAAACAGGTTGGAAAATTCTTGGCTAACATTGAACACAACATTCAGAATAAATCAATACTTTTTTTAAAGATTACGTGCACAATATGTGGATATCTATGAAGATGATCAAACCTAGGAAGAATCCAGGATCTTACATTAATATTTAACCTCATTGTGCCAACAATAATCAACGCAAAGTATCAAGACCTTTAATTTGGATTACATACTTGAGGCCTTTAGGTAGAAATAGGCTGGGGAGGAGTTCAGTTCAAGCTCAAGAATGTTAAAATCACTGTCAGGAAAAGTTTATTATTTAATCATAAGTAACTCAATTTGAGTCACTAATTTTTCCAAACCTATTTGGTCACATGTTTAAACCTAAAACTCACTTTATTCACTATTTTTGACTCCCTGTGTTGGTAAACAACCTGCAATAATAGTAGTAGCAGTTGTTTTAGGGAAGGCGATCAAGGCCAGGAGGCTAATTCTGACATTATAAGGGGTTAATGTGTGATCTGACGGATGGAGTGTTCACTCAAAGTGCCCTCCAAGAAGTACCTCAAGTAGGGGGGATTGGGATACCACTGACAAATATTTGCTGTCTCCAGGATTTGAACCCCGGCCCACTCACTTGGAAGCCAGTACATTAGCCATTACGCCATCGCGATCCCCGCCCGCAACAACTAAATTATTCTGAATTCATATTTACAAAATCCATAATAAAGGCCATGAAACTTTGGGTGGATTATTGATTTCCAGATTGTGCTGAAAAGTGTACTTTTGTCAGATAAATGGAACAAATAATTTTATATTGATCACGATTCATGTTTCCATATTGACCATTCTTATATCATGGGTAACATACCCGTATCTGCTTGACCATTAGATAAATAAGATGTATTGTACTTGAATAATATGCATAACATAATACTGTGATAAATAATCACACTATTCCACTGTTCATGATGATTTATTTACCAAGCTATGATGTTCCCCTTCTGTAACAACATGCCTGGATTATTCAATTGATGATTAACACATATTTAGCAATATTTATCTTAAAACACTTTGTTTTTTGTGTCAAAAATGTTGTAACCCATTATAGCATTGGTTTGGTGGGGGCAGGTAGGTTGTTGACTCACCTCACTGTCTTGCCGCTGGCAGAATCCTTACGGCTTAAGCCTGCCTCCGTCAATATGTTCACTGTGGCCTGGTATCCAGGATAATGGGTGTACTTGTAGTCAACCATCCTGCCCTTCTCCATTCCCTCCCCCCGCTGCTTGGTCATCTCAAATGATGGGTGCAGGAGACAGCGCTGCAGGGCATCCTCAGCACCAAGGACATCCAGATCTCTTTTTGGCATTTTGATGCAGCACAACTCACTTCCATTCAGCTGTGGGTGAGACAGCAAAGGGCTGCAATGGCACACTCAGCAAAACGTGCCGGGTGCCATTGCACCGCACCTTGGGGAGGCACAGCGCGGTGGGGGAAGCAACCAATTAGAAGCAGAGGCTAGAGACAAATATTAAATAAATACAAAATGAAACACGAACACACAAATATCACAGAGTGATTTGCTAACTTTATAGGTTTCGTCATAATAATGGTGTTGACTAAAATGGGAGTCTCATACACTTGTACGAGGTCTGTTCAATAAGTATCGCAAATTTTGAATTTTTGCGGGTTACATATATTTGATTTTCAATTTTTTTGTGGCATTATGCTGGTACTTATATCTCTCACTTATACCAAAAAGTTTGGCCATTCTGAATGTTCAGCTAATTGTTGTCAGCTGTTTTGGCTTGGACGTGTTGTGGCTTGCCTTCGACTTTTGCCTGTTCCAAAATATGGATCAAAGAATCTGTATCAAACTTTGGGTGAAAAACGAATTTAAGTGCGCGGATGCATTCCGAATGTTGACTGTGGCATGTGGAGAAGCTACCTTGGACTGAAGCAACGTTTATCGGTGGTACAAAATGCTCTCAGAGGGCCGAGAAGATATGAACTACGATGAGTGTGCATGAGCATGTCAACAACTGACGAAAACATTGATGAAGTGAAGAAAATGGCATTGGCCAATCATCATATCACCATTAGAGAAGTTGCTGAGGACCTAAACATGTCGATTGGCTAGTACCATTCGATTTTTACCAATGATTTGAGCATGACATGGGTCGCCGCAAAATTCGTACCAAAATTGCTCAATTTTGGCCGAAAACAACGTTAATATTGCTAATGGACTTGCGTTAGACTCTGCCCGTGATGACCCAAATTTGCTTCAGAGGGTCAATCGTTGGTTTATGGTTATGACATGGAAACTAAAGCTCAATCATCCCAACGGAAGCTGCAGCATGAGCCAAGACCGAAAAAAGTGCGCCAAGTTCGGTTGAATGTGAAAGTTTTGCTTACAGTTTTCTTCAATTGCAGGGGTGTGGTGCATCATGAGTTCTGGCCACAGGGTAGAATGGTAAATAAGGAATATTACCTACAAGTTATACGCAATTTGTGTGAAGCAATCCACCACAAACGCCCGGATTTGTGGGAGAACAAAAATTGGCTTTTGCACCATGACGACGCCCCTGCTTACACATCGTTACTTTTGTGCGAATTTTAGGCCAAAAACAACACACTGATGATGCCGCAGCCACCATATTCCCCAGATTTGGCCCCCAGTGAATTTTTCTTTTTCCTGAAACTGGAGCGGCCCATAAAAGGACAACGCTACGCTACGATTAATGAGATAAAGACTGCATCGAAGGAGGAGCTGAACAAGATCACAAAAAATGATTTTTTGAAGTGATTCGAGGATTGGAAAAAACGTTGGCACAAGTGTATAACATCTAATGGGGATTAATTTAAAGGGGACAAAATAGATATTCATGGCAGTAGTAGTAGTAGTATTTAGGGGAGGCGGCCGACAGCTGAGGTCATTTGCGCCATTAGGGATGGACAGGAAAGGATGAAGGGTGGAGAGAAACCCGGCGTCAGCATTAGTCTACTCTTTACGAAAGGCACCAAGGGGTCAACAGCTGAACACCCCATCCGACGGACGGCGTACTCACTCAAAGTGCCCTCCACAAAGCACCTCAAGTAGGGATTGAGATACCTCTGAAAAATATTCAACATTTGAACCCGGGCCCTCTGGGTGGGAAGCCAGTACGTTAGCCCCCGCACCATCTCGATCCCCTAGATATTCATGAATACACAAATAATTTTAAAAAAACACAAAAGTCACGATACTTTTTGAACAGACCTCGTATGGTCAAAAGATTAACTACCACAAGAGGCTGATCATTAGATATTTCAATTATTTAGGAGCCCATATCTAACCATAACTTCTAATGTACTAATTGATGCATATGATGCTGCATCTTTGTCAGCAAGGGCCAAGTATGCTATGGAGTGAACTGCTTTTTTATCACCGGACTCTTTTCACTTTCTTCCACTTAGCTCTGTGTTTCCACTCACCCATTTCCTTCTCGTGTTTACTCTCTCAAAATCTCATCTGTAAGTCATGGCTTCTTGTCATTTCCCTTTTCACTGTTTCAATAGTTTCATTTGACAGAGTATAATATGGCATTTTTTAAAGGTAGTTTATCGCTTAAATTACATTTTGGATGCCACCGGTGGACGACCTCTACAATTCTAAGGTTTTAAACTTAAACAAGATGCAACCCGACACCCTACACTTCAAACAAAACTTGTTCAATTCTGCATGCATTTCTGCCTCACTTCATTCCATTCAGATAGCCAGTTCTTTTTCCTTCCCCACAATCCTGAATACCATGCCGAATAACAATGGTTACGGAATACTAAAGAACATGAATAGAAATTTATGGTGCATAATCCTAATTATGAATTAACACCAGTAATATGGCAAAACTTTTCTTTTGTAATTTTCAGCTGCAATATGTAATTCCCTCCCCATGAACTGCGATGTTGATGTGGTGGAAGGGGTTAACTTCTAGCTATCTTTTTGCTTTTTCCATAGTGCTGCATTTTCCTCTGTTGGAGGGGAAGCTAGCATCAAAGCAGGGCTAAAAAATATTGTTGAAATAATTTGAGCCTTCATTTACAATTTTTCATTAAAAAATCAGACCAGTTCCGTCTCTTAATCATGAATCTAAAAGTTTGTTGGTTCTCTAATGAGTACTTACAAATTACACTTTGGATCATGACTTGCAGTAATTGAAGACAACAACGGGAAAAGGTCATAAATTTGGGAATATGTTTAACTGGTGTTTACATTATCTAGATCAATTTTGTGATTCATTGTCCAGAAGGCTTTTTAGTGGGGCTGACACTTGGATTGATAAACATTAGTTACATTTAGGGGTAGATTAGATAGTAGAATACTGATACACTTCTTTTTCTTTACTATCAGTGCGTAAATTACTATTAAAACCTTCGGTTAACATAATGTAAGTGATTTGATGAGAACTGTGAATTGATTCTAGTGGCGTAGTTAATTTCCCCAAAAAGATACTAAAATCTCCAGATGATGATCTGTAAAAGATAGAAAAAATTCAAAGAAATGCAGCAAGATATGTACTCGGAAGGTAAAAAAGAACCAACAGTGTCATGAAAATGTTGGATATACAGTCAAATGTCGTTACTATGCCACCTCGCTACTATGCCACTTTTGCTCGGGCCCGACAAAATTCAATGCAAAATAAATTTACTATGCCACCCCTTACTCTCGCTACTATGCCACTATTGTGCGACTGTTTAAAGGCACGAGTCGTGAAAAAGTCTGTATTTCTGCGCGGTGCTCGATTATTACACTCACGTCCCAAAGGCAAAGCGACGAACTACAGTCCAGCTGCGCACGAAATAACTCAATACGTACGTGCACAACAGTGACATCAATTTTTAAAAAATTCAGCCCATAATATCAGCTCAGAAACCCAAGCGAACAGACTTTCCGCTGATGGAGAAAAAGAGAACCATTGATGCCGTGAAGAAGGAGCCGAATCAGTCCAAGTTGGCGCAGGAGATTAGCAAGAAATGGGGCATCGAAGTTAAGAGGGCCACCGTGAAGGGCATCCTCAGCAAGGAGGGTACAATCCAGGTTGCAATCAAAGCTGGAGTTTCATCGAAGCGCATGAAGTTGATGCAGACTCATGACCCAAAGTTTGACGAGGGAGTGCTCATGTGGCTGAAGCAACCAAGAGGACAGAATCTGCCTGTCGGTGGCAATCTGATGAAGGATAAAAATGATGGCAATGAAACTGGCCGAGATGATGCACATCCCGGACTTCATGGTGAGTGACAGTTGGTTGGACAATTTCAAGAAGCTCCACGGCATCATGTTCAAGACAGAGCAGGACGAAGCAGGAGCGGTGGATTTGCAATCCCTTCTTGAGTGGCAACAACAAGTTCTCTGGCCCTTACTCAGGTAGGTCTCTTCAGACGACATCTTCAACCTGGACGAGGCGAACTTGAAGGCGTGGATGGTGGTGGAGCTTTTCGAGGAGATACTGCGTGATTGGGACGGATTACTCGGCCAGCAGGGACTCAGAGTGCTGGTCTGTCTCCATAACTTCTCTGGCCACCCTCCCGAGCTCCAGCTGAACAACATCCTACTGGTTTTCTTCCCACCTAACACGACAGCCAATTCGTAACCAATGGATCAAGGAATCATAAAGAACCCCAATTGCCACTACAAGAAGCTCCCACTATGCCGCTGGCTTGAGGCTATGGACAAGGGAAAAGAGCTCAAATTCACGTTGTTCGACGCTAGTCGCCCGGCGTGCTTGGGAGCAGGTCGGCGAGTGAACAATCAGGAATTGTTTTGCAAAAGCCAAGTTCATCGGAGAGATCCAAACTGAGGCACAAGATGCGGAGCTGTTCGAGATCAAAGAGGCTCTGCCTACCGAGGAAAAGATAGATGAGAAGCGGGAGAACGAGCTTTCTAACTTTCACGAAGCCGACGAGCGCCTTGCGACTGTTGGGTCTTTCATGCCGGAGGAGATTGCAGAGGAGATGCTGTGCAGTGCGGAGCTGGTGGAAAGCGAAGATGACGAGATAACTGTTGAGGAAGCCCAGTGCGCTTGGAGCACCGTCCGGAAGTTCATGCGACAAAGAAGCGGGAAGCCCGGAGTGACGCAAGCGTGCAATCGGATAGACAACGAGATGCACGAGGTCCGTTGAAAGAAGGTGCGCCAGCCGACGCTTCTTGAGAGCTTTGGACTGATGGTTAACTTGAGAAAATAAAGCAGCCGTTTTTACAAACCCTCGTCACTATACCTCTCTCGCTACTATGCCACTCTTGCTCGGTCCCCGCAGGTGGCATAGTAACGAGATTTGACTGTACTGAAATAGAAAAGTTTAAAAAATAGAAGAAAAAGGAGTATGTTAGGCACGATGCATAGAACTGTTCAAAATGACATTTAAAGGTCCAAGTTATACCTGTTATATCCCCACAGGCCCATTATAACGACACAGGCTGATTTTTTGAGCATATTTTGGAGTAAATAATGTGCGTCGTCTTGTGGACCGGGAAGTATGGTAAATTGAATCTTCTCAGATGGTAAGCCAACAGAGAGGATTATGCGCATCTTGTAAATAAAGCACAACAGGCTAAATATTCCAGGATAATCTTTTGGTTAGTGGATTGGAATGATGTGATGGAAACTATTTGGGGGATAGACAAGCAAAGAGGATTCAAAAGAAAATCTGGGAGTGAAGGGAGAAAAGTCACGGTACCTTCCCAATTAAATCCAAATGGTAGTCATCGTCCACCTTGGGCCAATTCTGCTCTAAAACAGAGGATTCCTATGAGAAAAAAAGATACCAATTTTAGCATAAATTTCAATTTCACATGATGACAATTATTTTTTTTCCTTTCAAAATTATCTCATTTCTTTTATTTTTCAAAAATTTAGAATTCAAGTTCTGATAGAGCATGAATAATGTAGATAGACTAAAAGTTCGCTTTTACAACACATATATGCCAATGCCACATATGCCATAATACAATACACAAGTCATCCAGTTAGTCCTTGGGAAAAAATAGATAAAAAATTATTTTTGCTAGATTTATTTATATTTTTTAACATACTCTCCTTTCAACTTGATAAAAATCCACCCAGGTGGGGAAGCGAACCCATGACCTCTGGGCTCGCAGACGAGGATGTTACCCCGCCTCGACCGGGGCCATGCTAATATATATGGAGTGATTTACACAATGAAAAGCTTTCATTGTTTAGAAATCAGGTTATTAAACAACAACAATCACAGAATCGATCTTTCATTACAGCTTGAAAACTACCAAAATACAGGGACTATGCAAATGGGGCAGTAGTTGGTTAAATCATCTTATTTACACTGGAGACAACATACTACATCTTAATCACCTTTCTTACTGATAGGCACGCTTTAGAATGTTTTCGAGGTGTTGGGAAATGGCTCGATAAGGTAAAGCTAATGGTTCCACAACTAACAAATGATGTACTCAATTAGAGAATATGGGTGAGCCAATATCTAACATTCCAGTATTTGATATCTCAACATTACCCCATTGATATTCCAATATAAAAAAAAACACAAGTTATTAAGCCATTGTAACGTCATAACATCTAGTTCCTTTAAAAGCCCCAAAATTTCAGAGTTTAAGAGGACGCCTCGGTAGCTTAAGTGGCTAAAGCACTCGACCGGATATTGAGGGATCTGGGTTCGAGTCCCAGTCAAGGCGAATGATTTTTACGCTCTGAAATTGTTGCATTAAAATGCACATTAGCGGATGACTCCGTTAAAAGTTACTGTTGCGGCATCTCCCGCAGTTTCTTTGGAATTTGCCTATACAGCATGTCAAATTCACTCATGAGCAGGGTTTAGGGAAGGGGGGGGGGGGGAGGCAGCTAATTTGCCTGTATCTGAAAAATCACACAGCTAGAGAGAAGGGCTGGGAGTGCTCAGAGGCATCACCCAAAATTGAACCTGGGCCCTCCCATCAGTAGTCCAATTCTCCACCCACTGGATGAGTGAAAACCTGTGATTTATTGAGCAGGAATAACTTAACTATCAGCCGAAAGGTGTGAGCTGAACTACACTAGGAATTTCACAAATAGTGAGATACATACTTGCACACTTCCTTTTGTGGTATCCACATAATCAAGCCTTTCCATCAAAAACTCCCTTCTATCATATTTTATGCTGAAAGGGCCCATTCCAAACACAAATTTCTCTTCAAATAATTCTTTTTAATGAAATGGACAGTCAAGGATAAGTGATTATCATCACCACGACATCACCATTAATCCGTTGTCCAAGTAATACTTGTTGATTTAAAGTTTCATGTGCCCTACTATACATTTCTTCTATTACAAGCCTGGAAAAAATTTGGCTACATTAGAGAGTAAATCTTGGCTCCGAATATATTATTAAACCAATAAAGCCTGGAAATAAAAATATGAAAGTTGGCTTAATATTTTGTGTAAGTTTTCATGCATTGAAAGACATAATCCCAAATGATTATTAAAGTTATAACTTGAGTGTTTTAAATATTCAGCCAAAATCATGTACGTTATAAAAACAAAGTAAAAATATAAAGACTCAAGGTTCATAAAAAACAACTCTACCTACTTAAAACTTTTCGTTAACTTGAATGACTGAGCAATTTCAATTAGCATCCTAACAATGAGCTCTAATATCTTTTTGTGACAAATTTGTAATTGGCGAGTAAATTTTCACAAAATTTGCTCATGCCTGCTCAAAGTCTGTTTTTGCTGCCATGGTAAGAGTCGGGAGTAAGTCAGCACAGGTGATGAGAAATATTCTTTGATTCAGTGGAATTAAAAAACTGCCAACACAGTAATCAACCCAGGAGTCAAGTTTGATATGTTTTGGCAGAGTTCACCCAGTACTAAGCCCAACGGTATCAGGGTAAGGGGGCCAATTTCTTTCCCTGCCCCAGTTATGGCTTCCCAGGAAGATCTGGTACCCAAAAATTAATAGAGCTTGGGTGGAGCTGCAGGTGCCCAAAATGGCTTACTCAGGAATCAAACCCGGGCTCTCTGCTCAGCAGACTAATGCTCTACCCCAGGACTATCATGTTACTGCTCAAAAATGAAGAAGGTTGGGGGCTATTTACAGGGTTCGTCCGGAAAATAAGTGTACTGACTCCTGGGCTGGGCGCGCCGCTCCAGGCGCGCCCAGCACCGCTCTGACGGGCTGCGATTGGAGGGGGGTATGTTGGCAAGCGACGCTGAAAAAGGCAGTCAGCTCTGAGCTGTGGTGTAGTGAGGAGCTCTGTTAACGCGAACTTCCACGCTCGACCCACGTCATGGAACGCGATGCCGAATAATGTATGTAATAATGTGTTGAATGTAATAATTCTTCATCTGAAGTTGAGAAAATACAGTGAAGATAGCACACTAAATTGAGACATTAGTACTCCAAAATCAGATTGATGACTATTTAAGTTCCTCAAATGAAAAATCCCAATATGATAGACTACTCCATTTAATGATGGAATATGAACAAGACCTGGTCTCACCATGACCGGTATTTGTCACATATTTGACAGGTCACACTACTAGGGTCATTTGAGTTCTTAATAAAATGCATTCAAGTATTGGACATAATACTTTTTTCAAAGCAATCACTTGTTACCGAGCAAATGTTGACCTTTCCTCTCTCATTCTGAGCCAAACACATGAGTGCATTCACCAGCAAGCACTCGAGTGTAAATAACCACCTAACCTCGCTTCATTCAAACTTTAAGAGTGAAAAAAAATTCTTAGAATAAAATTTTGAAAAAATTAAAGAATACGAGGTGAAATTATCAGCAATTTCATCCAACTCATACTGGCCTTCTTCCAATGTGATACATAGCAGCAAATATGGGTTTTTGGTATCAGCTCCCCCCAATAAAAAACCATTTCTAACTTGAGACAAAAAATGTGACAATACTACTTTTCATTGACATATTGCATTCTTTATAAGTTTATACTATGGTTCTTCTCTTCTCATCTGGGATTTTTGGATTTTTATATAGTCTGCAAGATGTCTCACAACCAATGAAAGCTGAACTCAGTGATTCGAATTGACAAGTAACAACAGTCTGCTGCATTTTCTCAGACCTAAAGAAAGAGTAATCAGATTCCAAGAAACTGCAGAAGATGCTGCAACGGTAACTTTTAACGGAGACATCTGCTAATATACATTTCAAAGCAACATTTTCAGAGTGTAGAAATCATTCACCTTCATCAGGATTTGAACCCCGATCCCTTGATGTCCGACCAAGTGCTTTAGCCAGTTGAGCTATCGAGGCATTTTCTTAAATTCTGAAATTTCAGAGATTAAGAATTTCACAGTTTCAAAATTTTAGAGGATGCCTCGATGGATTAACTGGCTAAAGCACTCGGCTGGACATTGAGGGATCCAGGTTCGAATCCCGGTCAAGGAGAATGATTAATACACTGAAACTGTGGCATTGAAGAGTAAGCAGGTTTTGCCTGAGTACAACTAAATTTACTGACAGTTACACTATAAATATAATGAATAAGAGAGGAGAGAGCATGAGTATTGTAATTGCTTAGGTTGTTGAAAATCTTGCTAAATGAAATTTTGACATCAGTAAATGAAACACAGCTGATATTCATTCCGAGGTGGTAAACTATGGGACTGATGAAAATATCTGACATTTTATTTATAAAGAAAATTTACTTAACATTTTATTTCAAAATTTATGTCAGGCCTGGGTGAAAAACAGCTCTACTGCTAATTGCTTGAAAGGGAATCTGCTCAGAAGCAACAGTCACAAGAGTAGCCACAAGATTTTTCCCTTTTCCACCCACAACCTCAAGAGGCCAAAAGAAGTTTTAGAAAGCAAGGAACTTCTCATTAGTGACAAAGACACCATCTGATAAATGAAAGACCTTTGAAGTTTATTTCCATTAAGCACAAATTGAAATTCCTGGATAAATGAGGAACTGAAATTTCAAGCACCAATCCATCAAAATTGAAATAAAAGAGGACTTTTTCCACGTGTTATTATGACAAATGGACATTTCTAAATTCATTTTCTGCAAGGAATCAGATCTTGCAGCTGAATTGAGAATTTAAAGACCCAGATATGGGTGATTAAGAGTGGGCTAGGAATGATGCAATGTTTGGATGTCTGGACTTGTTGGTGACCCTTTTGATCATGCTCCACACACACAGGCAGTCCAATGGATTTAAATCTTGGCTGCTGAAGGCCAGAATTCTTTGGACCAAAACATGTCAACATTGTCCGGCCACCAATTTAGCACCAAATGACTCCTTGTATGGGAAGGTTCACCCTACTGCTGGAAAACGTACGGCCTCCCAGATGACACCATCCACGGCTCCACTGCATTTGTCAGAGCATGCAAATTAAATTCTACGATGAAATTTCCTCCATTTTCAAAGAAATGTGGTGGCATGGAATCACCCTAACAACCATCGGGCATCCTGACGACTAGCTCCTTTGGCATTTTGTTCCTTGCCAGTGTTGCAAAACCATCGTTGGACTTTCCTGACTCGATGACATCATATGCTGTCAATCTCTGTTATCTGAAAATCCAAACAATATCTGTTGCCGAGCAACCATAGCCTTCACTTTCAATAATTGTGGCCCTTCGGTTATACTTTGGACTTTTTCTCAGCATTGCGACCGTTTTGAGGTTATGTCTGTCCAGCATATACGTTAAGCTTATTTGGGCACCAATGGTGAGAAAATGGTGACCTCTGCATGTGGTATAAAATGGCGGGAGTTTCAAATTGAATTTTATCCACCCGCACCCTGGAATATCATGCGATAACATTGAAGCCCTCAAGATATTAGCGCTCCCTGCGAATGAAATTGATTGAATGTATACATACCCAATCAATCTCCTTGGAATCAGGATCTACTCTCCCTGGTGCTGTGACAAAACCAGACCATAATTCTGATGCAAAGTGTGGAGCCATGGGTGCCAACAGCATCAAGAGCACTCCCAAGGCACGCTCAAACTCAAAGCCTTGCTGAATGACGCATGGAGATGCTTTCTGAAACAACAAAATACCAAATGTAACGTAAACTAACAATCAGTCACATTTATTTTTGTAAGTAAAAACCATAAAATATTTACAACAAAATTATTTTTCTTTAGATAAAACTCGGTGAGTTATTAATAGTAGAATGCGGCTCTTCCCCACGAAAGAAAAATTAGGAAAATTTACTTACTGCTACAATACATGTGACTTCACTGTTGACGTAACACCCAAAATATAAGAAAAACAAAATATTTTGGAGGGGAGGTGAATTTGGAAAATCAGAACTGGGAAAGCAGGCACAAGGACATTGACGAGAGAGAGAGAGCAGTACTTAGACCAGTTTCACTGACACCAATGAGATTAATAACAGTGGGCGTAGCAGTAGGAAGAAGGGGGCACTGGATTCTCTCTGCACAACGCTGATCTTTACCTTTGGTGATCACGTTCCCATCTTCACCATTCACATGCACCCACCAGAACCTTATCGTTTTCGTGGTCATGGTAATTTGCAGAGAATATTTTCTCGTGGCATTTTCGTTCATTTACAAAACACTCTTTAATCTATTAAGAGTTAAAAATTTCTAGCGTGCACATGAATAAAATATTTTTAACCATGGCTGATCTATAGTGCACATGGCTTGACAACCTCCTTGAATATCTTGATTCAGGTTTCTAAGATAATAAAGTCTGTTGTTATTATTTCTCTCAATCAAGGCTTAATATAATTTTTCTCAACATTAGATGTAATGATAATGTACTTCACCATATACCAGTCTACTAACTGGAGTCTCCACCAAACAAGTTGTAAACGAAAAACATGAGATTGGTCAATTGGGAAAGCAATAAGAAGCCACTGATTGCAGAAGAGATGGCCAGAAAGACGAATGGAAAAAAGTAAACAAATAATTAGGAAAACATGAAAATTATGACTCATGGCTCAAGTCAAAGACTCTAAGTCCACCGCACCTAGATAGCATGGCGAATCCACAATTTCCATCCACAAGTGCTTAACTGTTTACCCGAGGCCAAACTAATCATGCCATGAACCATATGGTAGACCTTTTGGTATCTGGTGAATGTTTTTGCAGGAAAGAGGTTCTACATTGTGGTAATTACCTAATATCATTTATTTAAACATCCTCCTCTGATCGGCATTAGACTTTGGCAACCAGACTGCACTACTTCCACGAATGAGTAGTTATGCTCATCAGAGCATTTTGTCTAGGACTAATTCATTGTTTTTCACCATAGCTAGAGGCCCACTTACTCCGTTCATATTGCTGTTATTAAACACCTTTTCCCATCGACTTTGAGAATTTTTATTAGAATCCATTCATGAGAAATGGTGATGTATGGGAGCGGCTGAAATGATGTCGGGCAGTCAACAAAGGAACGACACAAGGCAAGCTTTTTCCAGAACTAAGGAATACAAGATACGGTTGAAAATATGTGCACTTGCCCACAAAATAGAGATTCAGTTTTGATATTTTCACGTTTATGCAGACGTTGAGTTACGTGTAACCACTGTGAATAGGTCTAATTCACTACTGCCATATATTTACATGTCAATCATAGGGTATTAAACTGCATCTTGGACATCACAGTTTATCATGCGTTCATTCATAGTCCACAAGTGAAATATGGAATTGGCATGTGGGGACACTCATGCAATGCCATGCACCTCTTTAGACTGTAAACATGGGCAGTGAGAATCCTAGGTAAAGTTCCAAGGGCATGTTTTTGTAGGCCTTACTTCAAAAAATTGAAAATTCTAACTATTTTCCATGCCATTATTATTACACAGCAAAAAAAAAGCCATGTTCAATTTAATAAACAATGCTGATGTACAAAGATACAAGAAAAACCAAGGGAAAGAGAAAATTTGATGTCATTTAAGTCTAAACTTTATCAATTCCTGTGTGAATACCAATTCTATGCGGTGGATGAATTCATGTCTCTCTCCGTAGATAAACAATTTTATTCCTATGCACAATGTTCCTGTTCACTGCTTTTCTCTTTTTATTCCATGTGTTTGTGGCTGTATCACTTGTACTCAACATGTCTTTTAGGAACCAATAAACATCAATCAATCAATAACAACATTCATTATGTGTTTCAATTTTACTCGTAGAGGGTTCATGAACTATAGTATATGAATGTTGCATTGTTTTCATCGAAGCATTAATTATGTGAAGTAGCATGGTGCTTTCAGCTAACCTGGCCTCAATCGCACAAAAGAATCCAGCTATTGTATCCAGATAGTAGAAAGTATTCATTTAAGGCATCATGAAAACCTCATAAGTACCCCATCAGCAAGCTACTGGATTTGCTCAACCTACAAATGAATGTCTCAATGACCAAGAAGGTGCCCAGCAGCCGAGTGGCCACAGAAAAGGCATTTTCATCACATCTCCAAGGGGATTGAGCCGAGCGGGAGGATCCCAGAGTTACCCTGAGGGCATTGGAGAGGCCCTGCATCTTGGAGATGGCTACCGACAGCTGATAGGACGATGCATAGTTGAATGTGGCACCCTTGAGGTAAAAGTTGCGCGAGTCCCACAACTGCTGCTCCCCTGATGCAAAGTCATCACCGAGGGGAAGAGGAAGGCATTTCCCACTGCTCCGCAACTCCCGAAATTTCTTCATCATGAGCCAGAGCTTCTTCTGCCAGTTGATGATGCCAGGAAATGCTACAGATGGAAAACATGCAGGGAGAATTATTTCACTTTCTCTGACAACTTTATGAATTGGCAACTATAAATACTGACTGAAGGCTTCAGAAATGACAATGGGTGGTCGTCTATTTGTGTTATAAACACATACTCATGTTCACCTGGAAGAATATCAAGTGTGGACACTGTTATTGGGGACATACATACCATGTGTTGAGTTGACCCATAAAATATGGGAAGAATAACAAGGATGGAACATGCTCACAAATTCTCTCAAAATAATGACACAATCCTGACAGCAAACCCCTCTGCCTATCTTCTCTCTTTAAGTACTCCGCTCAAATTCAGGCATGCAATTGGAGGCCCGATTATACTTGATCAAGTTGCTATTTTGGTTTCCTTGCTTGGATCACTGCTAATTTCATGAGTGAATCTGGGGGATCGAGATGTTGCGGGGGCTGACGTACTGGCTTCCCACCCCGAGGGCTATGGTTCAAATCCCGGTGGTGTTGAATATTTTTCAGAGGTATCTCGATCCCTACTTGAGATGCTTTGTGGAGGGCACTTTGAGTGAGTACGCCGTCCGTCGGATGGGACGTCAAACTGCAGACCCCTTGGCGCCTTTCGTAAAGAGTAGACTAAGGCCGACGCCGGGTTTCTCTCCACCCTCCATCCTTTCCTGTCCATCCCCTATGGCGCAAATGACCTCAGCTGTCAGTCGCCTCCCCTAAAAAACTATTACTATGAGTGAATCTGCTCCTGTTTCTTGAGGGATTACTGCCCAAAAGGAATTTCTCATTTTTTTATGGGATATTCCTAGTAAAATATTTCAAATTATTAACATTTTAGTATATGTGACAATTATATTTAAATCAATTTCCATTTTTAAGTTGGAATTCTTTTCATAGATATACAGGGTGAGGCAACAAAACTTCCTTTTTTTCAAAGCATTTTGGATTTGAAAAAAGGAAGTTATTTTGCCGCACCCTGTGTTCCTTAGGGAAAAAAGCTTTTCTTCTAAATGGGCATGATTTTAAAGCAACGTGGGTACAGTCTAAACTGAAAATCCGTGAGCAATTGGATAAACCACTCACTCATCATCATTGTATTTCCCGGTCCAGAAGATGCACTTTATTAACTGCAAAATGTGTTCTAAAATCAGCCTGAGTCATTATTATGGGTCTGTGGGGGTAAAAGGGGAATAACTTTGACCTAATTGTGCAAGCTGATTCACAGGAAAAATACTCCAGCAAAGCATTTTCCCCAGCATCTTGCAAACAAAATGGTTGCCTTTGTCATTCATTGTGATTATACCACTGTTTCGAGTCAGTAGTAAGCGAGAGTATTAATATTTCATTGAAAGTACTTCCTAAAAATTCTCGAATAAATCATAGATTTATTAAATGTAACACATTAATTTACATGTGGTGCGGTTGCGAAACAATGCATCGTCAGGCTGATGGGGATTACTTGTATTGATAAGTAATTGTGTGTTATAATGCCACAAGTTGTTGAAATGCATTGTAGCTTAAAGTAAAAGCCTTCGGAAAATACCAAACTCATTTTCTATTCGATTATTGTCACCCTTCTTTGGTTCTATTGTCAAATGTTAGTATAACTTTTCTCCTAGCAGATTAGGTGCTTAGGTATATGGAGAGTAATAAAATCGCATGTAAAGAATTGGCAATCTATTTCAAAAAGTGTCATCTGCAAAAGAACGAGGATTTAGAGGAACACATGACTTATCTCTCTTGAATGCAATATGCCTTTATAATTTCCACATACACGCAGACCTGTATACGACTGGAATATTTAATTAAAAATATAACATTTACATTCAACCATAATTTTAGAAACTAGCAAGCTACACATATTTTCCCACATAGAACAGCAGTGCTGTCTTTCATGACATTTTCATTGCCATCCACGGCACATGGTACAGATAATGCAGGAGTTTGGATTGGTGAGGGTTTATGTAGATGTTTCATGGGAGCACAGACACACATGAATACACACCCATGAGTGCATACAATCTATATCTCTCTCACACACATGACCACATGCAGAAAGACACACATGAAGAAAATTCTTCTTCTGCTGATAAAGGGCCTCGGCCTCCTGGCACTGAAATATCGACCGGCCATCCATGAGCTTTGCAATTATTTTAATAATTTTTTGTGTACCTGTTCAACTCATGTCAGTGGCCTTATGGGCGATGTGCATAAAATATATAATAAAAATAGTCCAGATTCACCAGGTGCTTTCCGGACACATGGGTATAAAGGAAAAACGGGTCAAGAAACATACAGATCACATGGGATCGCCAGCACATTGCATGGACAAAATAAATCCAAAACCCTGGCTGCGCCATTCAGGCGAGAGCTCTAACAAATGTGTGCGTGATCATAGGGAAATATGTTATCACCCACGTGACACCCTTACTTGTCACACATTTATTCCAATCACACCCTAAAACCAATCAACGTGAGACCATTTAATGTGCAACAATATCAAGAGAATGCTCTTACTCTCTGGTGTCCACTTCCTGTGCGATGTTGGGGCGACGTCGGCCAACACGAGGAGGCGCGTGGTATCAGTTCCATGCTCAGCCATCATGTCAGAGGGCACCACCCCATTGTGCTTGGATTTACTCATCTTCTGCCACGACACTGCAACTGGTTCCCTGGTGGCTTTCTCCAGCACCACCTTGCCTAAAGCGGGATGAAACATTACTACTCTCTCTCTCTCAAGCACACCAGTCACAACTACGGGCTACGATAAATGCGAAAAAAGAATGCGCAATGGACTTGGGGGAGGCAACCAAAGCAGAGCGTACTCGTGCATGGCTCGACCCCAGCTAAGGGGTAGTCTTCTTCTTCGAGGCACTTTCACCAATGTTTTATTCTATTAATGAACTTCTTGTCCCATGAGTTTCTTTGTATTTAAACATGTACTTAGTATTTATCATTTCTTTATATAACATTGACGTGTCTCCTATATCTGTCCTTGTTTTTTACAATTGTACAAATCTGCTGGGCAAATAAAATTACTTACTTACTTACTTATTTATCCAACCTCTAAGGCCATGTGGAGAAAGTCAACCATGGTTCTAGTGAAGTCTTCGCGGGATTCTCAGCGGATGAGGTCCTCGCTCAGTGGAAAACCCACTAAGACTCCACTAGAATGGTGTACCATGACAGCACCTAATCTTACATATATGCACAGGGAGGAAAAACATCAAACCATCTGTTGCTTTGAAATCGGCAGAAGGATAGGGTGAAGCTCCTTAGTTCATCAGGACCATACCAAACTCTGCCTACTTCGAAACTTCTGTTGCCCCCTCGGTGTGTCAAAACACACTGCAGAGAGGCCAGCACGGCACTGGCATGGGAGCGGATCCATCACAAAAGAATCGCTTTGGACAATAATGTGAGGAGCCTAAAATACCAACACCTCTGCCCTCTCTCCTTTCAATTGCGACTACATCGACAGAGCCACTGCCGCCCAAGGAATACTGTCACATCCTAAGGACTTGGAGATACAGTAAAAGAAGTTAGAGAAAATCTCCAAGCACAATAAGATGGCCCCGGAATCGTAGAAGAGTCGGATTGACATCAACCGAAATACCTTGGTGGGCCAACAGTGTCCATCCTTTCAAAGATCCTCAACTTTGCTCCGTTGAATGTAACATTTTTATCTCAAAGGATGATTCCCTCAAAGCAAAGGATGCTCTTGGTCGACAATCTCATATGGAAAAAAAGTTGTTTTTGAAAGTGCCTCAGCACGTAGACAACTTTTACTCTCGTTTGTCCAATTTTGTCTCCTTCCATGCTTTGCTTCAGGCATCCATCAGACTATGGAACTTCCCGAGAATGGTATTTCCCTCAAACGCACCCAAACACTTTCCACTTTAAGGAGCACAGTGGCCAAAGTACCCAATATGGCTATCACATGCGTCAAAGAAAGAGCACCACAAAAGGATGCAGCCTTAATTCCGAATGACACGGTTTCATAATGCATTTTAGAAAATACAACCTCTTATTCCACATGACAGAGGATCCAAGAATCCATTTCATTACAAAACTCCAGGGCCTTACGTGTGTGAGTTCTTGAAGAATCAAGTCTCGTACTTTTAGCATACATCAGGGAGGAGAGCAAATACCCTCATCGAGACCACAACACAGGTTTAAGGAAGATGCATTTCTTTTTACTCCGGAATAACCTCAACTTACCCTCCCCTCGAGTCAGTCAACTCACCCCTCACTTCCACTTCGCTGGGACGCAGGTACTTCCCTGACTTCTTGGCATGGTAAGTCTTGCCCATCACCATGCCCTGAACGAGAAGTCGCCGGAAGGGCTCGGGCTGTGGTAGTAACCCTTCAGAGTGCAGGAAATGGGCCATGAAGCGCGCATAGTAGAGATGAAGAATTGCTGCTCACATATTAGGAGAAGGAAAGTCAACGTGTGAGTGAAGGGGGAGGCTATAACACACACAAACATCGGGTGCAATGCAAGAGCTCACTAATTGAGAGAGAGCCTCAAAAATTCATCACATGACTGGAGATCTAGAAAATATTTGAGTTCCAGGCCCTTGGACATTCTTGCGTCGGAGCACCAAGATTCTCGAGTGAATTAATTAATTCTTGGGATGGACCAAGTAAATCATTTTCAATAATAGTTTCCCTTGAGGACTTTCAGCAGCGCATTACACTGTTAAACATACTTAAGTTATATTAATTCACATTCATTAGAGTCTTATGACAAACAGCACTCTTGATAGAAAGTGAAAAGTTCCAGGCTTGTAATAAATGGAGAGGAAAAACTAACAACACATACCAAGTGTACTAGTAGTTGGTCTATGCTATTTCTAGATGTTCCATACAAGCAGCAATGACTTAAATTTGAAGAAAAAATCACCTGGGTGCCCCGGCACATGGACAACTTTAACCTGTGTTCGTCCCATTTTGTCTCCTTCCATGTTACGTTTCTGGCATCCATTGCTTCACGGCACTTCCCAAGAATAGCACTTCCCTAAAATGCACGCAACACCCTTCCCAATCTAAGAAGCACAGTTGCCTAAGCACCTAATAGTTTTATTACCATTGTCAAGGAAAGTGGCATCACGAAAGGATGCATACTCTTCTCTTTGCGGAGATAGCAGCTGCTTTGCAAATGCTGTGATCGATTGACCCTCAATCACCTAACAACCATTGTGGATTTTGATTGGCCCATTCCCAAATTGCTGCCACACTTCTTAGCCTCACCTAGCAAGGCACTAAATAATGACCTGCATTTGGCAAATCCCTTTCCCCAAACTCCAAACGCCTACCTCCATTGCATCCTAATAGCTTACTCTCTTCCCTCTCGGTCTGCTCACATCACCAATCTTCAACATTCTTAATGAAATAAGGACAGTTTGCACTTTTCCCCAGTTTATTTAACGTACGACGCGTTTCAACTCACAGAGACATCATCAGGTACAAGACCTTGTACCTGATGATGACTCTGTGAGTTGAAACGCGTTGTACGTTAAATAAACTATGGAAAAGTGCAAACTGTCCTTATTTCATTATGATGAACTTCCACGACCTCAAGCCTGAATCTGTTGAACTTATTCAACATTCTTCACTACTCAAGATATCCTCCATCCGCATACACTCCCTGCTTTCTTTTCTCCCAAAAATTCTCTCTCCTCCTCAGCCATTCATTCAACTTATTAGTTTTCTTTATTTATTTTATTCTTTCTACCCATTTAGACAAAAATATCTCACAACAAAACCTACAATCCTCTTGTGACAAAACTAGGCTTGTGAGCCAAACAATAATCCACTCCATTTTCACATGCAGCGGAACCACACTTAACCAGCATCTTGCCTAGCGAATAATTTGCGAACTGAGCTAAAATGTTTTGGAAAAAGAAATTACTTGCTCAATGGGGGACTTTTCACTTTTCCCAAGTGATGAGGGGGGGATTCCCAGAATGACTGCGTGCCCACAGCTTCAGATTGCATTTGGCACTCATCCCACTGGCATCGCACTGTCACTAGTGATCACTTATTTCCCCAACTTGTGTTGGGATATATTATCCATTATTTTTTTGTGCAAAAATTTAATGATGTTTTGCGCACAGTTTTAAAGATGACCCCGAGGAAAAAGCTGCAAGAGGACAGCCATGAGAGAGTGAAAATAACCAGAGCAATGAGAAGTGAAATCAATGAAAAGCAAGAACGAGGCAAGAGCGTGGCTGATCTAGTGAGCATTTCATGGAGGAGACCAAATTACATGTTTGACACTAAAAGAAATAAAATACATTGGTCCTTATAGCTTCCGTCTCCGGCCCTGGTGGATTCCATCCACCCCTTTCACTTGAATGAAATCTTCACCATCTCCTATCAGCCTCAACTATCCAATGGACAGTCAAAGCTAAGGAAGCCACTTAGAACCAGAGAGGGACATTGAGTCAAAGGCTGCCATATGACTGGCTAACACTCAAAAATTGTTCAGCAACCTGTTCAGTATGCTGTGGTATCGAATAATTCAATTGCCGAAGGTTATGCAATATTTCCTCAGAACTACAGATGTATTAAAAAATCTGTACGTACCTGGAGATTATTTTTCCCAAATATTTTTTTAAAGAAAGGTAAACAACCAACCTCAACAAGCAAAAACTTAAGAAATTAACAAGACAATACCCACTTCAAGTAGTAGTAGTTTTGAGGGGAGGCGACCGACAGCTGAGGTCATTTGCGCCATAGGGGATGGATAGGAAAGGATGAAGGGTGGAGAGAAACCCGGCGTCGGCATTAGCCTACTCTTTACGAAAGGCGCCAAGAGGTCCGCAGTTTATCGTCCCATCCGACGGACGGCGTACTCACTCAAAGTGCCCTCCACAAAGCACCTCAAGTAGGGATCGAGATACCTCTGAAAAATATTCAACACCGCCGGGATTTGAACCCGGGCCCTCTGGGTGGGAAGCCAGTGCGCTAGCCCCCGCACCATCTCGATCCCCCCCCACTTCAATATATAAAAATAGAATGAAGAATATTCCAAATGGAATGGCAATGACATTAAACCAGTGGCTCCCTCGAGAGCTACGTAAAATAACTGGAAAGATTCCACCCTCAGAGCAGAGCATCCATGCACTTGAAACAGCAACGAGCCATTTGCACAACACCTTATAAATCCATGCCCTCTTACCATGCTCTTTCCCACCAATGTATAAATCAACAGGCATCAATTCCTTGACTTCCTCGGCTGAGAATGGCGAAGAGGGGTTCTTAGGGTCCAAGTACCTCAGGAAATACCACGAGGAATCCACAAAGGTGTCCATGGTGTCCGTTTCCCTCTTGGCCTTGGATCCACACCTGACCCAAACAAAAAAGCCAATGAACGGGTGAACAGAGCCAAAACTATTCCTACATTGAAGAAGCAACTATGCATCGATAGTAATTTATATTTACTTTTCATATTTATGTTTTTCACAAGCTGCTCTTAAATTTGAGGTTGAGAAATACTTTTAACATATTTCGTCGACATCAACAAATATATGTCTAAATACAAATGTAAAATAAATCTGTGCCTCATATTGTTCTCGTAGGTTTGAGAAAAGTGGAGACCACAGTCAATCATTGCGCAGGAGACCTTCAGAGCTGCGTATCTTATGAGTTACCACAACTGCAAATCATTAAAGAGAAGTGCCATTTGCCTGGTATTACTTGTCCATTAATTTAAATAGAAAGGCAATCAATAACCTTTAATATTGGACATTTGTACAACACATGGGATAAAATCATTACTAAAATTGCTACTATCCCTGACATTGCTTTGTTTTAGGTTACTCAAATGTATGTGGGAGGCAAGGAGATTTAGAGGCCTCACGCCATTGGGAGTAATTTTGAAAAACCTGAGAAGCAAAAATTGAAGAGAACTCCACGTGAACTCCTCCAGTCTGGGGTGGTGTTGAATGATTGTTTACTGAATGTGCTGAGAGTGCAGGCAGAAGAACACAGTAGTGGGGTGATGCCAGGAGGATTGAAGAAGTAAAAGATTTGAGTGCTAAGAAAGAGTAAAATATAGGAGGATGATTGTAGCTGATGGAGAAGAAGGGTGCCAAACAAATGGCTCTTACTCAAAATCCTCTACATTGCAAAAATCCTCTTACTGAGTAACTACATCTCCATTTCAATAGGCATCATCCTAGCCACACTAAATAATCAATCCTGTACTCTCTCTCAATCCAAGGCCATGGCCCAGTGGGCAGAGTGCCGAGGCCTCCTTTTCACACGCTCGGCCATTATCATTTCTTGGGATGAATATTTAAGGTGGTTTCCCATTTTCTTCCTCATTGCTGTTCTTTACATCAGACATGATATACGTCCACAGCAATCAACCTGAGGCATGAGTTGATTGATATGAGTGCATAGTTTGCATTCTACGTATCAGGAACAATTTCTTCCTGATGTGACTCTACTTCGCAGAGTGCAGGCTCGATGGTGGAGGGTCTGACCGTCATTGCGTGCCAATCACCAGAGAGCGCTTGTTCTGGCTAGACTGTGTTTTTAGTGGCTCTTGTTGAGTGACTCGGTGCAAGCCCAAAATGCAGTGAACAACTGAACAGCAGTGCTCCATCAAATTTTGTTTTGGACTAGGAGAATTGAGTATGGAGAAATTGGGCATGATTCGATCAGTGTTCATGGATCAAAGCATGACAAAAGCGCAGTTCTTAAGAGGCACGAGCTCTCCAAAGATGGCCGAGAGAGGGTAGAGGACGAGCCCTGCGCTGGATGGTCGTCCACATCCAGAACCGACAATGACGAGCAACTTGTGCGTGAAGTGGTGAATTCAGGCCATCGGTTAAGTAAGCACACGATTGCAGATTGTATTGGCATTGAAAAGAAGACAGTGCACACCAGTATCAATGAAAATTTGGTGATGCAAAAGATCTGCGCTAAACTTGTCCCTAAAGTCATGACGGACAACCAAAAGTAGAGTCAACTGTCTTCTTGCGTAGAACCTTGTGCAACGGCATCGTGACAATTCCCCAACCACCTTACAGTCCTGACTTGGCGCCAGCAGACTATTTCCAATTCCCAAAAGTGAAATGTTCCCTCAAAGGATGCCACCATGGGACCCAAAGTGCTGTCAAAGAAGCTTGCACGCTTGTACCCTTAGGGAATCCACCGACCAGGGAGCCTTCGAGTCATGGAAAAGCTGCTGGCAAAAGTTTGTCAATGTTCAAGGAATGCACTTTGAAGAATTATGAGGCATTGACAGAGTAACATCTGAAATAAATCCATATTTCTGAAACTATTCCCGACACTTTTTATTCACTCCTTGTATCCGACTTCATTCATTATTATCATAGAATCATTGAGTTACGCAACACATTCCTTTCTGTAATTTTTAATTGTCTTCTTCTTTTCAGTGTCAGGAAATAATCAAATTGAGATTCCAAATAAAAGTGAAAAGGCGTTAAGAGAAGTTTGTTTTCAAACCACACACGCTCAATCTAACAAATTTTAAGATCTTTATGATTTCATGTCAATTAGGAATTAAGCACATTATCTTTAAGACAGAAGTAGAAAAGAGTTCAATTTTTCACCAGGCACAACACAACTGGTTGTTATTCTTATATTTCCCACAGAGAATTTCCCACCCAAACATCTTCGGTCATGAGTAACACAATAGATTTTCTTATCAAACATGAATTTCTCTGATTTCGTATTAAATTTACAAGAAATTGTGTGACAAATTTTAATATGAACAAGTTCTGTGTATATTTAGAAAATATAAGAACAGTCATTTTTACGTTTATTCCACCTGCCCCAGTCGGTCTTGTTTTATTAAATAGTTTCAATAAAAATATTTTAATTTGGAATAATGTGCCTACAAAAAGCAACCTCAAACTGGTTTAATGGACATTATTTAATTTGGTAATTCGACTTTCTGCACAATAATTTAGCCCACCCATACCTCTGATTCAACTTCATATCTAAATGCAAGCCATACAAACCATAACAAGGCTCTGTTAAAAAAACACCATTTTTGTTTTAAAAATAGCTGAAAGCTTTGAAAAAAGGCTCAAATCAAAATGTTGCAATGCAAATGAATAAACAACTGAACACTTAAATAGAACAATTCAAAAAGGTAGAGTTTCTTCCTTTCCTTTTACAAGAGTGATCTGAAAAGTTCTCGGCCTGATGATGAAAATGACTATTGATGTTTTCAACCAAGTTTCACTTTTCAACATAATCGACTTTCAAATTATTATATTTCATCCAGTGGTGCTACAGTGCTCTTCTCCCGTCTCCGCAGTGTTCTCCCACGAGGTTCTGCAAATTACTCGTCTACGGCCACAATCGCTTCTAGATCGAACGAAAAACGTCGACCAGGGAGGAAACAATTTGAGTGTCGAGAAGAGGTCCAAGGGATCCAAATCCGGGGAATAGGGGGTGGTTATTCCAGCACCTCACAGTGCAGTTCCCTCAAGTTTCCCATTGCCAACACACTTTGGTGGGCATGTGCACTGTCCGGATGGTTTTTTTCTTCCAGGTCTGCTTGCTCGTGAATTTTCCCATACAGTTTTATTAGAAGGTCAGAATGGTACTCTACGGTTATTGTTTTACTCTTTTCAAGATAGTCTATCGACAGAAATCCTTCCGCACCTCAAAAAACCAATGCCATGACCTTTCCCACCGATCTTTGCCTTTCTTCGAAGCTGAAGAAAGAACCGGCCTCTGTCTACTGCATGGATTCTTGTTTCCATTCTGGAGTGCAATGGCAAATCCATGTTCCATCCATCATCAAACATCAATGCATATATTTGCTCTTGTTCTCCCTTTAGGGCGGCAAGAACTATTTGGAAAGTGTCGTCCGAATGAGTTTCTGATCCACCTTGTGCAATTCCTCGTACAAAATATAACCTATGAATTCTTTTAATTTCCATATATAATTAGAAATTTCATCCAGCTATGTAAACTTTTTCATAAATCATATCATACACCTTTTGGATGATTCCTGGGGTGGTTGCACTTTTCAAATGTCCTTCACGTGAATCATGTTGGAGGCTGTTACGGCCACGTTTAAACTCGGCCGCCCATTTCCTCGAGGTGGAAATGAAAGGAGAAGTGTTCCAATAAACATTCACTACTCCCAAATGTATTTCAGTTGGCATTTTACCTTCTTTTACAAAGAATTTTATCGCTGCACAATTCTTAGATTTTTCCCATTTCTAACACACCCACCGCAACCGACTGAAATAACTGCATACAGAAAACTGATAAATTGAATGGCTTGCAATTTCAGTCATGCCAAAATAAGAAAAAAAATGCAAGAAGGGACACCATCCATGGGTGAAGCTGAGAATTTTTCAAACAACCCTGGTATACACTTGAAATACAAGATTGAACTTATTGAAATGAAATAATATAGTATACAGGGTTCGTCCGGAAAATAAGTGTACTGATTTTTTCCCGCCGCTCCAGCCGCGCCCAGCACCGCTCTGACGGGCTGCGATTGGAGGGGGGATATGTTGGCAAGCGACGCTGAAAAAGGCAGTCGGCTCTGAGCTGTGGTGTAGTGAGGAGCTCTGTTAACGCGAACCTCCACGCTCGACCCACGTCACGGAACGCGATGCCGAAGTTTTTGGAGCAGCGTTATTCCATCAAATTTGCGGTAAAGCTTGGGAAATCGTCTACCGAAACTGTCGGTATGATTAACCAGGCTTACGGAGAGTCAGCCATGTCCAGAAACATGACCTTTCGGTGGCACAAGATGTTCGTGGAGGGCAGAGAAGAGGTCGACGACGAACCACGGCCTGGACGCCCATCAACGACAATCACCGACGAAAATGTGCGAAAAGTTCGCGATGTACTGAACTCTGATCGTCGTCTTAGTGTTCGGATGATAGCAGAGCAGTGTAATGTGCCAAAAACAATAGTGCACGAGACTATTAGGGATCAAAAACATCTGGCGGCTGCATCACGACAATGCGCCGTCTCACACCGCGCTTGTCGTGTCGGACTTCTTGGCCAAGCACGGCGTGGCAATGCTGCCGCACCCGCCCTAGAGCCCGGACTTGGCACCACCGGACTTCTTTCTGTTCCCGAAGATAAAGAGGAGTTTGAAAGGAACGCGATACGGGACTTTGGACGTCGTCAAAGAGGCCGTGACGACGTGTCTTCGAGAGGTTCCCGATGATGCCTTCGCGGGAGCGTTCCAGGAATGGGAACGCCGCTGGAACAAGTGTATCGACTCACAAGGGTCCTATTTTGAGGAATATTAGCTTAAGATATGTAAAAGTGTAATACATTTTTTTTCCTGAGCTCAGTACACTTATTTTCCGGACGAACCCTGTACTTTGTAATTCCACACACTTTATTTAAAAAAACACGACCCCGGTTTCGACGTTTAATGTCATCATCAGTGACATTCAACATTGAAACCTGAGTCGTGTTTTTTTAAATAAAGTGTGTGGAATTACAAAGTATATTATTTCATTTCATTTCAATATGTTATGCAAATTCCTTGATGATATGCCTGAGACAACAAAGTTTATTAATTATACACTTACTTTTTGATTTGAAGAAAGAGGAATTAGGAAGGAAACAGGATTTCGGAACTCCTACTAATCATGTTAAACTGCCTTTTGTTACTGGAATTGAGTAATATTTACAATTAATATTGTTGATTCTACGCAAGTACCAAGAAAAATATATCAATTATTCCAAAAGGAAACTCATATGTTGTAAGTAAATAAAACGAATTTCAACCAAAGCAAGAGAGCACTCCAATGGCGGTATGGATTTGCAGGGCATATTCTGAGTGATGCGGACGATCCACTCGTCTCACTCTGTCACATAAGGGACATATGAAAACAACGTTGGGTGTGCTTTGATGCAAATGGAAACAAAGTGCATGGTACAAAAAGTGTTTGACGACTCCAAGTCAAAGGGAACGTTCCAATGGCAGAGAGCACACTAAGGCACACACCACTCTTCTTTCTATCTCATCTGAAACTTAGATCAATTTTCAGGAGCTATTTCAACCCCGTAATCAAAACTCACCGTGGAATTTCATCCTCACGGCACCGTGTGCCAAAATAATTGCTCCGCATTCCACCATGTGTGCCATCAGCCTGCCACCCCTAACTAATGACATAGAAACAATTTGAACATGTACGAAACCTCCACATAAAGGTCCTCTCAGGATACCACAGGCTGATGCCCTTCTCCTCTCTAAATTAATATCCCCCCGTGTATTTCCACAGGCGCATTGACTTAAAGAGGATATTCTGCTGTGATTTACGTGTGCATACTGCACTGAACTCTGTCTATCTTTTAACATGAACTATGATATCAAAACTTTCCACACTCCTGCTACAATAACCAACGGAGTCTCACGCTTCACATTGAACCCTTTCTCATGCCAGAGTACCTGGGACAGGAAGTGCTCTTCCACTTCTCGTTCTTGTCAAGGGGGAGCACATTCGGGGAGCCTTCGACGCCGTCCAAGGAGGGCAGCAAGACAGGCAACTCCTCATCCGGCACGGCACCACACTTCCCACAGTGCACCATTGGGATGGGGGTGCCCCAAGAGCGCTGGCGGGATATCAGCCAGTCCTTGAGGTTGGGGCCAACCTCATCACCGCCCACACCGCGCTCCATTGCCCTCTGCCTCATCGCAGCACCTGCCTCGGCGACGCTCAGCCCTGAGAGCAGCGGCCCAGCAGAGGGCAGCATGCGCTCACCCTCCACCATCTGGGCAAAGGATTAAGGACTCCAGAGAGGTCATCCATGTGCTTCAGCTTTTAAGCATGTGGTGATTTTAAACATGAGGGTGGACAATACCATGACTCTCCATCAGCTCTTTCTTTAAATTGTAATCATTTGTTGTTCCCATACCCAAAGATATGACTTTTGTTGATTTAATTCAATTGGCTTGAAAATTTGCATTATGCTCAACCAAAACTTACAATTACATATGAGAACGTAAAACTTTTATTATTGGCACTCCACAAGTTAGGATATGCCTGCATAGACACACACTAAACAACAATATATTTCCTTGCCAATTACCCACTGCCAATCAATATGCTTTTCATCCATTTTTCCTGCCTCCTAATGATTTCTCTCACCATACCCATACACGTCCTCATTTCTTCCCCTTTCTGCCCATTTCACCTTCTCCATACTCAACATTTCAAAAGCCTCTAATCCACATCTATCATCCTGTTTCAGTGACCGTGTTTCTGCGCCATACATAACTACGCTCCATATCAAAGTTTTAACGAGTCTTTTGTTAACATCCTTACTTAACATCCCTGACATCGATTCCCTCCTTGCTTCTTTGCTGAATGCAATTCTTTGCCTTATGCCCCTACTACTTCGACCATTTAGGTCCAGAAAACGTCATTCCTTTATTCTAATCTCCAGTTCTTCCCATGCCTTTTCACCATTTCCTCCACATATACATTGAACAGCAACGGTGATAAGGGGCAACCCTACCGTACACCTCTTCCTAACACTGCCCATCCGGACTCCCCATTCCCCACTCGCACTTGAGCAGTCAGAGACATGTACAGGTTGCGGATTAGCCTCCTTTCCCTCCAATCTATTCCTAATTTTGCAATATCTTCACTAGCTTTTCTTATTTCACTCTATCAAATGCCTTTTCAAAATCTACGAAACAGGCAAATACATCCTGATTGTATTCCATATTCCTCTCAATTAGTGATCTCATTACTGCAATGGCATCCCACGTGCTTCTCCCTTTCCTGAACCCAAACAGGTCATCTCTTAAGTGATCATTTGATCTACTCTCTATCCTTTTGTTGATAATCCTGAGAACAGCTTTAGCTGCGTGGGAAATCAAACTTATTGTTCCGTAGTCCTCACATGATGGGGCCTTCACCTTTTTTGGAATGGGAACGAAACTCATAAATGCTACAAATAAGTCAGTAAAAGCTCTTCCTTTCTCATTTTCTTAAACCTTTAAATGTTGTGCTGGATTTTGTGTACTACCGCATCATTATTTGATTTCATTTCACTCAATGCCCTTCCTATCTTTGGTTTTATGTGTATCTTTGGTTGTGTGTGTTTGGTATCTTTGGTTGTATGTGATTGTCGTCAAATGTCTGTAATGTAGGGTTAGGTGGAAGAAGGGACTATTAGTCCCAACCTCGCCCAATTAAGTCGATAAATAAATATCTCACAGCCGAGTAAGCCTTGAACCTGAGCTACTTTCATTTACGTCATCTTTTCTTTCTATGCCTAACTTTGCTGGCCCAAGGTCTCTACCATACAGTTCCTTTATATATCCCTTCCATCTCTCTCGCATCTTTCCTGGGTCAATGAACATTTTCTCTAACTTATCTTTGATCATTAAAACAGATTTTCCCCATCTTATTTCATGGTATTTTTTTTAACTTCTTGCATACCGCACCAAAAAACTATACCTTTTTAATTTTTTTCACCATGCTTTTGTTTCTCTATTTGTTACCCACCTCAGTTTTTTAATTAACTATTTATACTTACTTCTATCTAACTTTGTACATTCTTTCATTTACTTCAATCAACTATTTTTCCAATCACATCATCCATGATCCATGGTTTCATCGTACTCTTCCAATATAGTATTCTTATAATTTATTTTGTGAATTTTGATTGCCCTTTTTTTTTATAAACGAGGTGTGCTCAAGAAGTAAGGTAACTTTGCAAATTTTGCGGGCAACATACATTCCATTTATGACTTTTTAGTTTTGTTGCGCTGGTACACATGTCCCAAACATTTGCTTACAGTTTCAACAATACAGCATATTCAGTATGATATTGACAGATACAAATGTTAAATGTGTTTTAGTGTGCTCCGTGATTTTCTGCTATAAAAAAAATGGATCAAAGAATTTGCATTAAATTTTGGGTAAAAAATAAAATCAAGTGCTCCAAAACACTTAAAATGTTGACAGTGGCAAACGGTGAGTCTGCTCTGAAATGTTTGTAAGTGGTAAAAGCTCCCCCAAGACGGACAAGAAGATGCAAATGACGACCCTTGCTCTGGATGCTCGAGCATGTCAACGACAAATGAACACGTTGAAGCAGTGAAGTAAATTGTTTAGAAAAATCATCCAATCACTATTAGAGAAGTTGCTGTGGATGTTGGGACATACCAAGCAATTTTTTAAAAATGTTTTGGACATGAGACGTGCATCAGCAAAGTTTGTTCCAAAACTGCTTAATTTTGACCAGAAGAACCGTCGCATTGAGCATCGCTCAGGAGTTATTGAGTTACATCAATGATGATCCCGATTTGCTCAAAAGGGTCATAACTGGTGACGAATCACTGGTATATATGCTTATGACGGAGAAACCAAAGCCCAATCATCCCAATGGAAGAACCCAGGTGAACCAAGACCGAAAAAAGTACGTCAAGTTCGATCAAATGTGCCGACTTGAAGAATTCTGCATGTCCGGGTTTTCACCGCGTTGTTGTTTGAAGCCGACAACAGTTTTGCCGAAGTTTCATCCGGCGTCTTCATCTTCGACCTGAAGACGCCGGATGAAACTTCGGCGAAACTGTTGTCGGCTTCAAACGACAACGCGGTGAAAACCCGGACATGCAGAATTCTTCAAGCCACCGCCGCGAAAATCTACGCAGCCAAATGTGCTGACTGTTTTCTTTGATTACCATGGCGTAGTGCATCAGGAGTTCTTACCACAAGGTCAATAAGGAGTATTACCTTGAAGTTATGCACCGTTTGCGAGAAGCAATACGAAACGAACGTCTGGGACTGCGGGAAAACATTCATGGCTTTTGCATCACGATAATGCACCTGCTCACTAAATCGTTGGTTGTGAGAGATTTGTTGGTCAAAAACAACATCACAATCATACCACAGCCACCACATTCACCGGATCTTGCACCCAAATCTGGTGAATATAGTGGCTGTGGCTCCAAAAACTGTAGAGACCCATTAACGGACAGATTTACAATGATTGAGGAGATAAAGATTGCATCGCTGGAAGAGCTCAAGGCTATACCAAAAAGTGCCCATCAGAACTGCTTCGAGGATGGGAAAAAGCATTGGCAAGAGTGTATTATATCTGGGGGGATTATTTTGAGGGGGACAACCCTGGATATTGAAGAATAAATAAACATTTTTTCATAAAAATATAAAGTCATCTTACTTTTCGAACACACCTCATATTTCCAATTATCCTCAATAGTACTTCGCTCCCCTTTCTTCACCTATAATTTTCTCTTCACCCTACAAACACTCCTTCCTTGCCAATCCAGTTAGGGCTTCTACATTCCATTTCCTAATCCGCCTCCCTTGCCTTATCTTTTTTATTTGAATGCTCTTCTTCCTAACCACTAAATTTGTTCAGATCTGAAGGAAATTGTGTAAATTGATTATGCTGTTCCTAAATCTATACCTAACGTATAATGCATAACCTGTAGTCTTAACTCATATCTTCCCATCCCTGGTCATTTTTCACGTGTACCTATGCCTTTTGTGGTGTCTTAACCAAATGCTGGTGATGATTAACCCAATTAATGATGAGTTGTTAGGAAAAACAACCCAATATCCATCTCTATTGATCAATGGCCACTTTCTTGGAATTTGTCATAGGTAAAACGTCTCTAGTGTTCTGAGTTGTCTTCAACCTCATGGAGAGTGGTGCATCACGCACGACATACGAATGCCTGTGACATTGTATGCACGGTATTTTGTCACAACATCTTGTTCCTTTGAAAGCCCCGAAATTTCAGAGCGCAAGAGGATGCCTTGATAGCTTCACTGGTTGAAGCAATTGGCCAGACATCAAGGGATTCAGGTTTGAATCCTGGGTGAATCAATGATTTTTATACTCTATAACTGTTCCATTGTAGTGGTCCATTATTTATGATATGCACATAATTAATATAAAGTTGTCTAGAGACATTTGATTCGTGAAGGATTCTCGGGTCTTCCACCGGGTCAAGGGTTCCATAATATGGAACCCTTGACCCGGTGGAAGACCCGAGAATCCTTCACGAATCAAATACGCCGGGAAAGCACCAGATCTTACTTCAAGAGACATTTGCTTTGGTCGATACTTCAGAATTTTGTAATAATACAACTCATAATTATCATCACTTGCTTCAAGTCACTTGGCTTGTGGTCAGGCTCTTTTACCTTTGAGTGTGCACATATAGTGTTGCTTCGGCATCTTTTTGGCCGGACATTGAGGGATCCGGGTGTCAACCCCGGTCAAGGCAAATGATTTTTACCCTCTAAAATTGTTGCATTCTTGAGGTCACCAATGAAGTTCTCTACTGCCTTTAGCTAGCCGCTTCAATATGCCTACAAATGCTGTCCATGCTGGTTCCTCTCGCAAACTTCTCAAACCTCGCACAGCTGCCCTTAAATACTTCTTCAGTCATTGATGATCCTGACTACTTTTTAACAAGGTTGGTGAAAATCACTTTCTCCTTCTCACACATTATACCCTCTTTAATCATGTTGCATTGCAAATGCCTTTCTTTGTACATATGAGAAGCAATATTTCAACATCATTGAAAATATGTGCTCATTGCTAATAAATTCTTGCCACCCTCTTTGAAGCATCTATCTCCTTAATTTTGTCCTTTTTCTTAAAGGGAAGACTAAAAGTTGATGTTCACTGGTTGTTGATATGCACAGCCATGCTTAAACCTTGCTCCCATTTTTCAACAATTTTTCTTTTCATTTCTACGGTTATTTTTATTCTCCTGCGACTGTCTTATGGTGGATTTTCTGTTCGGAGACATTCACAAAAAGTTTGCTAAAAATATTATTATATTTAGCAGAAAAATTCCCAAACAATACATACGTCTGGACACAGGTTTAAAAATATACTAGGGAAGCTAAGATGCTAGCGGAACAAGTACTAAACACAAATTGAAGTAGCAGGCACACAACCATTCTAAGAATTCCCCTTTCCTCATCACTCGTGCAAACATTTGCTCACTAAATGAGTCATTTTCAGGACCTATACTTTTGCTCGTTACGCAAATTACTCGTTGTGCTAGTTGCTCCTCAGTGTGCTCAAATGTATTGAGCAAGGTCCAACTGTATTTAGAGAAGAAGTACACCTATACTATACACTCATACATTCTCATTTGAAATGGATCGACATTTCCATGAATTCATTATTAATATTCAATTACCTTTGGATGCAGGCTAAATCCTTCAGAGACTGCGATTTCATGGTCCAACATATTTTCTCCCGGCAAACCAACACGGCATTCTGATGTACCACAAAAACCAGCTTCACCTGATGCATCATCCGTTACGTCCAGATCCAAAATAATGAGTGGCAGGTCTTCTCCTGTCAATGGGTGACGGGCCACAATCATCGGGATTCTCCACCACTTCACTCCACTATCAACTGAACTCTGCCGCCACTTCAACTGAACACAAAAGACTCACATTTACAATTAACAACGCAAACTGTCCCCTAGTAGTAGTAGTAGTATTTAGGGGAAGGAGGCGACCGACGGCTGAGGTCATTTGCGCCATAGGGGATGGACGGGAAAGGATGAAGGGTGGAGAGAAACCCGGCGTCGGCATTAGCCTACTCTTTACGAAAGGCGCCAAGGGGTCCGCAGTTTAACATCCCATCCGACGGACGGCGTACTCACTCAAAGTGCCATCCACAAAGCACCTCAAGTAGGGATCGAGATACCTCTGAAAAATATTCAACACCGCCGGGATTTGAACCCGGGCCTTCTGGGTGGGAAGCCAGCACGTTAGCCCCCGCACCATCTCGATTCCCGAACTGTCTCCTCCAATGCTTCATCTCCCATTAACATTTAAACAGACCACCTCAACCTTCCCTCTCATTTGTCACACATTGGGATTCAAATTAATGCAGAATTTACTATTTATTCATTAATTCATATTTTTATTTCTTTTTAAAGGGGTATATTGACAATTAGATATTTTCAGAAAAGTTTTGAGTTATGATGTCATTTCGCATAATTTAACAAATTTAACTTTCAAATAATCAACTTGAAAAATATTATTTCCTAGCAATCTATTAGCATTATACAATATATTACACTTTTTTAAACACTTGCAATGCAAATTATTATTTGCAGAATGATGAAGTTAAATATATTTTAATTTTCAAAATAAGTCACCTTGCAAGTACGATACACTTTTGGTAGTCATCTTTTCATTTTGAGTTGCCTGCGGAGGCAACTAACCCCATCGTAGTTGACACTGAGTAATGGTGTCACAATGAAAACACTACTCATGATGGCAATGGGAAATTCCCCATTTTATATTCGAAGATGTCAGGATGAACAATATAATGACAATGAGTCCTGGCAATTATGAGACTCGGCCCAATAGGCCGTGTGTCATGCCCAGCAGGGGGAGAGGCAAGGCTTCTGCTGTCGTCATCATCCAATGAAAACCTTGCAAAGCAAAAGAGAAGGCAGCCAGAGCACAGATGACGCAGAGGAGGACCAAAACAGTTAGAATGCAAACTTGGAATGCTAGAATGATGTTGAGGGCAAATAAATTAGGAGATACAAAGCGAGAGATGAGATGAGGAAATATAGATGTTTTAGGACTCTGCAAGGCGAGGTTGAAGAACAGCAGGGAACAGTGAAACCAACCTCGAGTGAATGGAAAGACAGCAAGGGAGGGTTAGCAATAACATTGAATGAAAAAGTAAGAAGGGTAAAAAAAAGTAAACAACTTATCGAATATTATCAGTAAAAGCGAAAGCTAAACCAATGAATTTGGTCACCATCCACATCTACATGTATATGCCAGCAAACAACCGCTGAAGGAAGAAGTCCACAGAATTCATGATCAGTTGGGGGATATTTGCGGGTGCTTCTGGAGGGACGCATTTGATTGTGATGGGGGTTTGAAATTCATAAAATCAGTTAAGTTAGCAGATGAACGCTTAAGTTTGCCAGTCAGCCAAGGGGTTGCAAACCTTTTTGATTGCATTGGAAAAACAGAGCAATAAGTATTGAATGAGAATCAATATCAGCAAAACAAGATTTATGACGTTTTTGAGAAAGAGAAAAGCAATTTTAAGATTAAAATAGCAAATAATACTCCAAAGCTGGCAGAACAATTTACCTAACTTGGAAGTGTTTGGACCAAAATAGTCAAAGTAGTCGGGACATGAGATGAAGAATTTTGTTAGGCAAAGAAGCTTTCACAAGGAAGAGGGAATAGATGACAGAGGGGGTTGAGTAAGGATGCTAAGAAAAGGTTTTTTTAAAACTTTGATATGGTGTGTGGTTTTACACGGTGCAAAAACAAGGTCATTGGAGCAGGATGATACGCATAGATAGGAGGCTTTTGAAATGTGGGTAGAAAAAAGGTGACGCGGACAGAGAGGAAAACATACAAGCAAATGCTAGATATGGGGAAGGAGGAGACAGGATTGTTGGGTGAAATCATAAGGAGGCAGGAAAGACTGATGCAGAGGGTTTTGATTGAAAATACTGAAGACTGTGATATAGAGGAGAACATTGGACAGGCGAGGTAAGGGTAGCAATAGGATTGGGATAATTATGAAGTAATCAACAGGTTAAGGTAGCCTTGGATTGACACAACAACTACCAAATAAATATTTTATGACTCCAACGAAAACAAAACCCAACATCCTACTCCACAACAAACCCCTCTTCATCTCCGTGTACTTTTTTCCTCCCTTAATCCCATCCAACATCCCTATCATGTTCCTGCCCTTTCCTCATTTGCCTAATGTTCTCCCCTCTATTACAGTCTTCAACATCCCACTGCCAAAAAATATGCCCTTCATCCATTTTTTCTACCTCCATACGACTTCTACCAACAATATACTCTTTCCTCACCCCCCACACTTCCTTGTTTCTTTTCCTTTCTGTCCAATTTACCTTCTCCACACCCACATTTCAAAAGCCTCCAATCTATGTCATTCATCCTGCTTCAGCGACCATGTTTCCGTGCCGTACCTAGCCATGCTCCATATCAAAATTTTAACGAGTCTTTCCTTAACATCATTACTTAACGTCACTGTCATTTACCCCCTCCTTGTGAAAGCTTCTTAGCCACACACAATTCTCCTCCTTACATCCCTACTACGAGTAATTTTATCATACTGGTCCAGAACACGGCAAAGAATATAAAATTGATCCAGCTGCTTTAGTTTTAGATCTTTAAATTGATATTCATCCGTTACCTATTACACATTTTCAAACGTACTGAGAAATGCTTGCAATCCCTTGGCAAACTGGCAATGTAACACTTGACCATCCGCAAACCTAACTGATTTTATGAATCCCCCTCCGACTTCTATCTCTATCTCAGGAGTTCCAATGTCTCTTTATCCATTTCCTCCACATTATACGTTGAACAGCACCGGTGATAATGGGCAACCCTGCCTTACACCTATTCCTAGCACTGCCCATCCGGACTCACCGTACAGGTTGCAGATTAGCCTCCTGTCCCTCCAATCTATTCCTATTTTGTGCAATAAACTCATTAGTTTTTCCCAAATCACTCTATCAAATGCCTTTTCGAAATCTACGAAACAGGCTAATACCTCCTGGTTGTATTCTAAATTCCTCTCGATTAATAATCTCATTACTGCAATGGCATCACGCGTACCTCTCCCCCTCCTAAACCTTAACTGGTCATCTGCAATTTCTGGCCTTCTGCATCTTCTGTCCTGCTGCGCTCTGTTTTCTTTTGCAAGGGTTTCATGAGATGAGACCGCAGAATCCTTGGCTCTACCATTACCTGGGAAGACACAAGCAAGCAACTCAACAGCATGAAATAGACCCAATGAATAAACGATTCTCAGACATACAATGTGTTGCAAAACATTCTATTGCATGCAAGATATACGCCAGGCATGATAGGAAAATACCAAATTAAGAGAAAGTCCATGGTGCATGACTTAGCCTTCGGCACCCAGAAAGTGAGAAAGATAGAGGGAAGGAGGCATGCAGCTCAGACCAGGCAAGAGATAATCAACTCAAGGAATGTCATCAAAGGCAAACTATTGTCCAGACTGCTCTCTTCTGAATGCCAGAGCATGTGAATCTTAGACTATGTGGTTATTGCTCCAAGGGTATGCAGGTACCTCTCCCAGGTCACCATGCTGCACGCAGAGTGAATGAATGGATGACTCGGGGCGTACGGCAATGAATGACACTCCAAGGATGCACTCTGGGCACTGGGTCCACACAGCAATTGTCCAACTGTGCTGCCTCTGCCCCTCCAGGCTAACTTCAAAATCAAAAGTGGTCCCATCACAGGCACCTATCCAGTGACGCTGTAGTTTAATCACATCTCTCCAGTCAACGAGGGCAGGGTCCTGGAGGCCATCAAACAGTGACCTGGGATAAAACAGCAACAGCACCACAAATTATAAAGGAAACAGCATAGAGTCAGCATTGGTGTGGTGCATGCACCGCCACCTCTCAAAAGGCTACTGAGTACGGATACCTTTTACTGCTGAACCAGGAAGAAGGCTATGGTTGGAATGAGAGGGGGTGGGGGCAGAGGGGAGGGAGGGCGCACCCCCCCTAGGGGGGGCAAGGTTCACTGCAGGGTGCGTGCATGCACCCACGAGGCAAATGCATGCCCCCTGCAGGCGATTTAGGAAGGAGTGTGCATCAGAGGGGGGAAGGGAGGCAATAATTGATGCATTACAGGCATGGCTTGCAAAGTCAGTTTGGGAGTGGGTTGACAATGCATGAGGGAGTGACGAGGGGTGAAAGAGAATCGGCCGGTTGATGAGAGGTGAGGCAAATTGAGGTGAAGATGGGACATTTTTACGTTTGTTTCAACTGAAAAATTATTGAAAGGTACCAGCGCGGATTTGTGGGTGACAGAAGACTTAGGTAAAAGTTTACCACATTTCAAGACGTCAGATAGCTTTTGGATTGTTCAACAGGAATGGAGGGATATTTAGGTGGCTAGGTAGCCATTGTTTGAGGTTGGTTATGGTGGGGAAAAACGTGGTATTTGAGGATTTACTCACAGGCCTGGGGACGTATGTGGTGCAAACATAGATGCTGGGAAAGATTGGGCCTTTAGAGATTACAAAGGATACAAAAAATATTGACAACAAATCAAACACACTGCAATGGGAAGTAGATTCAGTCGTTATTTCTCAAACCATTTTGCTTTGCCGCTTCTAGTTGGGGTGGGATTTTCAGAAATGGCAATTTTCATCTGGCCACACAGCATTGAATCTCTTAACAAATTCCTTTCCTCCCTAATTGGAGTGTCAACATTTTTCCCCCAAACTAATGCAACATCCTTATAAAACCAGGCACCATTCCAGACATTATTGTCACTTGTGAAGACACGGGTTTACTGATATTGATTCTAAACCATAAGTATTATATCTGAAGCCCTTTGTCAACTTAATGAGAATGCCAACAACTGAACATGCAGCCAAGATAAAAGAGAGAAGTTTTACAAAGATATGCTTTTTTGTTTGAATTTGGACCCGACGAAGGCTTGTGCCCCACATCTTTCTATCCATTCAACCCAGAACTGCAGGACCCCAATTCTTACATATGTATACTAACACGCAAACGTGGTGTGTTGGTTCCGCTATTTAGATGACATTCTGTCTGTGGACAAGGTAAAACCACCGGTTAGACTCCTTTCACAATTACCTCAACATGATCCATCCTAACATTTCCTTATCCATGGAAAAAGAAGTTAAGGGCACAAGTAACTTCTTAGACCTGGCAATAACATGAAAGAAAACAGACACAACTTCTTCATTTTCAGGAAACTCACATATACAGATTATATGATTCCCAATGATTCTGCCTACCATTTTTTGCACAAATATGCAGGCCTCAACTCGATGAGACATCAGCTCCCGCAAACCCCCCTTTCCCCCACAAATTTCAAAAAGGATCTCAGACCAATTACAAATATAGCCACCAGCAATGGATACAATCCAAACCTGGTTGGAAAAACAATCCAAAGAGAGTGCGAAACAATGGCCATAAGTCGAATTCCCCCTTCTTAGCCCTCCACTTCTGAAGACTTTATGTGGTGTTCGATCACTTTCCTAGGAGATATCTCCTATAAAATCTCAAATCTCCTTCTACACTACACTCAAAGCGGCCTTTTACACAACCTTTACTCTCTTCAAACTCTCTGCTACTGGCTATGACAAACAGGATACGTTTAATTAATCAGGCATCTACAAACATAAATGTGATACGTGCAACACATTTTATATTGATCAAACTGGGAGGAATTTCAAAACACAAGTCCAAGAACTTGCCAGGAGTCACCAAAAAGCAAAACCCCAATTCCATCTTAGCAAAACACCTCTCTGATCGTAAAGATAAGAGCAATTTTGTCTCAGAAATACTAAATGTCCTCCTTAAGGGAAGGAATATGAATGCTCTAGAGCTAATCGAGATTCAAAGGCACTTAGTGGATCCCAATGCAATACTTTGTAATGAGTAGTTATAGACCCATCTCTCCCCTGTCTTTTCCAAAAAATTGACCTCGAGGGTAAACAAATACAACGGTTCTACGTAGCTGTCCACTCCTAACTCCCCCCATTAACCCAGACCACACCCAACACTTAGTCATAACCGAGGCGCCACCACCTCTTCTTCCTATGACCGAAAAAGGCACCATCACCAACTTTGAAGCTCCAGTAAACCTGCCCCCACCCTCACCTCCCACTTCCCTCTCCTTTCTCCGATGGGTGTGTATTCAACATCAGTGTATGCCACTTGTACATGTTGATGCCGCAAGTCGATGAAACACAATGTACTGTGAAAGAGAGTCCGAGGAAAATTACAAACTCTTTTGACATGGACTTATATCACATATATGATCGCATGCCACTTCAAGGTGTCCCGTTTTAATTCTGCCATGGAAAGAATCCTCCTTCGGTACATTACTACCCAACTGCAGCCTTTAATTCATTAATCGCCCAATATCACAAATATACATATGACATCCTCAATAGGTTACAATCAACCATCCACTCCATTCCCCTTATTTGAATACCTTCACGGAAACCATTTATCACAGAGGAGCCTCATGAAACACGCATAATTCATTCTGCAAATTCACTCGTAAAGTGAAACACTCATTTAGCAAAATTTTTTGCTGCATATTAATTTAACACATGATAATGCATTCCAACAAAAAAAAATAAATTATGTAAAATGTTAATTTGATGATAACTATGTACACGAGTCCTGTTCAAAAAGTGTGGCAGCTTTTGTGTTTATTTCAAAAATTATTTATTTATTCATGAATATCTATTTTGTCCCCTTCAAAGTAATCCCCATTTGATATTATACACTTGTGCCAACGATTTTTCCAATCCTCGAATCACTTCAAGAAATCATTTTTTGTGATCTTATTCAGCTCCTCCTTCATAGTCTTTATCTCATCAATCCTAGCGTAGCGTTGTCCTTTCATGGGCCTTTTCACTTTCAGGAACAAGATAAAGTTACTCGGGGCCAGATCTGGGGAATACGATGGCTGCAGCATCATTAGTGTGTTGTTTTTGGCCAAAATTTCACGCACAAGTAACGATGTGTGAGCAGGGGCGTCTTCAATGGTGCAAAAGCCAATTTTTGTTCTTCCACAAATCCAGGCGTTTGTGGTGGATTGCTTCACACAAATTGCGTATAACTTGTAGGTAATATTCCTTACTTACCGTTCTACCCTGTGGCAAGAATTCATGATGCACCACGCCCCTGCAATTGAAGAAAACTGTAAGCTAAACTTTCACATTCAACCAAACTTGATATGCTTTTTTCGGTCTTGGCTCATGCTGCAGCTTCCGTTGGGATGATTGAGCTTTAGTTTCCATGTCATAACCATAAACCAACGATTGACCCTCTGAAGCAAATTTGGGTCGTCACGGACAGAGTCTAATGCAAGTCCATTAGCAATATTAACGTTGTTTTCGACCAAAATTGAGCAATTTTGGTACGAATTTTGCGGCGACCCATGTCATGCTCAAATCATTGGTAAAAATCGAATGGTACTAGCCAATCGACATGTTTAGGTCCTCAGCAACTTCTCTAATGGTGATATGATGATTGGCCAATGCCATTTTCTTCACTTCATCAATGTTTTCCTCAGTTGTTGGCGTGCTCGGGCATCCAGCACACTCATCGTAGTTCATGTCTTCTCGGCCCCCTGAGAGCATTTTGTACCTCCGATAAACGTTGCTTCGGTCCTAAGTAGCTCCTCCGTATGCCACAGTCAACATTCGGATTGCATCCGCGCACTTAAATTCGTTTTTCACCCAAAGTTTGATACAGATTCTTTGATCCATTTTTTGGAACAGGCAAAAGTCGAAGGCAAGCCACAACACGTCCAAGCCAAAACAGCTGACAACAATTAGCTGAACATTCAAAATGGCCAAACTTTTTGACATAAGTGAGAGATATAAGTACCAGCATAACGCCACAAAAAAATTGAAAATCAAATGGAGGTAACCCATGAAAATTCAAAATTTGCCATACTTATTGAACAGACCTCGTACAAGTGTATATAACTGTATTTGCATTTCTATTTGGGAATAATGTGATCTATATCCCATTGTGTTCCATATACCTGCCATATATTCTCAATATGGTACACTGTGTCAGCTGGACAAGTATATTATCATTACTATAATATCTCACCAGCTAATACAATGGTGTGAGGCAAGTGATTTAAGGGCAACAACCAAACACGCAGAAATGCAATTATTTGTATTCACTTTAGTGTTGTACATTTTCTGATATTTAATTTTACCCCCTTCATATTTATACTTTTGCCAATCATGGAATTCATTTCAATAAGAATAACAACTCCTACATCAAAGATTCACCCAAATTGGCATGGTAACCTGTGCATTCAAGGAAGTTTTACTGTATAGCTCATCCAATGATCTATAACTTTGGCGTGAAAGAAGGGCTCGTGCGATCCGATGACCCCTCGAGTTGTGCTGGAAGGAGCAATGATATATCCTCCTAGTAGGGCAACCCATGCCAGATAGTTCAAAAGATGGGAGCCACACAAAAGGTAGTCCACGCAGTGTCTGTTACTCATTGAGGCAGCTGCAATGGCGTCTGACCCCAGTGGGGCGGCCAGTAAGTGATGGTGTCATGTTAAAAACGCTATTGATGAAGACAACAGGAAACCACCTCAATTATTTATCCCACAAAACTATGAGGGATGTAATTATGAAAAAGAATCCTCAAAACTAAGACACTTTGTCCACTGTGCCATGCGAGGCTGTGAGAGGAGCAATGCTTCCACACTCCTCATTGCACAATTTAACAGTAAAGTAATACCAATAGTAGCAGCAACGGAAATGTAAAAGAGAACCAAACCAGTTGACACAGGGACTTGGAATGCTAGCACGATGTCAAGTATTGTGATGTAATAGACCTTTAATATAAAATGCACTAGTGTATGGTGCAGGGACTTGGTCACGGAAGCAAGATGTTAGGTGGATATTATTGGCTTTTAAAATGTGGTTTTGAGAAGGAAGAAAGAGTAAAATGACTTCAGAATTGTGAAGGCAAAGCACCAAGCCAGCCCATGAGTTATTCTTGACTGAGGGCACCCATCTTGCAGAGATTCTTTTCGCACCCAATTTTTCGTGAAAAACTGAAATAACTGCACCTTGTGATATACCTGTGGCCTCACCTAATTAGAAAACTTTGATTCGTAGATCACTCAAAATCATAGCATGGATTTTGTGAATCATTTCGGAGTATGTCATTTCCACTGGATGTCCCTAAGGGTGTTCATCCCCTTGGAGGAGGTACGGCCATGTTTAAACTCATTAACCCATTTGTATTCAGTCACAAACACAAGCAGTTGTGCCATGAACTTCAACCAACTATGCTGCCTTTGGTGCTAAGCCTTATGAATAGAAATGTTTAATCACTGCCTGAAACTAATTTTTTTCCATTTTTCTAAATCAACAAAAGTTTGTTGCTTCAATCGACCATGAAAATGAAACAACATGATAGATATGGGCGAATCTTCAACAGCAGTCAAGTGAGCAATAAGGCTGAGGAAAACCGAACCTTTACCGATAGTACGCACCTGTACAAGCACCTACTCTTGGATTTTTAAAGTGGTCAACAAGTGTGGGAGATGAACCCCAAAGTGGACATCCAATCAAAGTTGCAAGTCCCTTGTTCGACTCAAAAAATTATGGACAAATTTGCGATAACAGAGAATTACTGTTGAAATGATAGCTAAATAAGTTCAAGTAACTGCTGCAACTGTTCACAATATCATTCATAACCATTTACGAGACTGTACCAGAAGTACCCGGCCTGACCTAGAGATGGCAGTAGTTGTTTGAAAAATATCACTGTATTAGAAAGTATGCAATCTATAAAGCATATGCTTCAAGTTTGAAGATGCTACGTTGTTTAGAATTTGCTTGGAAACCATCAATAGTGAACGTTTTCAGTGAATTTGTGAAAATGGAGAAAATTGGTCATCATTATGTGATGCAATACTTATATTTGAAGGGCCTCAGCCCAACCAATATAAAAGGTGAACTGGATTGTACTCTGGGTGAGTCTGCTCCTTCGTTTACAAGAGTAAAATATTGGGTAGCAGAGTTTAAACGAGGGCGTATGAGCTGTCAAGACGAACATTGCATTGGTCGACCAAATGAGGTGACAACTCCAGAAGTGGTGAAGAAAATCCACAAAGTGATACTGGATGATCGTCGAGTGAAAGTGCACGAGCTAGCAGGCATAGTAGGCACTTCAAAAAGTGTGGTACATCGCATATTAACTGAAAATTTGGACTTGAGAAAGCTGTGTGGTGGATGGGTGCTGTGTTTGCTCACACTCGAGCAAAACCAGTGTCGCGAAGATGTTTCAACTGAGTGTTTAGCAAAGTTTCACAGCAACAAAGCAGAATTTCCACGTCATTTCATAACCATGGATGAAACATGAGTCCAGTACTTCACACCCGAGATAAAAGAACAATCAAAACAATGGATTCAAAAGGGACAACCAGTTCCAAAGAAGGCAAAGAACATTTCATCTGCAGGCAAGGTCATGGCGTCGGTTTTTTGGGATGCACGTGGGATAATTTTCATTTACTATCTTGAAAAAGGAAAAACTATCAACGAATGAGTATCATGCAAACTTATTGCAGCGTTTGAGCGAAGAAATCAAGCAAAAGAGGCTACATTTGGCGAAGAAGTAAGTGTTATTTCATCAAGACAATGCACCAGCTCACAGATCCATTATTGCAATGGCCAAAATTCATGAATTAAAGTTTGAATTGCTACCTCATGCACCCTATTCACCAGATTTAGCCTCCTTGGATCATTTTCGGCTTGCACACAATGGCTTGGTGGTAAAAGATTTCCCAACCGCGAAGAAGTGATGTCGGCAGTTATTGGCTATTTTGAGGAGCAAGACTGTTATAATCATAAAAAGGGCATCGAACTTATTGAACATCGCTGGGAAAAGAGTATAGAGCTGAAAGGAGATTATGTTGAAAAATAAGTACATTTTTTTCCAAAATCTTTGTACTTTCTTAGTTGGGTCGGGTGCTTCTGGGATTACCCAAGTAAAGTACAGAAAATTGTTTTAAGAGATAGATTCCCATGCAGCTTACGCTGCTCACGAAGCAGCGGTAAGCTGCCTGATCTTGTTTACTGTATTTTCTTTCCATTTTATTTGTTTGCTATTCGATCACTTGAACTCAACTGTATTTGTGTTGTGTCGGTCTGGAACGTTTACAATCAATATGACATGTATCAAACATGTCTTTTAGGAACCAATAAGCATCATTATCCAGATAGTTAAACATTTTCCTTCATTCCCCAAAGGTCAATCCCACCATGCCCCATCCCATCCAATCCAACGCACAATGCACCAGGCTTGGTGCTGCCCCTCAACGCTGGCATACACTTCATTAGAGATGGAAAATGACCCTCCTGTGTTCTTTTCTTTAATTCAATGCTAATTCAACTCATGGTCAGCTGGTAGCACTTCCTTATTTATTTTGGCCATACACTGCAGGCAGGGAACCAGCAGAGATCCCGCTCGGTCAATTAACTCTCTTTTCCCATTATCCATGCACCCTTGACAAGTAAGTTATTGGCATGAAAAAATGGTAGTTTACTGAACCGCCATGAAGTGAGCCAAGTCAAATCACACCAACACATGCATCATATTATGATGGTCATAAATTAATAACCATTGAAATCTACCATATTGGTAGTGTAATAACATTTCTGCAAAAAAGACAATATATAAACAATACACAATTGTCATTTAACAGAAAGTGAATGGCTCCAACCAGGCAGGCCAAATGCAAATTAATACTCTCGCGCTCATCCTGCATTTTACAAAAAAGCTCTCCTAAATGATAAATGGTTAACATTCCAATGGATGGAAGAAAAAGGTTCAATGCACGACCACTCCTCCTGAATTTGAGCAACACAAAACTCTTCTGAAGTTCACTCACTATCTGCTCATGCTTACTTTGCAAATTTAGTTGTCCTGATGAACCACTGCTTCAGCCACCTCTTCTCAACCTTTGCCCCAGACCTCCATGACCTTCCGCTTTGATCCACTTGCTCATCAGCCAACACAGTCTCATCAACGGGATCCCAGTTCACAAGGGCCTGCAAACATTGCCTCAATGATTAAAACATTTCCCCATCATTGCCAACCACTCAGGGGGGGGGGGCAATGGGGAACACAACATGGACACAGTCTTCCTCCCACGCAGGGGTGGACACCTTCAAGCATATTCAATCCTACCTTCACCTTCAAGCCAATTTTTCAATGCGCAAACCATTTACAGGCTCACTCAAATTTATACTCGCCATTGTCATTGGACTAGTAAATGTGCAAAACAGAAGCCCACCCAGGTCAAATAATGGAATAATACGAGCTACCCCATGATGGCAATTTGAAAGGTCAAGTCAGTGAGAGAATGTTAGCTAAACATTGACCAAAGGAGTGTCTACATTTACTTTGAAGGTTCGTGCAGGGAGCAGCAGAACCAAGAAAGAAATCATTGAGATTGTGGTAGACCTTTCCTTAGAAAATGCCTTACGACCCTTACATCACATCAACAAGACAGATGAGGAATCTGCCCACAACTGGCAACAATGTATTACTGCACACTTTATTCATCTTTCTATAAACAAGGCCTGGATTTATAAGTTAAATGATTCAATTCTACATATTCAAAATGTTTCTGGTACTACATAGTTACAAAACAACTGCATCTATTCTGATTAATTAAAATTAAATTTCTTAAAATTGTCTAAAAAACTATTGTGATTTCAAGGTCACCAAATTTGACAAAGTATAAAATGAGATGCGGTTAAAATGCAGCATTTTCAAAGTGTAAAATGTATTCGCCTAGACCAGGATTTTGGGGGCTTTGAAAGAAAAAGATGTTGTGACGAAATACCTTACATACAATGTCAAAGGTATTTGTAATTGTGGGTGACAAACCACAAGGCTAAAGCCGATGTTTTAAACACAAAGGTATTTTAACCTTAAACAAATGCTAAGGATTTAATGCTCTTACAAATAGCATATATACAAACAGGAACACTTGACTGGACATCAAGGTATCCAAGTTCGAATCCTGGTCAAGGCACATTTTTTTACACTTGGACATTTCCGCATCTTAATGCATATTAGCTACATATTGACTCCATTAAAAGTTACTGCCAAGGAATCTCCCACAGTTTTTTGAATGACATTTGGCTTTTGGGCTTTCAGGGTTATTATATAAAAAGCTCTTCATGTGAATGCTTTTGAAGATGCCAACTGAACAAGGAAGCACAGTGCAGTTGACAAATAGTAATGTCTTATCTTTCCATCTACTATCAATCCAATGAAAAAACCTGGGTGACTTTAGGTTTTGAATGTATCTCTCATTTCCATATAGCAGTGAATTTGCAACATGCAATGAAGAAAACCCATGGCTGAATGTGAGAAGAGATACACATACAAAGAATTCTTAATCTGAGAATGCACACCTCGTGGCCATGCTAACAAAATAAGAGACAACCTTTTACTTTCATTAACAATGTATTGCATACAATTCAGAGAACCAAAAGCATGACTTAATGTGAGAACAACTGCACCCAAAAATAACTCAAATGCTGTTGTAGCAATCCAAGAGAGGCCGAGATGACCTCGGTGGCATTCAACCAGACCAGTGGGTGGAAAACCTCCATTCGACCCTCTTCAAATCCAGCGAGGGACATCTGGTGTGGACCAATCCTCAGAGATGCCTGCTGTTTAGAAACTGGCTACCAAGAGACTTAGTGGCTACAAACTAAGAGGAGTCAGAGGAGATTGGGTGGCATGAGATGGTGAGCATGAGATGGCCGGGAGAAAAAAAATAACCGTGATTGCTTGCAGCAATGATAAAAAAGTAAGAGCAAATAACTGGTTAACAATGGAGAGGGAAGCGACATATTCAGCCGATTGAAGGAGCAATCATATTCAAGTGGTGTGAACTGAAAAAGTGAATTTCAATGCAACAATTTCAGAGCGTAAAAATCATTCGCCTTGACTCTCGCGCACGACTACGAATGCCTGTGACATTGTATGTACGGTATTTCGTCATAACATCTAGTTCCTTTAAAAGCCCCAAAATTTCAGAGGACGCCTCGGTAGCTTAAGTGGCTAAAGCACTCGACCGGATATTGAGGGATCTGGGTTCGAGTCCCAGTCAAGGCGAATGATTTTTACGCTCTGAAATTGTTGCATTGAAATGCACATTAGCGGATGACTCCGTTAAAAGTTACTGTTGCGGCATCTCCCGCAGTTTCTTTGGAATTTGAAAAAGTGAAGCCTCTCGTTGCATTTCGAGCCCTGCTGATGGTGACACACTGAAAATGTTATCGAGGAAGGCAACAGGAGACCACCCCAATAATATATCTCATGAATTCATGGACAACATAATCATGAGAATATGTCTGATCCGTAAAATCAGACACAGGCAAGAGCAGTCAGTCATATCATTGAACTCAGATCCTAATTTTTATTTTCAAGAAATTTCAACACAATTTGGAGAAGGACTTAGGGCCGGTTCCATAATGTCGAGTATAATCCCAAGTAGGATGGGTTTTTTAAAAGAAATCAAATATTTACTTGAGAGATGCCAACTTTAACAATGGAAAACTGCAATTATGAATATTCTTACACTTTGTTTACTCCAAAATGTACATAAAGACTTAACAAAAATTACACATTACAACATGAGTATTTTCAAAGTTGATATGAATATCTAAAAACAAATTCCAAGTGATTAGCAAGTTTTAATATCTAGGAGCAAATGCTTCCAATTGAATTAATTTCAGGGAAGAATATATTAGAAAATAAGAAAGCAATTCAGGAACGTGGAAACCAATGCCATGTTTCCATTTTCGTTGAATCATTTCATTTTTCAGGTAATGAGCAAATAATTATACTTGCAATGCACATCAGCAGGAAGAAGGATCATGGTAGTCTATTGGGTAGAGCGTCGGGCTACTGACCAGAGGGCCTGGGTTTGATTCCGGGGCAAGGCTCCCTGGGCACCTGCAGTGCCACCCAAGTTGTGTGATCTTTTGGGTATTAGATCTTCCTGGGGAACCATAATCAGCACAGGGTAAGGAACTGCCCCCCCTACCCCGACACCATTGGGCTTGGTACTGAGTGAACTCTCCCAACACCTACCCAACTGAACTCTGGGTTGATTACTGTGCTTGTGGTTTTATAAGCAGGAAGATCAATGCAAACATTACATATCTAAATTTAGTGACCAAGAGACAATACGCTGACCCTGGGAGTGGCATCAGTCAAAATATGACAACATTTGAGAAGAGACCAAAAAGGCACTGGCATTGGATCGTCAGCCATTGCTGTTGATTGGCGGTGAATCTATGCCCCAGGTCTCACTTCCCCAGGTGCAGGAGAGGGCGACCCCTCCTCCGGATAGCTACGCATCCCTCTTAATACATCCCCAAGACTCAAATTTTGTCAAGAGTAAGCAAGGCCTTAAGAATTTACCCCTGAGATTAGTAAATCTTTCCTATTTAAGAAATTAACTCTAATAAATGTTTATCTTTTGTAGTCCATGACATGCCTCAGAATATTAATTTCGATCATAAAAATGGGAATCAAGCATTAAAAGTTTATTCAAACATAACATTTTCAGGTTTAACTTATTGGAATTCCTTCATGAGTTTTCTGCAAAGAAAGAAACTTTGCACTTCCACAGGAAGATTTAATATTTCACCTGATGATGATGCATAGCATCGAAACCATGGCCATGAAATATTAAATCTTTACATGGAAGAGCTAAGTTTCTTCCTTTACCCTTAACAATTTATTCCGTAAGTTCATGGCTATATTATTCATTTCAATCATCATCTCACCAATTAAAGCTAATTCATTACTCCACCAGCAGTCATTACACAGTGAACCATTGTGTACATATTTCAGGCTTTTCCAGATGGGGGAAAATGAAGTTGCTAATCCAACTTCAAATGAACACAATCCACGAGATAGCTTTCTTCATTCAAATGTTTAACTCTCAGGCAATTTCCTTGCAGCTTTTTGAAGACTGTCACACTGAAATTTCATCCCCAGTTAAGGGTAATCGGAGTGATATATGTACACAGCTTAAATATAAAGTTGAATTGCTCCTCCATAACCATGGTTTATAATCCCAAAGAAATTTGAAGTAATGCTGAATTAGTAGTATCACAGGGACAGTTTTTAAACAATACTTTATTAAAAACTTCTCAATCTGATATCCTGCATCATTCTTTTATTTTTCTGATACTTATTTGTTGTTATTATATTTATTTGCTCAAAATTTTAGCTGGTTATTACAAATATGTAATTAATTTCTGCTTTAGTACATAAATTGCATGATTGCAGGAAAAAAGCAATTAATAATGTCAAAATGACTTAGCAATACATAGGGCCTTGATACTTCAGTGGAAAAAAATTCCTTCCTTATCGAGCATGGTTACATGAATACTTGGGATCAATACTTTTCAAAAATGATTGAAGAGTAGCACAGGTTTATAGTTTAATTTCCCAAGTCGTATTATTAATTACATAACATGTAACTTGAAATAGAAATTAATATAGACATATCATGTATGATAATACTGTGCCACACTATGGTCTGATTTCTCTCCAAATCCCTTCCACCTATTACGGTGTTCGATCCCCTCCGTATTAAGTGTAAACCCTCTCTCCTGCAGACCTCTTTATTTCTTTTCCCTCAAGGCAGTTCCTTGTTCCTTAACTCTAGTGTTCTACCTAACTGCACCCTACATAACTCTTTCTCTACCGCCCTAATCCCTCTATGTCAAACAATAGCTGCACACAAAGCACTATTGGGATATGTCCCATAGTTTGTTGGACTCAATCATATTTGTACCATCATCACTAATTCATGGGATATATCATTGAGGTGCATTCCCATTTCATTCCTCAATAGTGTTTTCAACGTGACATCATCACTCAGTGGGCATCAAACAAGGGCCGGACGAATTTGCAGTTATCCCTCTGAAGAACAGATGTTTCAATAGTTTCTGGCCCCAATGGTTTGACGTAACTGGCATGTGTGACTCCACCAGGAGCAATCGTTATTGCTCCCTATGGCACAGCTTTAGGGGTCTACCATTCTGTTAGGACAAGCTCCTCCACCATGTCAAGGTTGCATTCCACGGGGAGAGATTCCAAGCATTTCTCAGCCTTGCATTATATACTTTAAATTTGTTAAGACAAAGCAATTAAAAATAGCCTAATGGATTATCAAGAAATTATCGAACATTGAAGACGACAGAATGACTGGAGATATACAAGTGAACTGTTATTAGTTGAACATGAGTTAATTCTAACAAAATTTGTAATATGGCATCAAAGCAGGGCTATCCTGATAAGATGGGTGACTCATTCAATTTTGAATTTAAACAAATAAAAACATTAGGTTTCTGGGGCTACACAAATTTGTATAAATTGGACAACAATTCCATTTTTAAAACTACTAACCTCCCTTTGATAGACCAACCCTTTTGAGTACAACTTGAGGAAAATGGCTTGAGTCCACTTATAATATGATGGATCACAAGTAGCCAGTTCACGATCCCAATCAAAGGAGCAACCCAATTGGAGAAGTTGCTCCTTCATACGTTTTATGTTATCCGATGTCCACCGTGATGGCTCAATCCTATTATCACGAGCTGCATTTTCCGCTGGCAAGCCAAATGCGTCCCAACCCATTGGGTGAATCACCTGCTCGTGAAAAACCATAGTATGCATAACTATTCTTTTAATAAATATCAAGCTAATGCACACCAGAATACAATGAAATTTTGCATTGATAAGTTCCTCGACACATGTTATCCAAATATTTTTCGCATTCTACGCCAAGAGGATGGGCATTAATCCGGCATTTTCGCGGCTAATCAAGAGTAAAACCTACATTTTTACCATTCATCCGATAAAATCGTGCCATCACATCACTAATGGTGTAAACACGAACGTGTCCCATGTGCAACTGACCGGAAGGATAAGGAAACATAGATAAAACATAGAATTTCGATTTCGATCCTCCACGGCTGTGCGTCTGTGATATCTTGTCCCCCCAAAACTTTTCTACGGCACGCTTCGTCGCGCATGTTAAATCTTCATTCTGTAACAAGGTGATTAATGATTTCAAACTTATAATCCACAACTTTTACAGAATTCCAACGATAAATGAAAATTATGCCATTACCCAAAGCGATATTCCTTCAGAACCAAAGGTGCTAAACAATTCTACATGACAAAGATATTTCGCATTCAGTTTGGTCAAATATTTCCCATGTTGAATGACATTGTTTTTTAATATCATTTCAATTTCCTCTCTTAATTAATAGTAAATGAATATCCAAACAAACGTGCACAGTTATTAAGTAGCTGGATTCCTCAATGAAAACTTTCAATTCACAATTTTGGATTCTTCAAATAGAACAAATGAACCACATAATATTACTATGTGATTCACCATAAGGACACCATAAGCAATATACATTATGCTATATGTATTAATTCTTATATATGTATTAGCAAATACAATACTCTAAATAAAAATTTCCATTTTTATCATTGTACTAATACTCTATGGATTAAGGGGAATATAATAACATGGAAGTTCACATATGACTTCAGCGTTCTACTTTCCCGCGCAATTGTGCACAATTTAGAGGCGCATGTGTTGACCGAGTGTGGCTGAAGTTTGCAAATTATTTGGTTTGTATAATATTTTCTTCAATAATTGAGTGTTTGAAAATTTCCATAGCATAGCAAACTACAAATGATCAAATTCTAATTGTCTCTTGCGGGAGAAACAAATCAGAAGAGTTTATCTGTTTCGCATTAGTGACAGTATTGGTTGAGTACTTGACCAACTATATCTGTATTGTTTGTCCAACAAGGTAGATATATAGTTAACTCTGCATTGATTTTTGATAATTTTTCCCAAGCACGATTAAACCCGTTAAAATATACCTTCTGAGTTACTTGTATGAGGAAGCATGACGTGGAAGGATTTGTGCGTTCCGGTGACCCCTTAAACTATGCTGGCAGGAGCAATGATAATTGCTCCTGGTAGGGTCACCCATGCGAGATAGGTTGAAGGTTTGGAGCCTGACGAAGGGTAGTCCAGGCAGCGTCTATTTCTCAGTGAGGTGGCTGCTAAGGCTTCTGACTCCAGTGGGGCGACCATTGAGTGATGGTGTCACGTTGAAAACACTGTTGAGGAATCCCTAAGGTATCTGACACCAGTGGGGCGACCATTGAGTGATGGTGTCACGTTGAAATACTGTTGAGCAAGGCAATGGGAAATCACCTCAATTATTTACCCAAAGACTCTTAGGATAGACTGTATGGAGAATATGAGTAAGGGCACTACCAGACTCGGCCCAATCGGCAAGGTGTCGTGCCCAACAGCAAGATAGGCCAAACTTCTGCCGTCATTTTCATGAAATCCTTGCAAAGCAACATTAGCAGTGCAGAAGACAAAGAAGATGACCGAATTATTTGGAATAAGCACTTGGAATGTCAGGACAATGTTGAGGAACAGGAAGTTAAGAGAATATTAAGCGAGAGATGGAAAGAGGAAATATAGATATCTTAGGTGTATGCGAGGTGAGATGGAAGGATAGCGGGAATAGTTATAGAATAATATACAGCGGCGGGGACAAGAGCCAATGAGGTGTTGCCATAATGTTGAATAAAGAGATAGGAAGAAGCATAGTAAACATTAAACAAACAACGGATAGAATATTACTGGGAGACTTAAAAGCAGAACTGACCAACTTGGTCATTGTTCAGGTGCACATGCCACCAAACAATCAAAAGGAGGAAGAAGTTGACAATATATGTACGATCAGTTAGACAAGATAATTGCAAGATAGGGACGTTGGATTGGAATGCGATGGTAGGCAAAGGAAGAGATGGCGATGAGGTGAGGGACTACGGTTTGGGTAGGAGAAATGACCACGGGGAGAAAGCAATTGAGTTCTGTAGGAGGCAAGGGTTAGTCATCACCAACACTTGGTTTAGACACCACAAAAGGTGCAGGTATACATGGAAAATGCCAGGTGACTCAGAAAGGTATCAGTTAGATTATATTATGGTTAGGCACAGATTCAGGAACATTGTGATCAATGTACATAGCTTACCGGGAGCAGATGCGGACTCTGACCACAATTTAGTTGTTATGAAATGTAGCGTCCGTTTCAAAAAGATAAAGCAGGGGCGGCGGGTGAGGAAATAAAATGTGGAAGCATTAAATGGATTAACAAGAAAGGAGTACCAGCAGGCTGAAAACCATGGAGCAAGGTTAAGAGCTGAGTACTGTCGAAGAAAAACGGGATTTTATCAAGAAAGGGATATCGAAAGCTACAAAAGACAATGTAGAAACCGTTAATAGAGAAAGGACAAGGAAACCGTGGATCGAGGATGAGATGATTGCAAAGAGAATGAGAGAAGAAAATGGAAGAATGTAATCACAGAATTAGGCAGAAGGGAGTATCAAGAGTTAAATAATGAATTGAGACAGGCAACAAATATAGCAAAAGAAGCATGGTGGAAGCGGCAATGTGAGGATATGGAAAATTTGCAGAGGGAGGGTGAAATTGGTGTTCTGTACAGCAAGGTTAAATTATTATCTGTAAGTAATAAGGCAAGATTAATGCTAACAGTTAGAGATAAGACGGGTAAGATAATAGTTGACACAGAAAAGATCCTGAAGAGATGGAAGTAATGTATAGAAGAACTGTAGAGTAAAGAAATTAGACCTACAAGTTTAAATATAGAGAAAGAACATGACGTAGCTGAAGATAGCTTAGGTCCAGACATACTCGACGATGTGATAGAAAGGGCATTAAGGGAGATGAAACTAAATAAGGCTGTAGGGGTGGATAATATTCCTGCGAAACTACTGAAATGTTTAGGAAAATGCGGGAGAAAGAGGCTCTATGGACTGATTCGTAGTATGTATGTGGAAGGATTCTGGCCAGAAGACTTAGTGAGATCAGTGTTAGTTCCTATTCCGAAAAAGGTAGAGGCTACATCATGTGAGGACTATAGAACAATCAGTTTGATTCCCATGCAGCTAAAGTTGTTTTCAGGATCATCAACAAAAGGATAGAGAGCAGGGCAAATGATTACTTAGGGGATGATTAGTATGGGTTCAAAAAGGGAGAGGTACGTGTGATGTCATGGCAGTAATGAGATCACTAATCAAGAGGAATATAGAATGCAATCAGGACATATTTGCCTGTTTCGTAGATTTTGGAAAGTATTTGATAAAGTGAATTGGGAAAAACTAATGACTATATTTCATAAAATAGGAATAGATTGGAGGGACAGGAGGCTAATCCGCAACCTGTACATGTATCAGACTGCTCAGGTGTGAGTGGGGAATGGAGAGTTTGGATGGGCAGTGTTAGGATGAGGTGTAAGGCATGGTTGCCCATTATCACCAGTGCTCTTCAGCGTATGGTATATGTGAAGGAAATGATTAAAGAGTTATGGGAAGAACTGGAGGTAGGAATGAAAGTCTTTGGGGAATTCGTAAAATCAGTTAGGTTTGCTGATGACCCAGCTCTAATTTGTGACAAGATATGGGATGAGAATCAATATTAATAAAACAAAGGTTATGTGATTTTCCATAAAGATAAAGGCTAAGCTAAACATTAAAATAGGAGGGTAAAAACTAGAGCAGGTAGAACAGTGTACGTACCTCAGAAGTGTTTTGGACCAACAGGGTCAAAGGGACGTGAGGAGAAGAATTGTGTTAGGCAAAGAGGCTTTCACAAGGAGGAGGGAGTCGATGACAGGGACGTTGAGTAGGGATATTAAGAAAAGACTTTTAAAAACTTTGATTTTGATTATAGCTATGTACGGTGCAGAAACGTGATCATTGAAGCAGGAGGATAGACATAGATTGGAGGATTTTGAAATGTGGGTGTGGAGAAGAATGGAGAAGGGGAAATGAACCGAAAGAAAAATGAAAGTGCAGGAACAGAATAGGGATGTTAGATGGGATGAAGGGAGGAAGGAAGTTAACAGAGATGAAGAGGGACTTGATGTCGAGTAGGTAGGTTGATGGATTTTGTTTTGTCTGGAGTCGCAAAATATTTATCTGGTAGTTCCGTGCAACCGAAGCCTGCCTTAACCGGTAGATTACTTAATAAGAATTAGTTAACTATGCAATCTGTGAAAACATAAAGTATGTTATTTTTTAGGCCCGCTCAGTTTTTCTTTTGGATCAGTATGCTTCTCTGTTTCATGCATTGTTTTTAGTAAATTTGTATTGTTTTTTGGGGAATTCATTGTAAGCTCATTTTCTTGATTATGTAATGCTTATTTTGAGTTCAACCATTTCCTTGGCAGACAACCATACTGCTTGCAACTGAGGATCAATTTTAACGATTTGCAGAAATGTCCAGTCCGTCAAGGGTACCCAGGACCCCAAGGCGGTCCGCCAGGACCCCATCCTCACGTCCAACTGGTTCGGAGTCACCAATATCTACCCCAAATCGTCCTATACGGAGACGCATTCCTGAAGATCCGGAAATTGTCCCAGAATCAGATCAGGTTTCTAACCTTTCGTCTTCTCCAACTCGTGCTGCCGCCCTTGCAGGCCTTGAAGTTAGCAGTCCTGGGGAACCCATCCCTATTCAAGGTAAAGTGGGTTTGTCACTGCCACTATGGGTGATTGTCATGTTTCCAAGATTTACTAATGTTATTATTTATATAGGTCTGAGTGAAATCGACTTGAGTTCTCCACTGAATTATGGGACACCAGGCTCTGCATCTTCCCTTCTACAAACCCCCCGCTCTGGCATTCCTGTTCGTCTGCGGTCTGACATTGGAACGAATCGTAGAGCGAGGCTGGTCAATATGGCATCCGATAATGTATGTTTGCCAATCAATTACCTTATATAAATTTGTGCTAATATTAATCATAATAATGGTAATTATATGAATGATCAATCCTATTGCAAGGAAATAATAGTAATTTTTATTATGAATTACAATGTAAAGATATTGCTTTAATGTATTCTATTTGATTTTGCTGTTGTATTGTGGTCTCAAAATTAATATCTGCCACACAAAAAATGCTAGATATGTAGGAGTTCAGAGAAGTGAGGTTTTTCAAAGGACTTAGCAGCATCTGTCTGATAGTGTATCCGATTTTATGCACCCCAGGCAAGAATGTGGTGATGAGATTAGCGTGTTCTAGGCGGAAGGATTATTTTGCGTTGGAGGATTTTGCTGCAGGGAAAATTTTCCGGCTAACCACTTTTCTTTAATGCATTATTATTGGTGGTCTATGTTCTTCTGTTGCCACCCATGGCACACACAATGCTCCATCCATTATTTATTGCCCATCCCTGCCCTTCGTCTTTACAAAAACACTGCCTCCCAAGCTTAACAATGCTATTCAATGAAAATTGTGAAGTCCTGGTGGGTGGAATGACTTAAATAACCAAATTATTGTTTATTCTGTACTTTTCAGCTGTGCAGTAAATTTTGATGATCATGTCTACAGGGAGAGGAACCCCAGAAGAGACTACTAAAAGTAACACTAGAATATAATTCAACATGATTAATGGATGATAGGACCTTGGATATTATTTCACTTGTAATATCTCTTGAGGAAGCATAATGAAGTTCCCTTGCTACGTAATTTGGAAATTTGTTTTTCCCTAAACCTCCATTGATGCATGGTATTACAATTTAAAGTAGATGCCTGTGAAGGAACAAAAGGAGTTTTACAAGAAGAGCCATCTTATTGTAAGACATTAGTGCTACTGGGTTATATTTACTTGCTTTTACACTTATTTAACTACTTTGAGAGTAATATTTTGAGAAAGACGAGAGGGAACATTTTCTGGATATTCAATGAACACATTTGGGGCCACAAAGGATTTTTGAGAAGATCCAATGCTGAAGATAAACATCTTCAAAAAGAAACAGCTTTCATTCTAGTAAAATAATTGCCTTCAATGATTACTCACAGATTTAAGTTTAAGGTAATAAGACCTTTGAAGAACACCTAAAAACTAAAGCAATAATTTCCTTTCCCAGATCATTGCATACATAATACACCCTGTTATATTTATGTTACTCTCCTGAGAGTATTCCATTTTAGGGGTGGTCCTGGACTGGATCAGTATGCAAAGTGTAGTTCCCCTACATTATTTTCTAACTTCAGTGGAAAACATAAAAGTTGGTTATTCAAGTATCATTATGGCTTAATTATCAAAAATATCTTGTCGTTGAGTTAGGTTTTTAATCAGAACTGTATTCAGCTGCCAGTTCCAAACTAGCCCCCGAGAAATTCGTGATTCTTATCTTTGCGGTAGATCGGAATGGTGTGGTGGCTAACATAATGGCTTCCCACCCACGGTTCAAATCCTGGAGGCGACAGATATTTTCCAGTGGTGTCCCGATCCCTACTTCAGGTGCTTTGTGGAGTGCACTTATAGTGGGTACTCTTGCCTTTCGTATGGCACATAGACGAGCAGAAAACATAGAGAGCATGCTAGCATAATCATACGTAGCCATTTTTGTTATTTTTTTCTAAACAGGGAAGAATACTGGGTGTCCATTTCAAGCTAAAATTAAATCCTTTGTTGTATGCATGTTGTATACATGCAGTTTAAGTTGTATTATTAATATACAGTGAAACCTCACTTAATGAGCACCCTCCATAGCGAGTAATTTGTGTAACAAGAAAAATATTGGCCCTAAAAATGACCTGCTTAGCAAGTGACTTATTGCACAATGAGTGACAAGGAGAGGGGAATCCCCAGATTCATTCGTTGCATCTGATGTTTGTCGTAATATGCCAAAACACCAGTTTGGAAAAATGTGATCACATATTTTGCCAAACTGGTGTTTTGCCATATTACGACTGATTTTTGTGTGCAATGTTTAATAATATTTTATGCATAGTTTTTAAATTGACCCCGAAGAAAAATTCATAATAAGTAAACCATTAGAGAATAAAAATAAAAAATGACAGTAGCAATGAAAAGTTAAATCATTGAAAATCAGGAACAAGGTGAAAGCATGGCTGATCTAGTACGCACATCAGCGGTTGGCTTTTTCTTTAAGAACTTGGGCAAGACTAAGGAGATAGATGCTTCAAAGAGAGTCACAAGAGTATCTGCACAATGGCGATGCATTCTCAGCAATGTTGTGACGTTGCTCCTCAATATGCATAAAAGAAAGGCAATTGCAATGCAACACTATGTACGGGAATATCATTTGCGTGAAGGGAGAAGTGATTTTCGTTGGCCTCAGTAGAAGAGGCCTGGGTCATTAACAGCTGAAGAAGTGTTAATGTGGCCTGTGCAATTAATGCGTGAACTGGTGCAATTTGGCAGCCATGACATGGACTATACCAGTAACGAGCCGCGCCCACCAGGGCGGCTTAAAACAAATGTTTATACTGGATCCATGCCCTGCACACCCAGTTGTCTTGCAAATAAGATGAGTTTTCTTGCTAGCCAGTTGCAGACACTTAGTTTTCTTAGACTTTTATCTTTGAATCCTAAATGCAAACTATTAGCAGATTCCTATAGGGAAATGATACTTTGTTGATTATGAACTTTTACCTCTTGTTCTATATGTTTCTCATTATTCTATTTGTATTGTTTGTTGGGATTTTTATTTTGCTATTTAATGTTCCTGTATATTTTGGTTTTGAGATGTGTGTACACACAAACGGTGTAAAACCAGTGTGGGGAAAAATAACTTTTATGTGTCCATTTTATCATTTATTCTGTCAGCAACTTCACTCCTCTTGTGATCTTCATCTTTTTACCTTAGAGTAGTGGTTAAGTTGGATCAGTAAGTTTTTGAGTTGCTAATTCAAATAAATTTTCTGTTTCCCTTGAATTTTATAGGTCTATGCATGTGCAAGAAATAATTATTTGGGCTGCTCCCGTATCTCCTTGTAATTGGTCAAAAGAGTGTTAGCGAAAAATCCCAAATTTGAACCATTAAAAAAATTGCAAGGATACGTCTTCCTTGGACTGTGCCTTTTCCAATTGGATTTGATGTTTGTGCCTTGTACACTTAGGTGGAAGGAGTGCCGCCTACATCAGAATCCGAGGCTACCGTTGATGGTCCCCAACTGGTCGTGTGGGGAACAGATGTGGTTGTCTCTCGCTGCAAAGAAAAGTTTAAGCGCTTCATCTCGAGATTTGTGGATCCGTCTGCAGAGGAAGATGAGCGGACCGAAGTGATGGATGACAACGAGCCCTTGTACCTCCAGAAATTAAAAGAGGTGTGCTCTCCTCATTGTCTCTCCCAATCAACTCTCAAATCCAAATTGTATTAGTGTTAATGTGTGATCAATGTATTTCTTGGTCTCCATATTTATCTGCATTGTTTTATTTTCGTTAGATTGAGTCCTTGGAGGAGCCATTTCTAAACGTCAACTGTTCACACATTGAAGCGTTTGACTCTGAATTATATAGGCAGCTGGTGAGCTATCCACAGGAAGTGATACCTGCATTGGACATGGCCGCCAATGAGCTTTTCTTTGATAAGCACCCTGCTGCCGTTCTTGAGCACCAGATCCAAGTGAGGCCATTCAATGCAGTCAAGACACGCAATATGCGTGCACTCAATCCAGAAGGTAATTTCCATCATTTTTTTGGTCCAGAATATGCATTCGGATTACTATCATTTCTTTTTCTTTTTGTTAGTTTTCCTTGGTTTTGCTTTTCATCGTGTTCCTTCAGTGCTGTGAAGCCATGAATTTGCGGATTCCAAAATTATACCACT